>NW_005370660.1:659021-675239 GCF_000412655.1 Myotis brandtii
GTCTGGAAGGACATCTGGAAGGATGACTGGTCTAATTAGCATATTATGCTTTTATTATTATAGATTACCATTTATAAATCATGTAATCTTAGGAAAGTTACTTTCTCTGAAACACAGTGCCCTAGATTACCACTCATGGTTGTAACAAAATCAACTAAGGAAGTATATTATGTAAAACCTATCTTTAAGCTGCCAAATATTAATTCTATTTTTACAGGAACAAATTATCCTATTCCCTTTTGTTAATCCCAAAGAGCTGTAGTGAAATGGTAAAAAAAGGTGATGGTGGTTATAATAATCCTATATAATAAAGAGGTAATATGCAAATTAACCCTCACAGCCTCACAAGATGGCTGCATATGACCAGGACAGCAGGGGAGTTAGTGATGGATGACCAAATGACTGAAAAAGCAGGCTGTGTGGGGCGACCAGGCCAGCAGGGGGGGCAGTTAGGGGCAACCAGGCTGGCAGAGGGGGGCAGTCAGGGGGGGCAGTTGGGGGCAACCAGGCTGGTGGGGGGGGACAGTTAGGAATGATCAGGCCGGCAGGGAGGGGGCAGTTGGGGGTGACCAGGCAGTCAGGCAGGTGAGCGATTAGGAGCCAGTGGTCCAGGATTGTGAGAGGGATGTCTGACTGCCTGGGATCGGGCCTAAACCGGCAGTCGGACATCCCCCAAGGAGTCCCGGATTGGAGAGGGTGCAGTATGAGCTGAGGGGACCCCCCCCACCCCGTGCTCGAATTTCATGCACCGGGCCTCTAGTTTTGAATAATTAAAAATGCATTTAACTAATTTTATTAATTTAGTCAACTAATATTTATAAAGGAGATCTGATCCTCCCTAGGACTTCGTAGTCTGATACAGAATAGCTCAAATACTTCAAATATAAATAGTGTAATAGACCATGGAAGTAGGAAAAAAAATACTTTGAGGGGATGAATCAGAGAAATTATAATGAATTAAGTGGATATTAAAAGCTCAGAGGCATTCCTCTATATGGGGAAGAAAGTATTCTAGACACAAATGGAGGGAGTAATAGTCATATCATGTCTGTGAAACTATGAAAACTACAAGCATGTACTGGGGATTAAATGAATCAGAGAGAAGCCTACAAAGAAGGAGAAGGTAGAGGAGGGGGGGGGAGGGGGAAAAAGAAGAAAGAAGAAGAAGAAAAGGTGGGCCCAGCTAGTGTGGGTCAGTTGGTTGAGCATCTGCCCATGTATGAGGAGGTCATGGTTTGATTCCCAGTCAGGGCACATGCCCAGGTTGCAGGCTTGAACTCCAGTAGGAGGCATGCAGGAGGCAGCCGATCCATGTTTCTCATCAATATTTCTATCTCTTTATACCTCTCCTTTCTTTTGTCTGAAAACAATAAAAACATTTAAAATAAAAAAAAAAGTGGGACCCTGTGTGACTAAGTAGTTTGATCAGTACTTGGAGTCAGGGATTTTTGTTGCAAAAAACACACATTATTATATAGTTTGTGGGACTCACAAAATCAGCAGGAGGCTGATTTGGAAAACAGAAAAATATCAAGGAGCTCCTGCAGGTCTAAAAACACAAGCAGAATAGCTGTTTTTTCATTAGAACAGAGTAGTTGGGAGGCCACCTCCACCCCTGTGGGATGCTTCTGCAGGGTCCCCATGAACAGATCAAAATGCCCATGGCTTTAGTGTAACTATCTCCAGAGTCAGTTCCCTGGGCAGGAGGATCCAATTTCTTCCCCCTTTAGTTTCCATAGTAAAAGATGGGGCACTGAGTCCTACTAAAACCACACAAAATAGCAGATCCTCCCAATATAGGAAAAGGGAGTTGGATAACAGAGAGGGGAAAAACAAAAAGCAAAAACACACCACGAAAACAATCTTTGTAAGCAGCAGCAGTAGCAACAACACCACAACCAAAATAAATAGGCAGTGACAGGCCAGATTCACATGTTCAAATGAAGATGGCTATAAAATGATGCAAAAGGGGACACATCACTTCTGATCCCCAGGTTGCTATTTTTCATCCCTAATGACATTTTAGCTATTTTCTTGCAAATATATATTTCTATGTATTTTATCATTTTGGTTGCTAGGTAGATGGTATATTGCTTTTGATATATAAACTACTCTTACAAATTCTTTTATTGCTTATAATATTTTTCCTCTGATTCTCTTTGGCTGATCAATTTGCCTGGTGTGGTAGGCAGAATAATGGCTCTCCACATCATGGAACCTGTGGCTATTGACAAAGACTCCCTTTGGCCAAACTTTAGGCTCCTCTGAGCCATCTTCTCAACTAGGCCTTGACCTAAGGGCTTCCATGTTTGTCTTTGCATTGCCCAGTTTCAGCAAGAATCCTGCTAAGTCAGTGCAACCAGAAACCCCACCCTTGATATCTAATTACTCTGAATATCTGATCAAATTCCTCAACCCCCACTACTCCCCAGGTGATATCTGATCACCCTGGCCTGCCTTTGGCAAGAATCCTGTCAAGTCAGTTTAGCCAGAAATCCCCTCTTACACTTGATGTTTCTTTCCTTTTAGTAATTTTCCATCCACTGGCCCCCACCCTGCTCCTTGGCTAAATCCCCACTTGTTCATGTTGTATTCAGAACTGAGCCCATTTCTATACTGAGTTCTCTTTTCCTCTATTGTCATAGTATTGAATAAAATCTGATTTACCTCTTAAACACAGCTCTGGTTTTTCTTTGACACTATGTTGTCACTTTATCTGGCAAAAAGGATTTTGTAGATGTTAATAAATTAAGGATCTTGAGATGGAGAGGTTATCCTGGATTATCTGCGTGGGCCAATGTAATCACAAAGGTCCTTCGAAGATGGAAGAGAGAGGTAGAAGAGTCAGAGAATGAGAGGTGATGATAGAAGCAAAGGTTGGAGAGATACAGGGCATGAGCCAAGGATTGTGAGCAACCACTAAGCTAGAAAAGGCCAGGAAATGAATTTTCTCCTACAGCCTCAAAAAGAAATGCAGCCCTGGGACACCTTGATTTTAGCCCAGTGAAACCCATTTTGGACTTCTGACCTCCAGAACTCTAAGATAATTAAATTTGTGGTGATTTGTTATAGCAACAACAGAAAATTAGTAACCTAGCCTTTCCCTCTCCTCTTATTTTTTTTAACAAATGATATACTGTATTATTTTTCTGTATCTTTGCTTTTTTCTCTAATATATCTGAAAGACCATTTAAAATCCTTTCACACCGATCTGCTTTATTTAACAGCTGTAGAAAATTCTGTTCATGTACATTTTTTATCTGCTTTAACAGCTGTAGAAAATTCTGTTCATGTACATTTTTCCCTATTAAAAAAATTGTGCTGTGGTTTTATTGAATTACAAGAGCTGTTTATAAAGCAAAGAAATAAGCACTACATCTGTAATATGTTCTAAATATTTTCTTTAATTTGTCAATTTTTACATTTTATTATTAATATTTTTCATTATTGGCAATGTTTAAAATTTATCAATTTTATCAATATCTGCTGTGAATATCTGTGTGGATTTGGATTCTGGAGTTATGTCAAGTTTGGAAGACTTTCTCCCTAATGAGATTATAAAAAATTCTTCAATGTTTTTTCCAGATTAGTTTTTATGTTTAGAACTTTGATCTATTTGGCATTTAATTTGCTATAAGAAATTAAGGTAGAGGTTCAAGATTTTTCAGATGGCTATCCGGTTGTCCCATCATCATTTTCTGAATAATCTATTTTTCTTGCATTCACCATATATATATTCGTTCTGTTCTCTTCCATTGATCTAGCTTTCTTTTCAAGCTTTTAAACATTATAACTTTATAATGTTTTACTATCTAGTAATCTATTCTCCCCTCACTTCATTTCAGCTTTTCTGAAAAGCCTCCTTTTTTGAAATTTCCATCCTCTGAGTATTTTTATTGGATAGAGAATTACATTAAATTGATAGTTTAATTAGGGGGCACTGATGTTTTCATACAGTAGTGGTATCTTACCATTTGTTTAAATTAACTTCTTTATTCTTGCAAGAAGACATTGTTTAGTGTGAAATGGCATTCATTTAGGCTTTGAAAGACTAGGAGGATTCTCACCACACAGGCCAGGGGCATGGGTAAAAGGTTTAGTCCAAAAATTGATGAGTTGTTGTCTCAGTCCATTGATGACTCTATCCAGGCAATCTGAATTATAAATGTGGAAATTATTTGCCAGTGGGGGCAGGACAGAAGAAAGTAGAAACGTTTATAGTCAGGCCATATCTAGGCAGAGTAAAATAAAGTTCACTAATTCTGCTGCTGAGTACTCCAGAGTTGTCTTGAGTCTAGAATCACTCTTCAGGTTTCCTGGAGACTTATTTGGCTCTATTAAGGCACCTGTTTTGGGGGTCCTTTGACATTCACTCCCCATTGTTAGTCTATAAATGTTTGTACAATAGCTCCACTATGAACAATATACTTAAATATGTAGATTTATTACTCTTTGAAAAGAGAGCCTCCCAAGAAAAGGTAGCTTACAATTACCTATCAGTTTACAAAGTGCTATCACAAATATTCCCATTTAATCTATCAACAACCCAGTAAACTAATGAACATCAGAGATGAGTTCTTCAGACATCTAATAATTAAAACCATTTAACTCACAAGGTTAAATAATCTGACGCTAAACTTTCATTAAAGGCATTGGATAACTTACAGAGACAAATTTCTTTCAATGTCCTCTGAACATGGTTGGGTGTGAATGTAAGTTCTAAACTGCTGTAGCCAATTCACCAGCAAGCGGAGGGTGAAGTTGGCACACACAGAAAGGCAGAGTCAAGGGAACTGTAGAGAAATCAAGCGAGCTGGAGCCAATGAACACCAACCTGACACCTTCCCCATCTCTGAACTTCATTTCTGTGAGCCATTAAATTTCCTCATTGTTTCAACCTGTTAAGACTGTAGTTTTTTTGCTGTCTGTTACTGAAAACATACAAACTGATAGAGTATCAATTACATTTTTAAATGCATTCAAAAAGCAGGGAAGTATACCCCTGATTGGGGAATGAGGGGTCTGAGAAATCTGGCCAAAGGATTTCCGGCCTAGTCAGTTCATGGGTATGAGTGCAGAGGAGGGTATTGGATAGCTAACTGATTGGAAGAGAAGGCAGGAGGAGAAAAATATAGGTCAAAGTAAATTAAAGATAAATTACATGTACTTACAAGCTCAGCTCCTTCTGAGTTTGAATAGTTTTAGCTTTGATAGGAAACTTAGAGCATGCTCATAAACATGCAAATAAAAATAGTAATTTCTGCCCTAGCAGGTTTGGCTCAATGGATAGACCATCGCTTGTGGACTGAAGCGTTCCAGGTTCGATGCCAGTCAAGGGCACATGCCCGGGTGGCGGGTTTGATCCCCAATAGGGAGCGTGCAGGAGGCAGCTGATCAATGATTCTCTCTCATCATTGATGTTTCCATCTTTCTCTCTCCCTTCCTCTCTAAAGTCATAAAAATGTTTTTTAAAAAAGTCATTTCTGACTTTTAGAATTACATTCCAAATAGCGCTGTCTTAGAGCAGTGTTTCCATAGCTTTAGTTTTTCCCCATAACACATTTACATGTTTGTCATACCTAAGCATGGTTTTTACCTAATGTTTTCCTTTAAATCAATGATTCTCAACTAGGAGTGATTTTCCCACAGGAGGACATTTTCGTTTGTCATAACTGGGTGCTACTGGCATCTAGTGGAAAAAGGCAAGGATAATGGCAAGCATCATATAATACACAGCACAGCTTACCAAGACAAAGTGCCAAATGTCAGCAGTGCCAAAGATGAGAAACCCTGATTTAAATCAGCTCATTTTCTTTTAAACTTCATAATAACTAACATTTACTGAGCAGCAATATATTTTAAATATTGTTCTAAGTCCTTGGCATGCAATATCCCACTGAATCCACTCATCAACATTAGCATAAACCTGTTTTACAATTGAGGGAATTGAAGGTTAACTTACTCACGGTCATATAACTAGTAAGTAGCTGCATCTGGATAGTATGATCTTTAGTTTAACAAATAGGCTCTACTTTATATCACTATTATAATGAAAACCAGTATCACACACTTTATGTAGTAGAACATATAAAGTCAGTAAGAGCAAAATGATATTAAACTCTAGCTAAATATTGTTGCCTGCTGAAGTCTCTGAGTCTGAAGCCTGATATAATCAGAAGAAATGAAAGTGAATTGAAAAGGAAATAATTTCCCTAATATGTAATTCAATATCATATAACTAGAGGTCTGGTGCATGGATTCATGCTTAGTGGTGGTGAGGGGGGGGAGGTCCCTCAGCCTGGCCTGCAGAGATCGGGCCTAAACCAGCAGTGGGACATCCCCAGAGGGACGTAGCAGTGTGCCAAGTGGCAGGTGGCCAGGGAGGAGCCTGAGCCGGGGCTGGGTGCCGCACCCCTCGTGCTCATCCCGGCCACGGCCACTCGGTACCACTGCAGCGGAGTCAGGTGAGGCTCCCGCCACTGCAGCTGCACTTGCCAGCAATGAGCCTGGCTTCTGGCTGAGCAGTGCTCCCCCTGTGGGAGTGCACTGATGACCAGGACGCAGTTCCTGCGTTGAGCGTCTGCCCCCTGGTGGTCAGTGCACATCAGAGCAACTGGGCAACCGGTTGTTCCAGTCTTTCCAGTCGTTCGGTCGTAACAGTTGCTTAGGCTTTTATATATATAGATGCTGTGCTTGTGTACCACTTAAAATCCCAACTGTTCCATAATACACAGTCCTGGGATGTGTCTGACTCTATATGAATTAGATAGACCTGGGTTCAAATTCAGGATCTACTGGTGTTACAGTAGGTGTGATTTAACATCCTCATCCATAGGACTGGGACAACCAGCTTCCGCCTCATAGGGTTGTGGTGAGACTTGTATAAAGAGTTTTGCAAAATTACTGGCAGAAAATTACACAGCAGAAAATAAATATTAGTTCCCCTAATTTCCTGAAGATTCTGTGGTCTCTTTCCAACTTTCATGATACAAGTGCTCTAAGAGCCATGGCAGGACAGGCAGCCACAGTTGGCTCCAGAGTATCACAGAGAACAAAGAGCTGCTTTCAGTCCTATCCAAAGAAACCACTGGGGCCTCCTGGGAGGAACTGGCTTTTTGAGCCATGCTGTGTAGCCACCTCCCCCTCCCTCCCTCCCAGTGAGGTTTTTTTTTTTATGATCCAGGGAAAGTTTATGGAAATTGCAAGCTAACAGCCCTGTGACAATGACACTGATAGATGATGCAGGTCCTTGGAGGTTGCCAGAGGGAGGAAAAATGCAGGGGAGAAGGGAAAGCTTTCTTCCTAGGAACAGAGTTGTGGGTCCATCCTAACTTCTTTATACACACACATATACCTGCTCCAATTTTAGATCTGCCATTTGACCATGCAGTTATTGAGTTCATGGCTAAAGGCTGTACTTGAAATATTCACAGAACCTCCTATAGGATTAAATTTGTGATTCTGTGGTTATTAGCTGAAGCGGAGTTCAAATGAGCATTGGAACTATTGTCTGTCTGCTGGTCAGAAGACCTTTTATCTTTATAATGTGACTCCAGAATTTCTTTTCTACTTGATTCCTGATGCTTTTATTCTTTTAAAATATTCAATAGGCATGAGATGTCATGCTATAATTAGGGATAATTAAAATGTAAATAAAACTAGAGAATTAATACACGGAGTTAAACTCAGAATATCATCTCCCTACTAGAATGTAAACATCTTGGGGTCAGCGACTTTGTCTGTTTTGAACCTTGTCATATATCCCCAGTGCTTACATAAATAACTAGCATATAGTTAGAGCTTAATAAATATTTGTTGAATGAATGAATGAAAGTTCATGTTAAGGTATCAATGGTTGTACAAGTGAACATTGCCTTCCTCTATACATGTTGTTTTTTCCCATGCCTCTAGGCTTTCACACATGCTTCATTATCTTCCTGCAATGCCTTCTCTGCCTCTTATTCCTCCATCCTCACTTCCTCACCTGGAGAAAGTCTAATAACCCTTTAAGACTCACTTTTGTGGTAAAATTCTCTTTCCCCTATTTTCTCCTCAAATTAAGTGACATTCCTTCACCAGCTGAGCTCCTGTAGCCTTTTCCATGTAATCTATTGTAAGAGGAATCATTTTGTACTGCAGTTATTTATTTACTAGAGGCCTGGTGCACGAATTCGTGCACCAGTGGGGTCCCTCGGCCTGGCCTGTGGGATCGGGCCAAAACCAGCTCTCTGACATCCCTCAAGGGGTCCTGGATTGTGAGAAGGTGCAGGCCGGGCTGAGGGACCCCCACCCCTCCAGTGCATGAATTTCGTACACCGGGCCTCTAGTTATGTATAACAGGATATTGTAAAAATTAAGTTATGAAAACCCATCTCGCTCATTCCCGATCAGCCGGACCCCAGCAGCAAGCTAACCTACTGGTTGGAGCATCTGCCCCCTGGTGGTCAGTGCAAGTGGTTGAGCGGCCTTAGCATAACATTAGCATATTACGCTTTGATTGGTTGAACGGGCGACCGGATGACTGGACACTTAGCATATTAGGCTTTTATTACCTAGGATATGTCAGTCTCTGCCACTAAAAACAAACTCCTTGAGGGTTGTGATGTTGTGTATTTCTTTTGTATCCTCACTCTTAGCACAATAACTGGCTTATGGTAGATCTTTAATAAATGTTACTGATGGAGTCTGAGCCCTTTATCCTGCAGGGCTCCAGGAAGGTCTCAGATAGGTCCCTTATAAGGAGTGCATTACAAGATCACTCCCTTTGGGGGATAAATGGTGATGGATGGAGATGACTTGAGGTTGTGAATACACAATACAGTGTACAAATGATGTGGAATTGTGTAATTGAAACCTGTATAATTTTGTTAACCAGTGTCACCCAATAAATTCAATAAAAAGGGAAAAAAACAAAAACAAAAGCAAAACAAGATCACTCCCTTTAAAAGCTCCATTTTGGATAGGAAATCTTCCTGCCCACAATGGTTTTATTTTACGACGTCCCTATATCCTGTACTCAAATGGAATGACCTGTGTGGAAACACAGAGTGCAACCTATAAATAAGGGATTTGGAACTACTACTTGGTCAAATTTCAAGGTAAGATTGATTACCTTGGTCTTCTCTGTAATGCTCCCTGGTTGCCCTGATGCCACTCAGACCTTAAGGACGGTGATATTTTGGGAGGATTTGGAATAATTCTCTGGAGGAAAAAAAAATGGTTAGACTATCTGGAACCAGATTCCAGTTGGTGCAAGACTGGGGAATTATATTGTGCAAAGCTGTATCTCATGTCTCCAGCTATAAGAGGATTGTGGCCTGCTCAGGTTGCTATGGTTGTGACTATGACAACTATGGAAAACATTGGAGAGATGCCAAGAAGAGGGTGTGAGAGAATAAATGGCCAAGAGCAGGGACTGCCTAGAATCTCTGGAGTCCAGTGGTCATATAGGCAGGGATTCAAGACCATATTGGAAGATCTGCCTTCCACATTTCATTATTTACTTTGATGCAAACCCCGAACTGCTCAAACCCAACCCCTTTCATGTATCCGTTCTGCTTTAGGTTACTCTGAAGAAGGGAATGGGGGAGCAGCATAAGTACTTAGGGCACAACCCAAGGGCTGCAGCTCTTGAGAACAGGCTCTACTTAATTATGCCAACTGTGAATTTGTGTGGGTGAAAGTAACAGCTGCTGATTCTTAGGATATTTTTAAGGTGCAGCCAGTTGGGATTCTCTTTATGTCTATATATGGTCCTTCGTGCTAAAGGACCTCCTGGAGAGGGTTGGGCTAAAAACAGAGTCCTTGAAACTACATCCTCATCTCTTGGTTCTTGACAGCACATCAGTAGCCCGTGGGAAACTTCAGCAAGGTTAAAAGTTAAGCTGCTCATCTGACATACTCAGTGGTGACACCTCCACCCCCCCCCCCCCCCCCCCCCCCCCCCCCCCCACAAAAATCTCTGCACACCAAGGGGTAGGTGAGTCTTTTTTGAGATTAATGGAGAGACTTATTCATTTAGTCCCCATATACTCTCAAGCTGCTTTGTTACCACGTCTTTATGCACAACATGCACTCCAGGCAAACAAACTTTTAAGAGCACAGCAGATTGAAGCAGCAAGCAAGCCTAGCAGATTAAGCCCCCTGAGCCCATGCGCTATATGAAGCAAAACAAAACACAGCTGGTGGAGTTAATTTTAGGCTTGCCGACCTTGGCAGTGTCCTATCATTTGAGAAAAGCAGCTTTGAATAGGTTCCAAAAGGACCCTGCCTCCTCCTCCCCATGCAGCTGAGAAAGTGGCTGCATGGTTTAAGTTTATTGGGAAAAACAAATAATTATGAACAATGGTAAACTTGATAGATCAAGAAATTCATTTATTGAGCAAGCCCATGCAAGAAATATTTTATAGTTTTTGTCCTTTGGACTAGGAGCCTCAAAATCATACTGCAAGTAGCACTTTCTGACAAGTTCTAAAATACTGGCTTCTCACAAAAGTCGTGGCACTTTTATAAATATACGTAGCAGGAGTTTAAATGTATACTATTCACTTCTAAATGCATAGGATCCAATTCTCTAACCGCCAAAAACGGTGAGGTTCCTGCAGTATACACTCATGGACACTGGCACTGATACAGTTTCTAATTTTACTTTTATTTGTTTGATTGCCTATATTTCCCAATGACCTATAGGATTTTTGATGGCAGGACTCTATCCGTGTTTTCTGATCACAGAGGCTCAGAGTAGATAATATTTGTTGAATGAATAAATGAACAACTTGCACCTCATTGTTCCCTCAAATCTAGCATTCTATTACACCATCCTTGCCTTCAAAAGAATGAACAGCTTGAAGGGGAGGGTATTGAGTTAGGTTTGGGACCAATGGAAGAGTCCTTCTTCCACTGTCACATGTTAAATAAGACTGCTTTGTGTTTTGATGCTTTATGGCTTTTAGTGATAAATGAATGCATTGAGAGACAAGCTTCATGAACCAATCTTTTGTATTTCCATTCCCTTCTATTGTGTCAAAACAATATGTCCTTGAGAAGCATTTAGAACCATACATAGGCCTGTCTTTAATGAAGTAAGATACAGAATTAAAATCTAAAGAGCATTGATAAGGGTTAGGTTGAATTGCTAGCTATGTTAAGTATGATTGTGTAGCATGCCGAAATTCATTCAGAATCTACTCTTTCTAACTTAGGATATTTTTAAGGTGCAGCCAGTTGGGATATATGGTCATTCTGGGAAAAGGAATTAGATTTTACTGAATTCAGATTGTATTGACTAGTTATGTGATCTTGAACAAATTACATATATAACCTTTCAGTACTAATTTCCTTATCTATAAAAGGGGAAAAGTAACACAATATCAACGCAATAGCAACCTCATCAGGCAGTGTAAGAATGAAATAGAATATATGAAAAGCTTAGCAGAGTGACTGGTCTATCAGAAATATTCAATATATGGTAGCTATAAAATAATCTTATGTAATAAACTAATTGGATGCAATAAGTACATCAATGTAGACATTATATAACCCAAACACTCTTGCATAACAGAATTCATTTTATGAGGTTACTAAGGATTTGTTGTCCTGCTATACTTTTTTCTAGCATCTGTTGTTCAGGTATCTATTCCTTCAAAGTCAGATCATATTTTTGAATCAGAATTGAACAGCCATTCAAGAAATACCAGAGTTAGCCACAGGGTGTGAATTCAGTATTTATCTCTCTGGCATTGATAGCAATTGTTTTAGTTTTATAGGTACAAGAGCATCTTTATATAATTAGGCAGAAAAATCTGGCTATTGTGAAGAACTTTCTAGTCCAAAAAATCATCAGCAAATTTTCCATTCCCATCATTAATAACACTTCTGCTAGGCCTCTTCAAAAGGAAACCTAGTATTTGTTTGCTTTTCTTTTTATTATGGAAAATTTGAAAACTATGCAAAAGTAGACAGCACAGTATAATGATCCTCATGTACTTATGAACTCATGGCCAGTCTCTTTTCATCTGTATTCCTACTCTCCCTTCTACATTATTCTGCAGCAAATTCCAGGCATATTATTTCATCTGCAAATAATTAATTTCATATTTTTAAAAAATAAAGGCTCTTTAACCACATCATCAGCACAATTAATATACAGAATCATCAGCTATCTGGTGTTTAAATTTTTCAGTTGTCTATAAATGACATAAACATCTGTTATTGTTCTTTTTCAGATTGCTCGTTTGAACCAGAATGCAAATAAGTGCACACATTATAATTTGTTGATATGCCTCTTATGTTTCTTTCAACCTCTAGATTTCTTCTTCAGCTCTATTTTTTGCCTTGCAATTCATTTGTTGAAGAAATTGGGTCCTGCATAGTTTCCCCACAGTTTGAGTTTTGCTTATTGCATCCATGTGGGGCCATTTCACATGTTCTTTACCATATTCTTCTGTACCCTGTACTTCCTGTAATTTGTAACTTCCATCTAGATGCTTGACCAAATTTAGGTTCTATTTTGTTGGCAAGATATCTTCACAGGTAATATATTCTTCCCATTAGGATGCACAAAAAGTATGCTTGTCTCTATTGTTATACTAGCAGCCAATGGTGTTCAATACCCAGATCCATTAATTTATTAGGAGTTGCAAAAATGGTGATATTATAATAATAATTCAATCATTTCTATTCCATTTTTTAACTAAAATACTCTGTAAGAAGAAATTTTCCCTCATCTACGATTTGGAAACCTGGCTTTAACTGGTGTTATTTTATCTAGGAAGGAAACATATTAACAGATTGGAAGTGATTAATTTATCTGATAAAAGGTATGATGAATCATTTTCTTTAAGGTTCTAGAAACCCTCACCTTGAGGGAAAAGGAGACTATAAGTACAACTGAGGGAGAGGTGGAAAATGGTGATCAGAAACCTGAGATATCTGGGAAGAGAAGTAAAGAAAGAAGAAACACAGATGCATAAAGGTAACATTTTGCTAAGTCTATTCTTATTTGGCATAAAAATTCTGATTTGGAAGCCAAAATTATGGCTTCAAATACTTTTACTTACTGAGGACTTCTGCAATCCTACTCTAGTTCAAACCTCTCCTCAGGCTTTGCATAGTATCAAAACTCTACCTGACATCACTACTTTGATGTCTAAAAAAACGTCTTGCCCTAGCCGGTTTGGCTCAATGGATAAAGCTTGGCCTGTGGACTGAAAGGTCCCAGGTTTGATTCTGGTTAAGGGCATATGCCCAGATTGCGGCTTGATCTTCAATAGGGGGCCGCAGGAGGCAGCCAATCAATGATTATCTCTCATCATTGATATTTCTATCTCTATTTCCCTCTCCCTTCCTCTCTGAAATTAATAAAAATATAAGTTAAACAAAATAAAAATATTTAAAAAACTCTCAAAGTTAATATATCTAAAATGGAACTTTTTGTCTTACTGCTATTGATTTTACCTTGAGATTATTTTTTTTGTTGTTGTTAATCCTCACTTGAGAACATTTTTTCCATTGATTTTTAGAGAGTGGAAGGGAGGGAGGGAAGGGGGAGTGAGAGAAGAAAGAGAGAGAGAGAGAGAGAGAGAGAGAGAGAGAGAGAGATCCATTGGTGATTGATTGCCTTCCTTGGGGCCCCCAGACTAGAGCAGGGATTGAACCTGCAATCCAAGTAGGAGGCCTTGATGGGAATCTGACTGGAATCTAACTGAAGACCCTTTGGTACTCAGGCCAGTGCTCTCATTTGCCACAAAAAGGGAGAGGGAGCTTTCTAAAATGTTAATCAGGGATCATGAGCTGATCATTGTTGAAGCTGTGTGATGGATTCATTAAAATAATTTCTTCCCCTTTGTATATGCTTGAAATTTTCCAAATTGAAATGTTATTCAGATTATTTTATCTTATCCTCTTATTATTTTACTTCTCTGTTGACTTTTCAATGTTCTTAGAATAAAATTAAAATGTCTTGCCTAGACTAGTGAGCCCCTGCTTGTCCTCTGTTCATCAAAGTCCATTATTGCCTGATGCCTCTCTTCTTGCTCACTCTCCCCAGGCCATAACCTGTCAGTTCTACAAACACTTTAAGCTCTTTCTTACCTTATAGCATGTGCACTTGCTCTCCTCTCTACCTGAAAATGTTCATCCCCTAGCACTCTGCAAAGCTGGCTCCTTCTCTTCCTTCAGGTCTCAGAAAAAATGTTACCTCCTTAGAAAGGCCTTTCTTAATCACTCAATCTAAATTAGGTCCTATTCCTTCACCATTATGTTCAATCACATTATTCTGTTTATTTCATATCTTACCATACTTTGTAATTACCTTGTTTATTTATATTTATACAAATATACTTGTTATGACAAGTAACTCAAATGAATATTTAAAAGTATTTGAGGGCATAGACCTTCTCCTATTCATTTTTAAATTTCAAATCTTTGAAAAATTGGCAGGTAGAATATAAATTTTAAGAATCTTGCTTCATAAACCAAGATTTATAAACAAAATAAGATTTTGATTTGGAGAATAATTTCTTGAAATTGAAATTTTAGGGAGTGGTATGAAATACATAGTGGGGCAAAAGCAGGTTAATAGTTGTATGTGAAAAGAGTCTATTCTTGTATTATTATTGTATTATTTTCTAATGAAATAACTATAAACCTACATTTGCCACACTCTCTATGAATTGGTGAAGAAATTGGAATTAGAAATGTGTATTTAAAAATATACTCTCGCTTTGATTATAGATTTTTCAATGTTTTTGAAGTGTTAAATAATTTTAAGTGACAGCTATTATTTGATTTGAATGAATTATACTCCGTATTATTAACATGACAGCTCTCTCATTTTTAGGTCCAATATATTTAAGTTATATCAGCTATTAATTTTAGGCAACTCTCCTAATTGAAGAACTCATCGGGTATCTTTGCAGCTTCTTTCCTCTACCAATCATTGCCCTGATACAGTGTCATAAAATTCATCTAGATTGTGTTAAACCAAAAGCAAGGCTACATAAGCCACCTTACCAAATCAGAGCAGATAGGAACTGTCTGCCAAAAATTTGAAGGATGCCCCCAGCATGACAGACTTTTAGAACTGGACAGTATCTTTAGAGATCATGTAATAATCCAAGGCCCTCATTTTAAAAGGGGTGACAATGATGTTCTAATAGGTTAACTGGCTCTTCCCAAACATAATTTCCTGATATGGTATCTCAGGTTTTATTTTCAGTAGAGTCTTAAGGAATTAAGTTAGTAGCATATCAAGATCTGGAAATATATTTACATTATATTAAGATGAATCCTCCTTTTGCCATCTTTCCTGCATCTTTTGAGCCTTTACTAGTAAGTCTTCTCAACTTATTCTAGGGACCTCTGCTGTTCCTGTGATAGTGTCAAGATTTCGATTATTCTATTTTAAAACGTAGTTTGATGTAGCAAAATACCAAGCTAATAGCGAATACACTCAATGGTACAAATTTCATATTGGCACCTCCGTCGAGTCTATTACCCTGTGGGTTAATAGCTGCACATAAGTTTTGTTCAGATTCTTTGAAAACTTCCTTGCGGATTTGTTGAGTAGAGAAGATGACCACCTCTTATGTAAAGTAAATGGGTACCCACTGATAATGCTGTGGGAGGCTGGTCATCAGTGGCGATGACGAGTAAGCATGTATGGGGCCCAAGTCTATTACAACCATCGGGCATTTTGATGCACAAACCATTCTAGAATCTAGAAACGATTCCGTTCCTCTTATAGAGGGACCTGCATCTCACATAGTTAAAGGGGCCTCGGCAAGTCTTTACACTCTATTCAAGAATGCTCCACATAGTTCGAATATGTCACCACAGCAGGTTTCCCGTTTTCCCAGCTGCTGCTGAAAGCCTCGCTTGCCTGTTGAGACAGTGATGGATCCTGACCAGGGTGTTAAAATACGCCCATAAAACAACAGGGACCTTGAAACCCCAGTTAGATCCTTTCCTCTCTTCTGGCAGAACCACACGCAAACCATTCCACCCAGATGAAATTTCCTCCCGATTTTATGTAGCAGTAGATAGGCTCCATAACCTTCCATCATCGTTTGCTGGCAGTCACTGTGGGCAAAATTCTGATGGCGATTCCATCCCTCACAGCAGGAGCCCGACATCCCGGAGTTGAAGCCCCTGCCTTCTGGAAGGATGACACGCACCTGAGCGTCTCGGAAACCTCCGCCGCCACCCACCACCCCGGCG
>NW_005370660.1:676041-679613 GCF_000412655.1 Myotis brandtii
GTCCCGACACACCCGGTGCCCGCGTTCGCATTTCTCCATCACCCCAACCTCGCCCTCTGGGGTTTGTTTATTTGCACGCTCCGGAGAAATACCTCCCACTCTCCGCGTGACCCACATCCGACGCGTGCCGTCGCCCGTTTCAGTCTCCTCCTGCCCATGGCTTTTTTTCTGGGTCCCAAGCGCAGAAGATAGAGAGCCGCACTCCTCACCTCCCCCCACCCCCATCCCCCGTCACCCCGGGACCCTTTAAACTTCCCTCTTAGGTTTTTAGGAAGTTGGGGCGTCAAGTCCTGTGGATGTGAACACACTTAACGAGGCTGTTTACAGGTCAGGACGCCCTGGTGACAGCCTGATGGATGGAGCTTTGGGGTCTGGAGCGGCTCCTTGCTTCAAGTCACATGCTTTCCTGGAGAATATGGGCTTTATCTTTTCAGACAACCACCAGCTAGGGCTTGGGTGGCGTGCCCTAGGTTGATGAGGTCCCCTGGGGACTTGTTTTGCAAGTCATTTGTAAATGACAACTTAGTTTAGTACTGGCTGTCTTTTCCCTCATCTTACTACAAGACATGTTGGGGGGCGGGGGATGGGTAGGAAGATGGGATGGCCAGAGAGGGACAAGCCTCACGTCCCCGGAAAACAGGACCTTGCACCCTGCAGAAGGCTTCCTTGTGATTCATCCATGTTTAATCTGTGGTTAGAAAGCTAATAAAAGCTGGGAGGTTGAAACCCACCCCATCCACTCCTTCATTGTTGTGGAGAAAATATCATTGAATGAGAATTTTCTGTTCTGATGCTCTTTCCCCACCTTACGTAATTTTTAGTCATCACCTTGGCACTTGAGTCCTGAGAACTTAACCCTTATTTTCACATGCTCATATCTAGAATATTAATTCTTTTTAGAGTGTTTAAGCAAAATTGAGAGATCACAGAAGACAAAGCTGCGGACATTCTAAATGCATAGGGGGCCTGGCTTTCAGTCATCTAACACATTTGAGGTTATGAAGCCTTTTTTTAGTCTCATCCTAGAAGTTGAGTTTTTCAGATTCATGGTGATAGATGAGAGGACTGGGTGACTTCAGTCTTTGTTTTCTTTTCTTTTTTTAAAAAAATATATTTATTGATTTTCTACAGAGAGGAAGGGGGAGGGATAGAGAGCTAGAAACATCGATGAGAGAGAAACATCGATCAGCTGCCTCCTGCACACTCCCTACTGGGTATGTGCCTGCAACCAAGGTACATGCCCTTGACCCGAATCGAACCTGGGACCCTTGAGTCCCCAGGCCGGCGCTCTATCCACTGAGCCAAACCAGCTAGGGCCAGTCTTTGTTTTCTATTTTAGTTTGAGTCAACATATCCAGGCATCTCAGCTTGAAACTTCTCATCTTGAGTTTGTTTGCATTGCTGATGTTTTATTTCTTCAAGAACATTACTAGATGATGTCTAGTAATGTAGACATCATCTACATTACTATATCTTCAAAATAGTAATGTAGATGATGTCCATGACTGCTGCTGATGAGCTTGTGTCTCTTTGAACTCAGCTCAATTGGTTGAAGCAGGGAAGAACTATATTTAGCAGAAATTTGGGGATGGACAAGGTTTTGGTGGTATTTTGTGAATACAAATAAAATATTTTTTACATGGTTCAGTATTTATTAGCTATAGAAATTCAGTGGACAAGTTCGTTTCTCCTGAAGCATATTAGCTACCAAACAAAAATCTTGCCATTTTATATATATATTATACACACACACACACACACATTAGAGGGTTTGTACTGTTTGGGGTACAATTTTTCAGTCAGGTCGCATGTAACAGTTAATAGATTCTCAACATCTTTAGCCTGTGTGCTTAGCAATCCAAAAGAGTAATCCAACCTTTTTGGTTTTGGTTTTTGCCCACCATTACTTTTAAAATCTGAAGTAAAGACGTAGTAGATAAAAATTATTAGAACGTAAAGAAAAAAGTTTTGGTTATTTCATCTGTTTATTTAGTATGGTTTTCTGAATATTATTTCTATACCATCAGGTGAGCAAAGAAAATAAGAGTTGCAATTTAGCCGAACCGGTTTGGCTCAGTGGATAGAGCGTCGGCCTGCGGACTCAGGGGTCCCAGGTTCGATTCCGGTCAAGGGCATGTACCTTGGTTGCGGGCACATCCCCAGTAGGGAGTGTGCAGGAGGCAGCTGATGGATCTCTCTCATCGATGTTTCTGGTTCTCTATCCCTCTCCCTTCTTCTCTGTAAAAAATCAGTAAAATATATTAAAAAAAAAAAAGAGTTGCAATTTAGGTGTTGAATAACAAATATTTTCTTCCAGTTCTCGGAAGCTTCCTTGTAAGGCGACTATATATGGATAGAGCTCAGGAAATAAGGGCAATGCGAGATAGTGTTAGAAAGGCAATGACTCATAACTCATGAGGGCTTTTAGATAGAAGGAAAGAATTTTAGTTAAAAAAACATCATTTAGCCTGGCTGGTTTGGCTCAGTGGTTGAGCATCGACCTATGAACTAGAAGGTCGTAGTTCAATTCCTGGTCAGGGCATATGCCCAGGTTGCGGGCTTGATCCCCAGTAGGAGGGTGTGCAGGAGACAGCCGAACAATGATTCTCTCTCATCATTGATGTTTCTATCTCTCCCTCTCTCTTCCTCTCTGAAATTAATAAAAATATATTTTTAAAAATACATCATTCTTATGCCAGGCGCTGATGTATAGGCATTGGGTATCATTTGTGGACAAAATGGATAAAATTCCTGCGTTAGTGGAGCTCACATTAAGCAACTCTGTAGTATGGTAGGAGGTCTTAAATGCCATGGAACAAAGTAGAACAGGGTGAAGAGGTTTTTTTGGATAGGAAGGTGAGGTAGATTAGGTAATCCCCAGAGGGTGTCCAGATAATCTGCAGCAGTTACGCCTTTGTGTAGCTTTTGTACAAATGCTCAGAATAAATTTGCACTGCATATGTAGATCTGACTGGGACAAAGCTGTGGTTGTGCTGCAAATTGGCCTCCATGCACCTTCAGATTGAGCTAAACTCCCAGATGGTGCCCAGGGGACCTTCACAGCAACCTAATTTAACTTTGTAGACTCAAATTTTTAATCACAGCTGCAGGACCTGCTGTGAGCTGTAGGCATTGTGCAAGAAGTGGGACTTCAGAGCTGGTAGACAGTTTATAAATAGTTCTCTATAATAGATGTAATACAGTCAGAATATGGAGCAGTTTGATTTGGGCTGAGGGAAGGTTTCATGAACAAAGTGATGGATATTTAATGGATGATATAACAAGTGTTCTCTAAAAGGGCAAGGGGAAACGGGAGATTTCAGTCAGAGGAAACATGGAGGCCTGAAATTGCCTGTGAATTCTCCATTTTCAGGTTTGTCCAAGAGGCTGTTGAATTTTGAAGCTAATTTTGGCCTAATTATTGTCCATGATAGAATTGAAACACAGTCTCTTGACTTAAGAGTTTTTCCTCTCCTGACATTTTAAGCATATAAAATTCAGGGAAATTTAGGATCAGAGTGAGTTCTTTTTTTTTTTTTAATATATTTTATTGATTTTTTACAGAGAGGAAG
>NW_005370660.1:679631-685561 GCF_000412655.1 Myotis brandtii
GAGAGAAACATCGATCAGCTGCCTCCTGCACATCTCCCACTGGGGATGTGCCCGCAACCCAGGTACATGCCCTTGGCCGGAATCGAACCTGGGACCTTTCAGTCCGCAGGCCGATGCTCTATCCACTGAGCCAAACTGGTCAGGGCTCAACACCCTTTTTGAATGACTGTTAAGAACTCACTCTGGCTGAAACCGGTTTGGCTCAGTGGATAGAGCATCGGCCTGAGGACTGAAGGCTCCCAGGTTCGATTCTGGTCAAGGGTATGTACCTTGCTTGCAGGCACATCCCCAGTAGGAGGTGTGCAAGAGGCAGCTGATAGATGTTTCTCTCTCATCGATGTTTCTAACTCTCTCTCTCTCTCTTCCTCTCTGTAAAAAATCAATAAAATATATTAAAAAAAACCCACACACAACAAAAAACCAAAAAGGGTGTTGAGTGTTCTCTGTGTTTCTAGCATTTTTAAATTGCACGTATCTTCTGACTGATGGAATTCCACAGAAACAAGTGACTTGGAACAGAGTTAAAACTAATACAGCTAACTTTAAAATGCAAGTCTGTAGAAAAGGTGGTTTAGGGATGAGAAGGAATATAAACCAGGTTTATTTCTGTATAAGAAGAAACAAAGAGATAGATTGAGAAAGGAAATATTTATTGAACATTATGCTACAAAGCTTCCATTTGTCTTTTCAAAAGAATAGCAATATAGTAAAGGAGATCCAGGATTTTGTTGTGTTTGTCTCTTGTTTTTCTGTCTACCTGTCTCCTTTCCTACCCTCCCTCCCCCAGCATCTTTTGTTTTATGGCAAATGATTTTAGTGCTTCAGCATCTTTACCTGTGGAAAAAAATGATAATAAAATAGCTAAGTACTATATGTCAGGTATAGCAGATGAAGAAACTGGCAAAGAGAGGTTAAATAATTTGCACAAAATTATGTAGCTAGTCAGTGGTATAGCTGCGACTTGAATCCTGGCAAACTAGATCCAGAGAGCTTGCATCATATTGCCTTATCTGTAATTGATAAAATTATATAAAAAGGTGATATTCAGATAGATCTTGTTTTTAGGAGAAATCTTATGTTACTAGGTATTAATATCTCAAATTGCTGGGATCGCTTTATAAGGGTCACCAAGAATATAATGGTGGAAGAGAAAATAAAAACCTTTACATTTAAATAATACTTCTAAATTATTTTTTTACTTCCATTTTTAATGTAAAAATGATAAACATGTTGGAGAAATTATGAAATACTGATAAGAAAATGAAGAAAATGAAGAAAATAAAATCACTCATAATCACACCTTCAGGGATAACTGTTATTTGTGTTTTATGTCAATAGTTATAATTCTGCAACATCATTTTGAATGGCTGTCAACTAAGTATTACCTTAATGGTTTTGTTATCTGACAGCCTGGTTTAATATGTTATGCTCTTTTGGTGGGAGGAGTGGAAGTAAGTATGGTCATCTTTTCAGAACTAAAGTTTGGAGAATTGCAGACAGTTGGCTGGTCTTAGTTTACTCCTCCCATCTGATAAAGGATTGCTTTTGTTTTACATTATTGAGTGCAAAACAATTGCTCTGTGATTACTTTCATCTTTATTGCCTTTTTTTTCTTGATGTGGTTGCAGAGTTTTTGTACCTTTGGAGTTTCTGATACATGAAAGAACATGTAGACCTTCTCTTCAATTGTATATTAGAATTAAAGCAGAATAGCTATGAATTATTGCATGAAAAATGGTATCTGTTAATAATGTTAAATCCTATAGAAAACGTTTTTTTAACTCTCCTTCCCACATTTCTATATTTTTTCTGATATTCCTGTGTTTAGGACCATACCTCAGATGTTGGAGGATTAGAGATACTGAACATAAAAGACCTCAGTAAATTGTAATTATGTGTGCAGCAATGATATCTAGTTCATTACCAATACTCAACAGTGTGATGATTGCTAATAGCTGTTACTATTTTTTATAAACATTCGTCATTTCTGATTACTTAAGTCATAGTCAATTTCTGTGGGTTTATTATCATATGTATCAGTGCTACTTTGATTTTCTGAGGATTTTGAAGGAAAAAAAAAGACAAGCAGGAATTAGAAGATAAGCAAATATTATTTGGGTAATAGTTTAAGTACCTCATAGCCAAGTAGCCTTATTGTTACCATTATTTGTGATGAAAGATTGAATTTTTTACTGCTATTATTGTTTTTATCTTTCTGCCTAAGTCCTTTTGTTGTTTTCAAATTGAAAATTGATGAGAATAGTTCAACAGTTATATTGGGTATTAGAAAGAATATTTTTTGTGCGTTTCTTTGTAGAAAGAGATAATGGTATAACTTAAGTACTTTCTTAGTATTCAGTGTAAATACAGAATAATTAAATAGAAGCAGGAGACATGAAGTCCTTAATAGCAACTTTTTTTTGGTTATCTTGCTGCCCAGATCATGTTTCAGACAGAGCCCCAGTGTGACCTTCCCACTCTAGAGAATTCTTCCTTTGCTAACACCCTGCAGCAAAGGAAGATTTAATTACTGAAATAGCTCTTTGTTTAAAAACTCGCTGTGAGTTTGATTTTTACTCCCAGATGCCTGATTTCAGTGTCCCTAATCTTACCCCACACTGCCAAAATATTCATCTGGCCTTCTTATTATCATTATTATTATTTTTAGTCTCACCCAAGGACACGTTTATTGATTTTAGAGAGAGAGGAGAGGGGAGAAAGACAAACATCGATCGGTTGCCTTCTGTATGCGCCCTGACTGGGGATTGAATTAGAAGCCTAGGTATATGCCCTGTCCGGGAATCAAACCCTCAATTTTTTGGTGCACAGGACAATGCTCCAACCAACCGAGCCAATCTGCCAGGCTGGCTATCTTATTTTTAACTCTTAGGAATGGCACTTTTGAGTCAGTGAATAACAAACCAGTTTGTCAAAACTGATGTTTAGAAACAAGTAAGTTGTGGTCTCTGCCTTCAAGAATCTTAAAATTGGAGACTAGCATGTGACATGGATATGCTCCTCAATAATTGCTTTTAAATCATTAGTTTTAAGTCCACTGGCTAATGAAAATTCACTATTATTATTTTTTAAATACATTTTTATTGATTTCAGAGAGGGAGAGAAAGATAGAAACATCAATGATGAGAGAGAATCATTGATTGGCTGCCTCCTGCACGCCTCCTCCTGGGGATGAAGCCCGCAACCTGGGCATGTGCCCTGACCGGAATTGAACCCAGGACCCTTTAGTCCGCAGGCTAGAATAATGCTAGAATATAATTTAAAAATTATTTGTCGAGGTTTCATCCGCTGAGCCAAACCAGCTAGGGTGGTTCACATTATTGATGTTGCATTTTATACAAACTTCTTTCAGTGTAAGTATAAAATAGTTGTATTTGGTATTTATAAAAGTTTAGGGCAGGGGTCCTCAAACTACGGCCCGCGGGCCACATGCAAATACAAATATTGTATTTGTTCCCGTTTTGTTTTTTTACTTCAAAATAAGATATGTGCAGTGTGCATAGGAATTTGTTCATAGGTTTTTTTAAAACTATAGTCCAGCCCTCCAACGGTCTGAGGGACAGTGAACTGGCCCCCTGTTTAAAAAGTTTGAGGACCCCTGGTTTAAGGTGTACCTAGTATATTCATGTATTCAAAACGGCAAGAGGTTTACAAATGTTTGTCTCTGTGTTTTCGGCACGGGCCGCTTCTGTTGGATGGATTTTGGGGGCTGCACTGCTTGGTTTTGGCACTGCTGCCACTATCCACTCTAGCTCTGCATTTTTTAATAAGGTAAGGAAGTGGCTGGTATCCTTTGTCCCACAGGTAGAGATTAAAGTGGCCTGGAGTGGTGGGCAAATCCCAAGGTATAGGGAGCCTCCATATTATCATTCCAGCCTCATAGGTGTCGTCTTGCCTTGTCCTCCCCCACAGAGCTCAGCCATTTTATTTGCATTTCTTTCAACATGTATTTCTCCCACATCTGCCTGCTTTTGTGAATGCGGTTCCTTTTATTCTGGCTGGACTGCCCTTCTTTTCCCCACCCTCATTTCTTAAGTGTTGGAGCCAACTCTTTCCCTGATCTGTACCCCCTTCCCGATTTGTTAGATACCATTTCAGTGTCCTCTGTAGTCCTTATTATAGCCCTCATAAAAAAATATTGTTCTGGTCAGTTTTCAGGCCTTTCTTCCTCATCAGAGTGCATGACCTCTTTGAAGATGCACTAGTTTCAAAACTATTTTTAAGTTTCTACCACCTAGTATAGTGCCTAGTGTATATTACACACAACTTTTAAAAAACCATATCAATGACATCTTTAAGTGTTTTCACAATGGTAGGTGGAGGTATGAGTGATTCTCTTCATTCTGCTCTAATTTCCCCCTTCTGGGGAAATATGAATAGATGGTTCCTGTGCACAGAAAGGTTTGGGACACCTGTTTATTGGATTTCAATTTCACAATTTTGTAGAGACCTTGTTTTACCCTTCTTTCAAGGATTGGCATATGCCTGGCACATGTAAATTGTGTTCCGGTAGCAGTGAATGAGAGTAACATTTCCCTCATCCCCACCACCGTTGCACTACTAAGAATAATAATCATGAGAGCTTCTTGGGCTTTTGTATTTATACCAAGTAAATCTTTTGGAAGATTCTCCCAAAGAATTTCTTTCCTTTGGCATAGAGTGCTTGCTTCCATTGCCATCAACCTTTTTTTCTCTTTTATTTTAAAAGAAAAAAATAGTATCTTTTATGTTAAAATTTAGAATGGAGCTCTAATAAATGAAATTTAAAAATTAACAGTCGTGTGAAAAGTAATGCTAGAATATAATTTAA
Organism: Myotis brandtii; assembly: GCF_000412655.1. Taxonomy (NCBI): domain Eukaryota; kingdom Metazoa; phylum Chordata; class Mammalia; order Chiroptera; family Vespertilionidae; genus Myotis; species Myotis brandtii. The sequence goes on from NW_005370660.1 coordinate 684,460, forward strand.
AAATTCTTTGTCAATAAATGTGTTTACAGTTACAATACTAAGTTTTAAAATACTAATAACTTACTAGGAAAATATTACTTTCTCCAAGATGAGCACGGATTATAATCTGTAAAGGAGGACAAATTGAGATATATAACTCCAATCGAATTTCTTGTTTCTTAGTTATCTTTCTGATATTTTAATGCAGATATTAAACTGATAAATTAATGCAAATAGTAAACATGTTTGGGAGGCATATGGCATACGTGGAGCTGTAAATATCCTATAGATTCCAGAGGTAGATTTAATTTTTACCTATTATTCTTACCAGATTTAGTGCTTTTCTCATGAAGTCTGTTAGAGAGCTATGCCAGGGGTTTTTCTTTCTGGATTATTTCAAGGTGGAGAATTTTTCCCAAAGAGTAAATAGTAGTATCCAACTGTTAGTGAATCTGAAGAATATGCCTTTGTTATATCGTTATTGTTTTTGAGCATTTATAGGTCAAACTATTATAAGCATAAGTTATATGTTATGACAATTTCGAACATTCTTTTTAAAAATTTTATTTATTTTTTTAATCCTCACCCAAGGATATTTTTTCCCATTGATTTTTAAAAAAATTTTATTTTATTGTTTAAAGTATTACAAATAGTAGTACATATGTCTCCTTTTTTTCCCCATTGACCTTCCCCTGGCCTCCTCTACCCCCCTTTAGAGAGAGTGCAAGGGAGGAGGGGAGAGAGGGAGAAAGAGAGAAAAAAACACCTATATGAGATAGACATCAATTGGTTGCTCCCTCATGGGTCCCCATTGGGGTGCTGGATGGAATCTGCAACCCAGGTATGTGCCCTTGACCGGGGATCGAACCTGAGACCCTTCCATACAAGAACCAATGCTCAAAACATTCTTTATCATTTTATCAGTAAACTAGAAGCCCATCGCACGAAGATTCGCGCAATAGGCCTTCCTTCCCCTGGCTGCCGGCACCGGTTTTCCTCCGGCACCCGGGACCCAGGCCTTTGGTCTGGCCGCAGCGGAGAAGCCAAGCCTCGAGGCTAGGCTTCTCCCCTCTGGCCGCAGCAGAGAAGCCAAGCCTCTTCAGTCTTCAGTCTTCAGTCTTCA
>NW_005370660.1:685607-689398 GCF_000412655.1 Myotis brandtii
CGCGATCTTTGTTGGGTTAATTTGCATAGTCACTCTGATTGGCTGGTGGGCATAGCAGAGTGACACCAATTTGCATGTTTCTCTTTTATTAGTGTAGATACTCTGTATAATTGTATGTGTGAGAAGTCCTGCTAGCCTTAAAGAATTCGTTCCTTTTTTTAAATGGCAGTTTGGATATTTACATTTCACTTAGTTAAAAGAAGAAACGGGGGAGAAAATGGGAGGATTTTTGCATTTAGTTATATGAATTTTTTCTTCTTTTTTCTCCTCTTTGATGCTTTTCACTCATTTGTGTTACTCTTTCTTAGTTTTACATTTCAGGTATTGGGGCCACGGCATGTAACTCCTCCTTAAATGGACTGTGAAAGTCTGGATGTTCTATCTTCACTCCTATCACTCCTACTTCCACAGTATCCTACTTGTACTAATTCCTGAACCTTTTGTGAGATCTGTGGTGTAAACTGGCTTGCTTTAGGATTATGTTTCCTTAGTTATGTAAATTAAGTTATTTATTTATCTACTTTCTAATTTTAAAAATTTTGTTATTGTCTCCTCTTTCATTCTCTTTGTCCTTATGGGGTTATGATTTTTTTAAAAATTCACTTTATTGTCACCTTGAGTAGGGAGTGAAAGCTAATGTGTATTTTCAGCTTACCATCTTCAACCATCACTCTTCAAAATAGTCCTCTTATAAGTACTAATCTATTTTATTGCCTTTCTGTAAGCATCCACAATTGTCTCTGAGTGAAAAAAAAAATTCTCACTTCGTTAAACTGCTTTATGTTTTGAGTTGTCTTTGTTATTGTGATGTATTAGTTTGTAGTGAGTCTAAAAGTCATTTTCAATGAATAGTTCAGTAACTTATTTTTTACAAGAAAACAGGTTAATCCAAATTTGAGCTAGAAGAAACTATCTTTTATTTATTATTATTATCAGTCTTCAGTGATATTCCAGATTATTCATGTTATGCTTCTGAAGTATGCTTTAGCAAATCTTATTTAAATCTTTAATGTCTTTGACCTTAATTAGTCATTGGTAAAATTTATCTCTAAATCAAGAGTTATTTATATTTTATTTTCAAGTAAACAAACTAGCTGCATTTGAAATTAGATTTAAAGGAGAAAATGATTAACTTTTACATTCATGTTTCTAATATTTTTCTCCAGTTTCAGTAAATAAAAGAAATAAGGGCTGTTCCCATTTTTCAGGACACTTTATCAGATTTTATCAGTATCAACATGAGCTTCTTTATTTTCTTAAGAATATTAATTTAATTCATCTAATTTCTTACAAATGCCATGGTTTTGAACTTTAATCTACAAATATGATCAAACCTTTCTGTTGGAGTTATTATTTAATAGAAAAAGAATAAACCATAGACTGTAATCTATAGATTTTTTTTCATTGCGTAAAAGTCCTATACTTATTCATCCTGAATGTCTGTGTAGTTTTATACAGAAGAGTACATCTATAGGTTTAGAAAATAAATGTGGAGCTCAAAGATTTTAGAAATGAATGTTGTCATGCTAGCCTGAGAGAAAGGAGTGGGGCAGGAGTTCTTTATCTGGGTTTATGAACAGGTTTTAGCACCTCCCTGAATTTCTGTATGCAAAATATGTTTCTTATTTCTCTAGAGAGAAGGTTTATACTGTCTTTCAGATTATCAGAGGCCCAAAATAGATTAACAACTAGAGGCAAAAAGGTTACTAAAGAAAAAATTATATAAATGTTTAAGAACAACATGGGAAGTATTTCCATATTATGTAGCTCAGAGATAAATCTTAGTAGGCTCAAGCTCATTGCTTTATTTTTATTTTATTATGATTTACAAACAGCGAATTGCTCAGATCTTAAGTATATTTTATTTAGTTTACACAAATGTATACACACTTGTATAACCCACACTCCTTTCAAGACTCAGAACTTTTTCATCACCCTAGAACAGCCATGGGCAAACTTCGGCCCGCGGGCCGGATCCGGCCCGTTTGAAATGAATAAAACTAAAAAAAAAAAGACCATACCCTTTTATGTAATGATGTTTACTTTGAATTTATATTAGTTCACACAAACACTCCATCCATGCTTTTGTTCCGGCCCTCCGGTCCAGTTTAAGAACCCATTGTGGCCCTCGAGTCAAAAAGTTTGCCCACCCCTGCCCTAGAAGGTACTATAGCTTTTTACAATAAAACTAAAGGCCATTCTTTGTGGGTCTTTGATGTAAGTACACACTTCCACTTCACATAGTTCTAGAAATTTCATTAGCTATGAGTAGCTCAGCTTTTATGGAAGAGGAACAAATAGTCTGTTATTGCCTACTGTTTGCACTTGCTGCCAATTTTTACTCAGACAACACAACTTTTTTAACTATGATGATCCTTTACTGTAGGAATGACACTTAGAACCTCAGCTCCAAGGCCCTTAAAGAAATTAGCTCATGTTAATTATTATAGTTATTCCTGTTTCTCACTTATCCACAGTGATGAATCAATATCTGACATAAAATATGAGTAAAAGAGTTTAAACTTTCCTAAACATAGTAGTTCAAGGAATAACAACTTAAAGATCAACAGTTATCAGTTGCTGTATTACAGAGTAACTTCTGGAAAAATACCTACATGAATAAGACTTGCAGTACCTGCTTCTAAATTGTGCATGGTAGTAGTGGGATCAGACAAGTTAACACAATTCGCATCGTTTGGTGAATACAGTAATAAAAGACTGCATAGAGCACTGCAGTACCTGGAAGAAGGCATGGTTAATTATATAATGGATGGTCAAGAACAGTTTTTCTGAGATGGTACCTAAATAGGTTTATGTGCAGATATTGAGAGAATCAGTTATATCAGGCTATAACTTCTAATTTTTCATTTTAGTACCTTTAATGAGCCTTCAAGTGGGTAGAGACTAATCCAGATTTGGGGGCCTTCCTTGATAAAATAAATAAAAAAATTATGAATACAAAATTAGGTAGCAAAATAATATTGAGATTGAGAAAACACAATTTGAAAATTTAATAAAGCATACAAAAACAATGACTGCCACAAAATATAGAAAAATAACATTTTTATTAGTTAACTGCCTGATATGATATTCCTTAATATTTATTTACATTATTTGGATGCATACTTTTGACAACTTATGATGTCAATACTAGTGGCCGGTGCATGGATTTGTGCACATTGAAAGGAAATTAATTAGAAAAAATATTTTAATATTGCTATTTGCCCTTTATAATAGAAGTGTCAATCAAATTCACTATTGACAATGACAGATCGAAACGCATGCCTGCGATTGGCGCCAGTGAGAGCTTTATATGTAAAGCACATGCGCGAGTCAACTTAGCCTTTTATATATATACTAGAGGCCCGGTGCACAAAAATTTGTGCACTCGGGGGGCGGGGGAGGGGGGTCCCCCAGCCCGGCCTGTGCCCTCTCGCAGTCTGGGACCCCTCGGGAGATAACGACCTGCTGGCTTAGGCCTGCTCCCGGGTGGCAGAGGGCAGGCCCAATCCCTAAGTGCAGCCCCTGGTCAGGCTCAGAGCAGGGCCGATTGGGGAGTTGGGGCGCCGCCCCGTCATGCACAGAGCAGGGCGGATCGGGAGGTTGCGATGCCACCCTCAGTCACGCTCAGGGTAGGGCCGATTGGGGGGTTGGGGCACCGCCCCCTGTCACACTCAAGGCAGGGTCGATGGGGAGGTTGCGGCGCCACCCCCTGTCACGCACAGAGCAGGGCCAATCAGGGGGTTGGGGCGCTGCCCCCTATGACGCACAGAGCAGGGCCTATCAGGGGG
>NW_005370660.1:690501-697129 GCF_000412655.1 Myotis brandtii
ATATATTAGAGGCCTGTTGCAGGAAGATTCCTGCAAGAATAGGGCTTCCTTGGGCCTATTCCTGCAAGAATAGGGCTTCCTGCGGCCGGAGCTCCCATCTCCACCGCCCCACTTGCTTCCCTCCCGCCTCCGCAGCCCTGCTTTCTTCCCTCCTGTCTCCGCCGCCTTGCTTGCTTCTCCGCAGCTTTGCTCCCTTCTGCAGCACTTGGCTTCCTTCTACGTTGTCTTCAGTCTTCGCTCCATGCCTGCATATGCAAATTAACCGCCATCTTTGTTGGGTTAATTTGCATAGTCACTCTGATTGGCTGGTGCGTGTAGTGGAGGGATGGTCAATTTGCATGTTTCTCTTTTATTAGTGTGGCTAAATAAACTTGCTTAATTAGACCTGCTTTCTGATTTAGCTAAACTTTTTCCAGCCCAGTGAAGCACCCCAACTTCTCTTTCAGGTAATTGTCAGCAACACAGCAGTAAATATCAACACGAAGCAGATTATTATTGTAGATCACGCAGGGAGCAAAGGGTAAAATATTTAACTGCAGCAGTGTTTGACTATATTCTGCGCAGTGAGAAAATCTGAAGTCATTTTCAAGGTCCACCATTTCTTACATCTTTTCAGTCGGGGCAAGTTTCTAAACTTTCTAAATCCCCATTTTCCTGCTAATGAAAAGAAAATAGGATTCCACCAAGTCTATCTACCTACTTCAGGACTTCTGTGAGGATCAAATGAGATGAGGCACGGGAAAGTGCTTCACAGACATTTGGTTAAAGTGTAAAACATTTGCACCTGGCTATAAAGCAAGTCATGTTCCTGGGTGAAAAAAACTGCAAGGAGGCTAGCTGTTAGGGAGAGGAAGCCAGGCGTTGCTACGTGATGTCATTACCTGGCACCCACAGCCATTGTTTCCGGGCTGTGCTGGGCTGTGGGCCGCATTTTGCGTCATGAGGTCTCAGCAGTGTCGGCTGTGATTTGGTGGGCTGTCGCTCTGGTGTGGTGGTGGGGCCTGTGTCCCACTTGGGGGAAGCCAAGTGTTGCTTTGTCAGTGCTAGGTCTGCACTGCCGTTTCTCTGTAAATGGCCAGTGTGCATCATGGCAGCTCCTGCATCGAGCGTTTGTCCCCTGGTGGTCAGTGTGCATCATAGCGACCGGTCGGACAGGCCGAGGGACACTTAGCATATTAGCTTTTTATATATATAGATTTGTAAAATTGGGTTACTGTTTTCTATAGAGAGAATAGAAAAATGATTTGCTTTTTCCTCTAATATGGCTTATCAAAATATGTTTATCATTGATAGCTTAGAAAGGTTTCTGATTCACAACTCATTTTATTGGTAATGTCATGTAATATTTCAAGATGGGTGCCCGATTTGGGGAAATCTCTACTAAGTCTCTTCCATACTGTGCCAATAGCCTGTGGAGGTCATATCTGTATGACTCTGGTTGTGCACATTAGTGTAAATGATACCAGATAAGGCAGTGCTTGGGTGGTGGGAACACTCTTGAAAGTCATTCCTGTATTGAGACTAGCAATGATCTAATCATGCATGGAAGTGATTATAAATTACATATACCTATAAAATGCAAAGTAAATATATCCCCTCCTTAACTTCCTTTTAGCCAGATACCCAAAATACCACATTAACGAAGGAGGAAGAGTGATGGTGGGGGGGTCAGAGACAGCAGTCTTAAATAATTGCAGTTAGCTTACTTGTGCAGTTTTCATGAAAACATGACCATGGGAACACATTGTTAGGACTTCTGCAAACACTGTGGAAGGGACCCTACCATTGAGGATCCCTGAAGTTTAAAATATTAGCATTATAAGTCCAATTCTGCAGTCTCATACTATAATTTTTGTGCTTGGATAATTCCATTTGTTCAGTCGTACTACTAAACTGTTAGTTTAAAAATAAGATGTATACTATCATGCATGTATGTCCTATGCTCTTGTATCTGCTATAACTGGGCCTATTTTTATAAGCTGAGAATATAAATTTAGCAAATGTTGCCAGAATATTTGCTTTACCTACCAGTTTTGATCTGGAGTCCTTTATCAATTTAGCTCAACAAACATTGAAGATCTGCTGTGATCCAGGCCTTCTGTTAGGTTTAGGAGATGCAGTGATGACTTAGAAACAGCCCTTGTCTTTGAGAGACTCGTGGTGCTTGTAAAATAGAGACACATGATAGTGTCATATGTGAACACAGAGAAGGTGTCCTTAACCCAATTTAGGATATCAGGGAAGCTGTCTGAGGAAAATGATCCCTGAATTAATTCTCTAAGGATTACTAGACATCCAGTATAAAAAGAAAGTTCAGTTAAAAGTGTATGAGATAAAAAGGAGTAGTCTGCATCTGATTTTAACTTTGTGTTTTTTTTTTCTAGTCAGGTTTGTTTTATTATAAGAATTTAATTTCAAAGCATTTAGAACACAAAACTGCTATGTCACTGATTTCATTGGATGCCTATGGTGTTACTGCTTCATATTTGCAGGCAGATATAGGAATCGTAGGCGAATCTTTGCCCTAGTGTTGGTATCTGTATCTGATGTAAAAATTGTTCCAATTACTGCCAAAGCTGCAGGCTTGACCTTTCATTGCACCCTTTATAATGGGCTGCGGTTTTGGATTAAAGGCCAAGGGAAAATTCTGCTCTTTTACTTTGAAAAAATAAAGTAATCCTATTATAACAAGGAAGTGCATATTAGTTATTAAAAAAAATAAAAGCTAGCCCAACCAGTGTTGCTCAGTGGTTAAGCATCAATCCATCCAGTCAGGGCACTTGCCTGGGTTGCAGGCTTGATCCCCAGTGCAGGGCAGGTAAGAGGCAGCCGATCAATGATTCTCTCTCATCATTGATGTTCTGTTTTTCTCCCTCTCCCTTCCTTTCTCTGAAATAATGGGGGAAAAAACCATATTAAAAAACAAACACTTCTAAAAAAAGAAAATAAAAGCTATCTCTTCTGATTCTCTTCCCTCCCAGGGAAGAGTAGGAGTAGGCTTGCTTAGAATTACTGAGATGTCTCACCTTGATTTTTTTTTTTTTTTTTTTTTTTTTTTTGTTTAAGTAGGGCAGGATTGTAAAGGATCTAAAATTTAAAATGAAATGTTGGTGTCAGGGTTAGGAAATATCCCCAATTCATCTGTTACTTCTCTTGCTGCAGTTAGAATCTTTTAGATTTGTTGCACCAAATAAAGATGATGGGTCATCTTCCTTTAATATTGAGAACAACTACTCCTTGCAATAAGAACAAGAGTTTTCTCCTCTTTCAATATCATTATTTAAGATAGTAAACACTTACTAGGTATCTGTCCCAGGTTCTGTATTAGGGTAGGTACTGCAGATCAAGGATGACTAAGACATGATCTATGTTCTTGAATAACTCACAATCTAGTGAGAGAGAATAAGTAAAATGCAAACAAACATGAGGATATAATGTTTTAGGTTGACCTTTTTTTTTTGGTAAATCCTCACCCAAGGATATTTTTCCCATTAATTTTTCGAGAGAGTGGAAGTGAGGGTGGGAGAGAGAGCAAGAGAAACATGGACGTGAGAGAGATACATCATTGTTGCCTCTTGCACACACCCTGACTGGGGCCAGGGATGGAACCTACAACTGTGGTATGTGCCCTTGAGCAGGAATTGAACCCTCAACCCTGCAGTCCTTGGGCCAATGTTCTAAACACTGAGCAAAATTGACCAAAGCTTAAGTTGACCTTTTATGGATTAATAGAAATGTAGTAGGAGGATTGCTGTTGTCTCAGTGCATCAAACCCAAATTCATATGTTGAAATCCTAATGCTCAATGTGGTGCTATTAGGAGGTGAGGTCTTTGAGAAGTGATTCTGTCATGAAGGCTCCACCCTCATGATTGGAGTGAGTGTCCTTAAAAAACAGACCCCACAGAGTTTCATTAAAGTTTTGTGTTTGTTTGTTTTTTTAATTTGAGAGAGAGAAAAGGAGAGAGAAAGAGAATGATTTGTTCCGCTTATTGATGCATTCATTGGTTGATTTTTTAAAAAAATATATTTTATTGATTTTTTACAGAGAGGAAGGGAGAGGGATAGAGAGTTAGAAACATCGATGAGAGAGAAACATCGATCAGCTGCCTCCTGCTCCCTCCCCACTGGGGATGTTGCCTGCAACCAAGGTACATGCCCTTGACCAGAATCGAACCCGGGACCCTTGAGTCCGCAGGCCGATGCTCTATCCACTGAGCCAAACTGGTTAGGGCCATTGGTTGATTTTTGTATGTGTCCTGACCAGAGATCAAACCCACAATCTTGATATATCTGGGTGATGCTCTAACCAACTGAACTACCTGGCAGGGCAAGACCCCATAGGAGTTTCATATTTTCATAGCCCCTTCCATCATATGAAGATGTAGTGAGAAGAGGGCAATCGGTAACCTGGATGAGAGGGCCTTCATTTAGTACCCAACAATGCTGGCAACCCTGATCTTAGATTTCTAGCCCCCAAACTGTCAGAAGTAAATTTTTGTTGTTTATATGTCACCCAGTCTGTCTGTGGTACTTTTGTTAAAGCAGCCTGAATGAACTAAGGGATAAAGTGCGTATTGGTGCTTTAGTAATACATATATATATATGTATGTATATGTATATGTATATGTATATATATATGTATATGTATATATATATGTACTTTTGCATATATATATATACATATACATATATTCATTCATTGAACATTTTAAAGCTATAATTTCATATAGTGCACATTTGCTGTGTGCTTTAAATTAAGGTGCTGTAAATTTATTCATTGAATTGTCATAATGGTCCTGCAAAACTGGTGATATCTCCAATTTTGACATTGTAAGCTTAGAGAAGTTGTATGATTTGTCCAAGATTTCATAGCTAGTAAGATACAAAGACAGGATCTGAAACTGGATCTTTACTCTAAGTCCTGTGCCTTTTCTTCTGCATATGCCAGCCATCATATTAGGGAGTGGAGTTATTAAAATGAAGATGACAGACACAGCTATTCATTTTGAAGTGCTATCTAAAAGAGAAACACATAAATATACATATAAGGTGTTACAGGTGTTACATATAAGGTGCTTTAAGTTACAGTGAGATATAAGAGAGGATGGACAGTTTTTCATGGAAAGTTAAGAATTTTTATAAAACAAGTTATACTTAAGCTCTTTAGATGTTACTTGGTTGAAATATTGGTATGTTTGGAATGACTGCCAATTCAGTTGCTAGGTTCATACTTATTCTGAGCTTTGCATATTCAAGTTTTGGTTTGCTCCTTTTAACAGTCCAGCACGATGATAAGATTTTGAAAATGGAGTTACTGTTGTTGCATGGAAATCACCCAGACCTTTGACTATGGGCACTTCCTAAAATCTCCTGTGGTTTCAGTACCTATTTACTGTCTGGAATAATGAATTTAGTGCACAACTCAAAAGCTCAGAGGGTGATTAGAGATGAGTGATTAAACTTTAGTGCCTTCATCTATAGCTGAGAAATGTCTTAGATAACTTCACAGATGTAGAAACTAACTGACTTTTGTGTGTGAAGTGCTTTATTATTTTCTGGGGATTAGATTATAAAATTTTATGAGGCATTAAATAAATACAGAATTGGCCAACTCTCTATCTGTTCTTGTATGAGGTCACTGAGTTACACTTTATAAAATTGAAGTGTCATGAACATACTTTAAATTGAGAGGCAACCCAGTTAGCAGTTTGATGTACAAGAGCAGTATTCCCTAATATGTGTTAAAGAGCAAGATATTAAAATGTGGAAGAAAAGTTTCCATGACTAAAGATATTTGGGGAACTCTGGGCTAAACCATAAACAGTTTTCTTTACTGTAGGACTTCTCATAGCTTGTAAAATACTCAAATAATATGCTAGTGTATCTTTTAGCACTGTGCTAACCAGTGAGGATACCAACATTATTAGTTTCCTTTAGTCTAATCTTTTCTCTGAGCCCAAGACTTATATATACAACTGCCTACCTGACATATTTATTTGAATTTCTGATAGTTATCTCAAGTTAATATGTTAAAAAGTCATCTCCCCAAACCTATCTTAATTAAAGGGTCCACTTTCTACCTACTTGAGACTGAAAATTTATGAGTCATCCTTGATTCTGTCTTCTTCACCATTCTCCACAAATCATGAAACTCAATAGTGAGCCCTGCTGGTACTGCCTACAAATAAGTATTGGAATCTGCATTCATCCCCATGCATCCAAGCCATCATTCTATCTTCTTTGTAGTAGTTTCCTAACTGGCTTTTCGGTTGCCTTTTTTGCCATCCTCCCAGTCCATTCTCTGCATGGCAACTAGGATGATGTTTTTTAAAAATCACTGAATTATGTTATTACTTTTGGGTTTTTAAAAAAGTCTTCAACAGCTTCCCAGTTATTCTTTTTTTTTTTATTCCCTTCTTAATTAACATTTTTATTAAATAACTCATTTCAAATAATGGTTAAACTCTCTAAATTTATATCATTCTATTAACCATAATCTAATCTCATTAACCTTGAAATCCCAGTCTTAACTACCCAATTCTATACACCATGGTACTATCTACTAAACTAATTAAGTGACCTTCAAACTATTTCTCCTCCATATAAAATCATTATATATATATATAT
>NW_005370660.1:697327-702626 GCF_000412655.1 Myotis brandtii
TTTATTTTTTAAATCTTTATTGTTCAGATTACATTTGTTCCTCTTTTTTTTTTCCCCCATAACTCCCCTCCTCCCAGTTCCCACCCCACCCTCCGCCCTCACTCCCCACCCACTGTCCTCATCCATAGGTGCACGATTTTTGTCCAGTTTCTTCCCGCATCTCCCATTCCCCTTTCCCCCCCAAGAATAGTCAGTCCATTCCCTTTCTATGTCCCTGATTCATTATAATCACCAGTTCATTCTGTACATCAGATTATTTATTCACTTGATTCTTAGATTCACTTGTTGATAGATGCATGTTTGTTGTTCACAATTTGTATCTTTACCTTTTTCTTCTTCCTCCTCTTAAAGGATACCTTTCAGCATTTCGTATAATACTGGTTTAGTGGTGATGAACTCCTTTAGCTTTTCCTTATCTGTGAAGCTCTTTATCTGACCTTCAATTCTGAATGATAGCTTTGCTGGATAAAGTAATCTTGGTTGTAGGTTCTTGGTATTCATCACTTTGAATATTTCTTGCCATTCCCTTCTGGCCTGCCAAGTTTCTGTTGAGAAATCAGCTGACAGTCGTATGGGTATTCCCTTGTAGGTAATTGAGTCTCTTTCTCTTGCTGCTTTTAAGATTCTCTCTTTGTCTTTTGCTCTTGGCATTTTAATTATGATGTGTCTTGGTGTGGTCCTCTTTGGATTCCTTTTGTTTGGGGTTCTCTGCGCTTCTTGGACCTGTAAGTCCATTTCTTTCACCAGGTGGGGGAAGTTTTCTGCCATTATTTCTTCAAATAGGTTTTCAATATCTTGCTGTCTCTCATCTTCTGGCACCCCTATTATTCTGATGTTGGTACGCTTGAAGCTGTCCCAGAGGCTCCTTACACTATCTTCGTATTTTCGGATTCTTTTTTCATTTTGCTTTTCCGGTTGGGTGTTTTTTGCTTCTTCGCATTTCAAATCTTTGACTTGATTCTTGCGCTCCTCTGGTCTGCTATTGGGTGTCTGTATAATATTCTTTATTTCAGTCCGTGTATGCTTAATTTCTAGTTGGTTCTTTATCATAGCATCGAGGGTCTCATTAGTTTTCGTGACTCTCTCCTCAAGTTTATTGACAGCTTCTAGCACATTTTTGCAAGCCCTCAAAATTGCGATTTTTAGCTCTATATCCTCCATTTCTGTCATGTTTTTTTGTCTCCGCATTTTTTATGCTTTCTTGGTGCACCCTCTAGTGGTCTTTGTGCGCAGTCTTGTTCTAGTTGAGCCTTGATTGTTGTAGTTAATACTAGAGGGATTTGACCACCAGGCCGACTGGCTGTGTGAATCAGCTGTGTCTGCCGCGGAAAACTTCTGTCCTCTGGGGAGGTGCTAATCTAGCCTTTGCCTGAGGCGATCCGGCAAATGGCTCTGCGCAGGGCTTGGGCGGGGCGGGCTCAACAGGGCGGGCGGAGGGAGCCGTTATGGTGCCCTCAGTCCTGTTCCCAGAGGCTCTGCTTCTCAGAACCCCCGGAACCGCTGCAAACCTCGGAGGGAAAGCTGCCTTCCAACTGATGCCAGACACTCCCGCTTCTCCCGTTTGGGTCCGAGTCCCCAGCGATTCGCCCGTATCTGGAGCTCAGAGTCTGAGACTCCCCCCTGACCGAAAACGACAACCGCGCTCTCAGCCACCAGCCCGCTTTGCGCGCGCACCTCCGCACCTGAGTTTTTTCCACACTGCGCCTCCTCTGAGCCTCGGTGTGCTGTTATTTTTCCTTCTAGTTGAAGAGTCTCTCCTCAGCCAGCCTTCCTGTGGTTCTGGGTGATGTCCGTTCCGTCTTTTAGTTGTATTTTTGAAGTGGTTGTTTGCGGCAGCAGTCTCCGGTGTTTACCTATGCCGTCATCTTGGTTCTCCTCGTCTTCCCAGTAATTCTTAAAGTGATAATCTAAATTCCATACTTTGGCCTCTAAAATCTTAGCTAATATGGTTCTACTAGTCTTTCTGATTTCTTCTTATGCCACTATTCCCATCGTTCATGATGCCCTAAGTTACAATTATCTTTTTAAAACTACTTCTAAAAACTTGCTTTTGCACTGGTTTAGCCTATTAGCTTCCTCTACTCCAGTTTTTTCTTCTTGGCTTTCTGGCATTGGGGAAGCCTTCACTCTTTTTAAAAGCAAACAGTGTTTTTATTGATTTTAGAGAGAGGAAGCTAGAAGGAGAGAACGAGAGAAAAGGAAACACTGATAGGCTGCCTGATCGGCTGCCTCCTGCACACCCCTTACTAAGGATTGAGCTCGCTACACGGGCATGTGCCCTGACCAGGAATCGAACCAAGGACCTCTTGGCACATGGGATGATGCCCAATCAACTGAGCCACACTGGCCAGGGTGGGGAGGCCTTCTCTATTCACCTAATCTAACATAGTGCCTTGTCACATCACATTATTTGTCACATCATTCTGTTATTTTCATTGTAGCACTTACCTCTACTCAATAGTTTTTTGTTGGTTTTTATTATTTTATTTATTTATTTTGATTTTGAGAGTAAGTTTATTATGGCTGGGGACAGTGAAACAAGGAAGTGCCTAGGATAGAAGAAGTCTAAGATAAGAGAGAGCATATGTGTGGCTGCTTTGAGTCTCTAGAAATGTTATGGGAAAGAAGTGAGCCAGGGTGGGGCTGCTGTCACCTCACTGGGAAGTCAGAGAAAAATGGGCCTTGCAAATAGGTTCAAGCGCTTAAGCGTGGGATGAGCTGCTGCTGCCCACTGCTCGCCTCGTTGGCAAGTCTCATGGGGACCCTTCAAGTTTAGTTGTTGGTTTACTTTTTTTCCTTTGCCTCCTCTACCTACATTACAGTAGAGATCTTTTTTTTTTTTATATATATATTTTATTGATTTTTTACAGAGAGGAAGGGAGAGAGATAGAGAGTTAGAAACATCGATGAGAGAGAAACATCAATCAGCTGCCTCCTGCACATCTCCCACCGGGGATGTGCCCGCAACCCAGGTACATGCCCTTGACCAGAATCGAACCCGGGACCTTTCAGTCCGCAGGCCGACACTCTATCCACTGAGCCAAATACTAAAGGTGGCATACTGTATAAGTGAATTAAATAATACACTCTATACCAGTGATGGCGAACCTTTTGAGCTCGGCGTGTCAGCATTTTGAAAAACCCTAACTTAACTCTGGTGCCGTGTCACATATAGAAATTTTTTGATATTTGCAACCATAGTAAAACAAAGACTTATATTTCTGATATTTACTTTATATATTTAAATGCCATTTAACAAAGAAAAATCAACCAAAAAAATGAGTTCGCGTGTCAACTCTGACACGCGTGTCATAGGTTTGCCATCACTGATATAGAAGGTTGTCAGAATATGCTAGTTGGATGAAAGAATGCAAGAGTAAATACATGGATGAAAGAAGCTGACTTATTGTGGTAAGAAGGATTATTGAGAAGCTACTGATTTTTTTAAATAGTAAAGATAAAAAAATTTTTTAAATTGAGCTACACCATAAAAATTCATATGCCATAAAATTTATCCTTTAAAGTGTAAAATTTAGTGGATTTTAGTATAGTCACAGAGTTGTACCACCATAATGACTGCGGGCCAGGCCTAGGGACCCCACCCGTGCACAAATTCGTGCACTGAGCCTCTGGTATATAGATACTATTCCATTTTAAGGATGTCCACAGTTTGGTTATCTATTCACCTATTGAAAGGCACGATTAAAGTTGATATAAACATTCACAGGTGGGTTTTTTGTAGACATAGGTTTTCAAATCCATTAAATAAATACCTAGGAGTGGGTTTGCTGATTTGTATGGAATGATTGTTTTAGCTTTGTAACAAACTGCCGAACTGTCTTCCAGAATGGCTATACAATTTTTTATTTTTCATTCCTTTCAGCAATGAATGGTTCTGCATCCTCATCAGCATTTGGTATTGTCAGTTTTATGAATTATAACTATTTTAATAGTTGTGTAGTGGTATCTCATTGTTTTAATTTCAATTCCTTGACGACAGATGATGTTGAGATTCTTTTCGTATGTTTATTTGCTATCTGTATGTCTTCTTTGATAGGGTTTGCTCATATCTTTTGCCCATTTCTTTTTAGAGTTATTTTCTTTCTGTTAAATTTGTAAGAACTTTTTGTGAATTTTGGATGCAAATTCTTTTTCAGATATATGGTTTGCAAAGATTTTTCTCCCACTCTGTGGCTTACAATTCTTTCACAGATCAGAGTATTTAATTTTAATAAATTGTCTATAGAGGCATCCTCCTCCACCCCACACCCCAAAGTTCTGAGCCTTATCCTAATGTTAAATATCTGCTGTCACTTGTCTACTTCCCAGAAAAGGCCATCAGAGGAGGGTATTGGAATTCCCTGGCTCAAAGATTCTGAATCAAGTTCCCATATAATTCCTAAAGAGTCTCTCAGGGTCCTTCTCCCTGCTGTCATCCAGATTCTGAGTTTGGAGAATGGTGGAAATCACTCTTACCTTTGTTGCCTTGTCTTTTGGGCATATACTAGGCTAGGTTTATCAGACTTTCATTGTCACTGTGTCTCACCAACTTTTTAATCTTACCAGAGTTTCTCAATTTTTATCTGCTGATAGCTTGGTTTCTTGCTTTTCAAGAATGTTAAGGATTTTTTACTCTCTTAACATTAACAATAACAGAAAAAAAATTGTGGAAAAAACAATAACAGCAATAGCACCACCATCCTATCTAATAATAGACAAACATGGTAATTGACCGTACCTTTGCTACGCCTCCCATTGGCTAATCAGCACGATATGCAAATTAACCACCAACAAAAATGGCGTCTAATTTGCATACTTCAGGCAGGGCGGGACATCGGGAGCCACCATCCAGGCCCCCGTGTGACCCCAGGAGCCGCCGGAAAGCCGGGCGCAGGCAAGGCGTCCCTTTGGGACCCAGGAGCCGCCTTGCCTGCAGCCTGTGATCGTGATCGTAACTGGAAAGCCGGGCGCAGGCAAGGCGGCACCCCGGGACCCAGGAGCCGCTTTGCCTGTGGCCGGTGTTGGTGATCATGATCGGAAAGCCGGGCGCAGGCAAGGCGGCCCCCTGGAACCCAGGAGCTGCCTTACCTGCGGCCAGTGTTGGTGATCATTATCGGGAAGCCGGGCCGCAGGCAAGGCGGCCCCCTGGAACCCAGGAGCTCCTCAGCGAGGTCTGCAGGCGAAGCAGCGATCAAGCTATGAGGGGGAGGGTGGGGGGTGGAAGGAGCTACAGGAGCAGCTCTGGCCAGAGACTGAAGACTCCCGCTGGAGTGAGGAGCAAAGACTGAAGGCTCCAGCC
>NW_005370660.1:703521-704845 GCF_000412655.1 Myotis brandtii
GGGGGGGCACAGGCCGGGCTGAGGGCCCCCCCCCCCCGAGTGCACAAATTTTTGTGCCCCGGGCCTCTAGTCTATACTAATAAAAGGGTAATGTGCTAATTAGACCGGACATCTTCCAGACGTCCTTCCGGACAAAGCCACGGTGGTGGGGGCCGAGGCAGAGGTGGTTAGGGATAATCAGGCCGGCAGGGGAAAGCAGTTTAGGGGGCAATCAGGCCGGAAGGGGAGGGCAGTTAGGGGGCGATCAGGCCAGCAGAGGACAGTTAGGGGCGATCTGACCAGCAGGGGAGGGCAGTTAGGGGCGATCAGGCCAGCAGGGGAGGGCAGTTAGGGGGTGATCAGGCTGGCAGGCAGAGGCAGTTAGGGGCAATAAGGCCAGCAGGCAGAGGTGGTTAGGGGCAATCTGGCAGGCAAGGGAGCAGTTAGGGGCATCAGGCTGGAAGGCAGAGGTGGTTAGGGGCGATCAGGCAGGCAAGCGGTTAGGAGCCAGTGGTCCTGGATTGCGAGAGGGATGTCCGACTGGCAGTTGGACATCCCCCGAGGGGTCCCAGATTGGAGAGCGTGCAGGCCCAGCTGAGGGACACCCCCCCCCTCCCGTACACTAATTTCGTGCACTGGGCCTTTAGTTAATAATAATGATTTAAAGGGGATGTTAGGTAGAAATGTAAGTAGATATGTTTGTTCAGATTGCTAATTTTCTTTCTCTTTTCTTTTTAGATTGTTAATTTTCTTGAATCAAAATTATCTTTTTAACAACCTTATGGTGATTACCAGAGGGAAAGGGGGGTGGGGGCAGTTAAAAGAGGGTAAAGGAATAAATGGTGATAGAAGGAAACTTGACTTTGGGTAATGAACACACAATACAATATGCCGATGATATACTTATTATACTAGGTGTACCAGTTTTTTTCAATAGGTGGAGTTACACATATGTTGATATATATGCAATTTGATACGTATGCTGTTTTGTTGTATTGACAGCAAGGTTCAAAACTTCATATGTCAAATTTGCTGAAGGTGTTAACATCATAGATATTTTTATACTTAAACATGTTGAATTTCGTGCCAAAAAAAGAGCATTTGTGGGAAGTTTTAATTCATTATTTTGAAGAAGAAGTTATCGTATACTTCAGGAAGCTTATGGTGAACATGCTCCATCTCAAGATACTTGTGAACGCTGGTTTAAACACTTTACAAGTGATGATTTCGATGTGAAAGACAAAGGACATCCAGGTCAACCAAAAAAGTTTGAAGACCAACAATTACAAGCATTGTTGGATGAAGATGCATGTCAAACTCAAAAACAACTTGCAGAAAGATTAAA
>NW_005370660.1:704888-723045 GCF_000412655.1 Myotis brandtii
ATTGTGACTGGCGATGAAAAGTGGATTTATTTTGAGAATCCCAAACACACAAAATCATGGGTTGATCCAGGTTAACCATCAACATCGACTGCAAAGCCAAATCGCTTCAGAAGGAAGACAATACTCTGCGTTTGGTGGGATCAGGAAGGTGTGGTGTATTATGAGCTTCTAAAACCAGGTGCAACCGTTAATACTGATCACTACTGACAATAAATAATCAACTTGAACCACGCTTTGATCGTGAAACGACCAAATGTGCCAGAAGACACGGCAAAGTAATTTTGCTTCATGATAATGCACCATCACACACTTCAAAACCAGTTAAAGACACATTAAAAGATCTTGCCTGGGAAGTATTAACCCATCTGCTGTATTCACCAGACCTTGCTCCTTCAGATTACCACTTGTTCTGATCAATGGCACACGCACTTTCTGAGCAGCACTTCAAAGCATATGAAGAAGTAGAAAATTAGGTCTCTGAATGGTTTGCCTCAAAACAAGAAAAGTTCTATTGGGACGGTATCCACAAATTACCTGAAAGATGAAGGAAATGTGTAGCTAGCGATGGACATTACTTTGAATAAAGCACTTTTGATGTTTCTCTTGAAATTATCGTGTTTTCTTTGATTACAAAATCCACCATTATTAACTGGTACACCTAGTAGCATTGTACACTTGAAACCTATATAATTTTATTAACCAATGTCACCTCAATAAATTCAATAAAATTTTTTTAAAATATTGTCTTTTTGGTAATCATAGTCTTTAACTTTATTGTTTTTAGAACACATTCTACTTAATTTTGATAATTTCTAACATGTTTTGCTGGTGCATAATTACCTTTCTAAAAGCATAAGTGTGTTTGACAACCTTTGGGGGGAAACTGCTCTGTGGTGGAATTTTATTTTTTCTTAATGGCAGTACTAAGTATTCATCTAAATTAGAAAAGGTGAGAGGAGAGGAAATGGAATTAGGTAGTTTGAAGTTTGTTTTAAAAATGTGCCCACTGTCCAGCCGGTGTGGCTCAGTGAACCAGGAGGTCACGGTTTGATTCCCAGTCAGGGCTCATGCCTGGGTTGCGGGCTCAATCCCCAGTAGGGAGCCGATCATTGAGACTCTCTCTCTCATCATTGATGTTTCTTTCTATCCCTCTCCTTTCCTCTCTGAAATCAATAAAAATATATTTTTAAAAAATGTGCCAGCTAGTAACTCTTTCAGCATAAATTAGACTTGTGTTGCTTCATAAATGACTTGATTAAACTGGTGATATAAAAAGAAAATTATTAATTGGATAGAAAATAAAGGTAAACACCATATAGTGTTGGGGAGTGGATAAAAGAGTGGGCTTTAAAGATTTAAATCCTAGATTTAAATTCTGGCTCCTCAATTTACCACTTTTCTAGTCTTGAGCAAATTATTCAAGTACTTAGAGCCTCATTTTTATTACTCATGAAGTAATAGTATGTACATCATAAAGTTATGAGTATTAAATAAGATAGTGCTTGTAAAATACTTCTGAGCACAAAGCCTACAGTAAATATTAGTTAATATTAATTATCATCATTACTATGCTGATAAGAAGTTTTCAGCCTGAAGTTGATTGTAACTGTCAATTAATAAATATTTATCAAATACCTGATCGCTAATGTTAGACTTTAGAGTTTAGACCCATGGAAGGAGATACTGATGTAAATGACAGGTTGCTTCCTAGAGGGGGAGCAAAGATAACTAATACTGAGTTCTTACCACAGGGTTCAATAGTAAGGTAGCTATTATTCCCATTTTATTGATGAGGAAGCTGAGGCTTGGAATTGTTAAGTAACTTGTTCAAGATAATAGACTGTTCTTGAATCCCATTTCTGCCATTTAACTAGCTGTGTGGTCAGAGTAATTCCCTTAATCTTGAAGGAATAGAGACTCAAATAAATTGATGTTAATTTGCTTGTAATTTTTAATATATTGACATGTTCTTTAGTATCAAAATATACAGATATCTATTCTAACTCTTACTAATGCCCTTTTTTAGTTCTCTATACATCTCCTCCACCCCCAATTCCTTCAGCCTTAAGATTCTCTAGTGACTACATCCCTTATATGTAATATATCATTCACATTCCAATCAAAAAGCGGTTCTCAACCTGTGAGTTTCGAACAATGAAAATACATCCTGCATATCAGATATTTACATTACGATTCATAGCAGTAGCATAATTACAGTTATGAAGTAGCAACGAAAATAATTTTATGGTTGGGGATCACTACAACATGAGGAACTGTATTAAAGGGTCGCGGCATTAGGAAGGTTGAGAACCCCTGCTCCAACTTAGAAAATACCAACTTCATTAATAGTTATCTATATATATAAAAGCGTAATATGCTAATTAGATCAGACGTCCTTCCGGACAACCTTCCCGACGAAACGGGCTGTGAGGGAAGCCCGGGTCCTGGGTGCCTGCTGGCGGCCGGAGGAAAGCCCGAGTCCCGGGTGCCAGAGGGAAGCTGGTGCTGGCAACCGGGGGAAGGAACACCTATTCTTGCACGAATTTCGTGCATTGGGCCTCTAGTTAAAAATAAAGGGTTAAAAGTAAGGGTAATGATGGATGTGAGTGTTGAGATGGTTAGAACCAGTTTATGGGCGTTAATCTAGGTGTCACTGTGGGGCCTAATCTATTCGTTAGTATCTCAAAGAGAAAATAAATGATGCTGTTGAAATTTATAAAAGTTAGATAAAACTGGCTAATTATAAGGGATATGTGCTCAGAGTTTTCCCTTTGGGCTCAGTTATTTACTTGTCAAACCACCCTGTCTTGCTGTAGAAATTGATTGGCCTTCAACTATGAATAAGAGTACTGGGGAAAAGAAATCTGAATTCTGGATGTTTATTTGGAAAGAAAATACTTCAGGTTAATGTTATGAATTATCAATACAACATCCCTTATATGTAATATATCATTCACATTCCAATCAAAAAGCTCTAAATTCTCATGTAGTTATGACACTGTCTTGGGAGCTGTCCAAGAGAAATTAGCATTGAATTGCTGTTCTCGAAGACCAAAAAAAGTATATAACTACTCTCATCATACATCATTAATGGGATTGTACAAGGGTACAATTTATTTGGGGGGGAAATGGGCCTTATATAAAATTTAAAAATGTACATTCTGTGACTGGGAATCAAACCGTGACCTTGAGTTGTGGGCTCAATCCCCAGTGAGGGGGGGGCATGATGATTCTCATCATTGATGTTTCTATCTCCCTCCCCCTCTCCCTTCATCTCTGAAATCAATAAAAATATATTTTAAAAAAATGTACATTCCCTTTTACATAACAGTTTTACTTCTAGGAATTTATCCTTTAAGTATGCTAATACACAAGGATATTTACTATAGCATCATTTATAGTAACAAATGACTAGAAACAACCTAAATGTTTATCAATAAGTGACTGATTAAAATATATATCTATACTAAAATCCTTACAAAGAATGAAGTATATCTACTTCTACCTTAATGTAAACAATCTCCTGGATATATTAAGTGATAAACAAGATTTAATATTTTTAGTATACAATAATTGTGTAAAAACAGAAACGGGCACAAGCATTCTTATGCTTGTATAGACATAAACTCTGGAAGGATACACAATATTTCTTCTGAGATTCTTCTGATACACCGATTTCTTCTTAGATGGGTGAGTGGAAGGCCAACATACTTTCTGTTACAAAAAATGTTTTTTAATATTTGTATCAAATATCTTAAAATACAATGTGATATATAAGCATTTGGCCATACATTGTTGCTGTAATAGCTTATATTCTTTGGTGAGGTCTTTTGTGTACATGCTTTGATATTTGTGCTTTTGAATTTGAGGGGTCGTCAGTTGGCGTTTGGACCTAGGAATAAGGAAAGGGAGCAGTATTGTACTTTTAGGGTAGAGTGGATACTGGTAGAAGTTTCAGGTAACAGTTGAAGAAAAAGCCGAATATCGTTTTAAAAAAGAATATTAAAAAATATAGAGTATTAAAATGGTTAGTATTAAAATGGTTTATTCTGCCTCAAAAAAGCAGAAGATCCAGAAAAGGAAAATTAAATGGGAACTTGAAAGCATTTTGGAATTATGAATGTGCATGGAAATGGGAAACAGAGAAGGGAGATGAAAGTCCCCAGGGAACTAAAACCATTTTATAAACATGATCTCATCTCTAAACTATACCCTTTTGTAAAAAGTTATTTTCCAGACTTTCAAAAACAAAGAAATTGAAGCCTATGTAACATAAGACGAAAATAGCAAAATGAGGAATAGATTGTTTTCTTGATTTCTAATCTAGCCCCACAATTATTCTGAGATCATTGAACCTTGATACAGATATAGCAACAAAAAACAAAGCAAACTTAAAAAAAAATCTGTTTTGAACTTGATGTGTAAAAGCATTTGTTTCCAAAGTAAGGTGTTGTTTTTCTGCATCCAGTCTTAGGAGATGAAGATGGGAATAGACATTGAAAGAAAGCTTTTGCACATTACACTACCATTTCTTTTTATTATGAGTCATTCTGGTTCAGGAAAAGGAAGGATAATGAAAATATTAACATTTGCAAAGCCTTTTACAGTTTTAAAAGCTTTTTTCACATATTATTTTCTTATTTTACAGTTGTTCCATGATACAGGTTGTGGTGATGTTTTGTTATTTTTATTAGTCTTTCACTGTTAAAGAAAAAATACGCCCAAGGAAAGTTGGGTAGTTTGCCTGAGATAACATAGCTGATAAGTGTCAAAGCTGACCTTCACAAAATCGAGCTCAGATTTATTTTTTTCTTTCTACCCAAGCATAAGCTCTTATGAGGTAGATTTACTTAGCTTTGTGGAAACCAATTTTGGGTAGGACAGCAATCAAGAAAACATTTGGAAGCCTAAAACTTCAGAGCAGAGTGGTTCAATAAGTAGATGGTATTGGGGACAGATGAGGCTCTGACCCTCCTGAGTGCAGGCCCAGCTGATGTCCTTCTGTTCCTTTTCATATGAAGAGAGAAGGGGAGTATTGAGAAAGGATGATGATTGGATATAATACAATTTGATAAGAACTTGCCAGCATTAACCAAAGAATCCATCTCTTAAAAATTCTTAAAATCATTTCTAAGACTAATTTCATTTGATCCATTTAAAAATACATATGAAATTTGAGCAAACCAATTATATTAATGTCTAGCTTCTTGTCTACATACCTAGAATTATGGATTAAGATTGCTGACGCCACCTATATATAATTGGGTAGAAGAACATGTAGCTTTTCTTTCTTGCTCTAGGATTTTTGTGTTTTATTCATGTAAAATTGTATCTTGCCCTGGCTGGTTTGGCTCATTGAATAGAGCGTTGGCCTGTGGACTGAAGGGTCCCGGGTTTGATTCCGGTCAAGGGCACATGCCCGGGTTGTGGGTTTGATCCCCAGTACAGGGCATGCAGGAAGCAGCTGATCAGTGATTCTCTCTCATCATTGATATTTTTGTCTCTCTCTCCCTCTCCCTTCTTTTCTGGGGAAAAAAAAATTTTTTTTTTAAAGAAAAAAAGAACCCTGATCTCTGGGTTCAGAGGTTACGCTCAACCACTGTGCCATGTTAGCTGGGCTACAACCTGTAATCTTGAATCATTAGTTTATTGTGAAGAGTTGGATAGTTACAACTAAAAATTCTTTTTCTCCTAGGAAGTTGCAGTAGGGAATATAGAGAAGGTTTGTAGGAGTTTTGGGTCTCAAACACATTGGTTACAGCAACTATATTGCCAGGATTTAATGTAGCCAATACAACTTAGGGCTCTTTATTTGTGGACATTTAGGATTACCTCTGTGTTATTTTATCCAGTAATATAGTGTAGTTGACTCTGTTGAAAGTTATGCCTTAAATAGTGAAGTGCCTTTTTTTTCTTGTGTATTTGTAGTGGTAGCCGCTCCTCTAAAACATTTAAACCAAAGAAGAACATACCAGAGGGTTCTCACCAGTATGAGCTCTTAAAGCATGCAGAAGCCACACTTGGCAGTGGCAATCTCCGGATGGCTGTCATGCTTCCTGAGGGAGAAGATCTCAATGAGTGGGTTGCAGTGAACAGTAAGTAGCCTTTCTGTTTCGCAGAAGACTGTAAATTAGATTAGTAGCCTCATTATAGGTGAGTGTTGGAGTGCTGTCTATTCTGGAACCTAGTTAGCAACCTAATATCACAGTGTAGTGATAGCTCAATCCACTTTAGCCTTTATGTTACCAGTATTTTATTCTCAATATAGAGTTTTCTAAAATTCTTGTTTCTGTTATAATGACATACAAAGCATAGATTTACCATCTTTAGTGGAAAAAAATAATCACAGCAATTAATATTTATGAAACACTAATTATGTGTCTGGCACTCTGCTATCCTGTCTACATGGATTATTTTATTCATATTTGGAACCTCATGATGTAGGTACTATGATTATTCCAATTTAAGACATAAGGAAGCTGAGACAGAAAGATTAGTAATCTGCCTAGGTCATGCAGCTATTAAGTGGCAGACCCTGAGCTCTAATATACAGCTATAGAATTTTAGAGTCTGCACTTTAAGCACTCTGCTAAATTGCCTCTTTCAGTAGCATACTCAGTTATCTAAGTTAATGCTATTTTTTTTAAAACAAGTCACTAGTGATTTGTGAAATTAATAAAATATATTTATGAGAGTCTTAGCACCAAGGAAGAAAAACATGTAAGTAAAAAGTAAATGTATTCTTGGAAATTAAGCCAGAGAAAGTTGGGGAATAAAAGTGGTACTTTTAATATTCAGGGTTTTTCAGCATTAGTGAAGAAACTATCAGAATTTAATAATTGGAGTAATTTATGTGAATCTAGCAAATAAAATAAAATTTAATTGAAAATATACACTATATGTCAAGGCTTTGATTAAGAAAAAACAAAATATTTTTCTTGTAATATGTGATGTTATTATAATTTGAAATATATCATTGGATTTATAAATTGAGCAGCTACCCACTAATAACTTTTAGAAATCTAAAGGATTTTATTACTGAGGTGTCTAAAAATGTTACTGTGAGAGCATTTGCATACAAGTAGTGTTTATTATAATGTGGTTATCTTCCTGGACCCAGAGGGTTTAGTTACTAAAGAAGTAAAGTGATTTTTGCTTTACTGGTCATCTTACCTATAAGATGGTTCTGTGACACTTCAAAATAATATACAGAATAAATTTCCCATTGATTATGTGCATTCTTTTTTTGTACTTGTTTGTGCCTTTTTTGTATCATTTACTTGAGTATCATTTACTTGATAACTCGCTTATTTTAAAAATCTAAGGAAGGCAGCATAGAGCTTCTGTACTACATGAGATTCTTACTTGTAAGTATAAAAACAGATCATCAATTTCTGTCTGTATTCTCTATCTCAATTGCCAGAACAGAGCGACTATACTACTGAAATGCCTAGAACTTCAGGAACTTTTAAAATTTCACAGGCATTTTGCAATTATAGCTAGACAAAAATTACTTTGAACTGGAGCTTCAGAGTGTCCCCTTAGAACAGAAATTCTGCCTTGAAAATACAGCATTTGACTGAAGTATTGGGTTTTAAAATTTTCCTTAATTATAGTAATCTTCCCAAATGACTCTGGATGAAGAAAAGAGGATTTGAGACTAGATATTTCCACTCACTGACAGTGGTTAAGTAAACATTTTGGGTACATAAGAGAGTGAAGGGAATTTATTGATAAGATTGGTATATTACTGGCTTTTTGGCTTCAGTTCACCTGCCAGGTGAAGATAAATGGTCGAAGATGGGAAATCTTTACAAATTCAACAACTGGTCTCACAGCCAGAAACCATAGCCTGCTTTTGAACATTCTGCTGCTAGAAAGAGTGGTAGCTTAAAGAAGACAGAAGGTTCAGGGTTCTGGAAAAAGCTGGATGGATGGCTTATAAATAATTTATGTGGCACCGAATTCTGAGGTCATATATTAATTTGTGGAAGGAAATGAATATTTATTAATGCCCACTTAATGTTGGCCATATATATTTTTAACTAGAGTCCCGGTGCATGAGATTCATGCACTGGTGGTGGTGGGGGGGCGGGGGGGGGATGAGGTGTCCCTCAGCCCAGCCTGCACCCTCTCCTATCTGGGACATCCCTCTCACAATCCAGGACTGCTGGCTCCCAACCGCTCACCTGACTGCCTGCCTGATTGCCCCTAACAGTTTCTCCCTGCCAGCCTGATCACCCCCTAACCACTCCCCTGCCAGCCTGATCAACATCTAACTGCTCCCCTGCTGGCCTGATGGCCCCCAACTGCCCTCCCCTGCAGGCCTGTTCCCCCCCCACCGCCCTCCCCTGCAGGCCTGGTTCCCCACAACTGCCCTCCCCTACAGGCCTGATTGCCCCCTACTGGCCTCCCTGTAGGCCTGATCACTCCCAACTGCCCTGCCCTGCAGGCCTGGTCCTCCCCCAAATGCCCTCCCTTGCTGGCCTGGTCACCCCTAACTGCCCTCCCCTGCTGGCCTGATCGCCCACAACTGCCCTCCCCTGCCGGCCATCTTGTGGCCACATGGGGGCAGCCATCTTGTGGCCACATGTGGGTGGCTATCTTGTGCGAGGGTGTGATGGTCAATTTGCATATCACTGCTTTATTATATAGGATGCTCCATAATAAACCCAATTTTAAAGGTAGGGAACTGAGGTTCAGGGAGATTAAGTAACTCAACTGGAGTTGGGATTCAGACTTATCTTATTTCAAAGCTAAAAGTTCTTGTGGAGGACACTTAAGAATTATTAAGTTGCAGAGTCATTACTTAGTAAATCTTGGCTCTTTATGAGGTAAAAGGGAAGAGAAAAACTTGTACAATTAAATTTCGTGTAATGCTCATTAATGTTCTACTTTCATAAGCAATTATGACTCCTTTTGAAGTCAGTTTTTTTCTTTGCTATAGAAAGTCTGAAATTAAAAAAGCAAAGTGCTGGTCATGGGTAATTAATGGGATGAAAAAGGGGATTTTAGGATTCTAAATAAAGAGGGAACAGGGGTTAGTTCAAAGTCACCATATGTAATATTTATCCTTGAATAGTGGGTGTGGCAAAAGTAGGTTGAAACTAAAAAGTTAAACACTAATCTAAAGAAAGCTGATACAGTCATATTAATATCAGACAAAGTAGACTTTAAGGCAAAAATAAAACCCAAAACAATAAAGAGGAAGAGTTTAAAATGATAAATAGTTCACTTCACAAAGAATATATGGTGTTCTGAATTTATGTCTCTAATTATGTCTATAAAATAAAACTGCTGACTGAACAGAAGAAATAGACAAATCCACAGTCATAATGGGAGATTTAAACACTCTTTTACTAATGGATAGAATGAGGAGGAAAAAAAATCAAGAGGGAATTAGAAAAATGTAAGCCATTTTTAATAGACTTGATTAATAGACTTGACCTGAGGGACATGTGGCCTAAGCACCTCAGATTACACATAGGTGCATTTAAAAAACTGAAATGATTGAAATGATATAACAGTTTTTGACCATAGTGGAATTTAGCTAAAAATCACTAACAAAAGCTAGGAAATCTGTATATGTTTAGAAAGAATACTGATAAATCTAGGTTCTGCTTAGTAAAATTAAATATTTTACTTATAACTGATATTTGCTTTGCAGCTGTGGATTTTTTCAATCAGATCAACATGCTTTATGGAACAATCACAGATTTCTGTACAGAGGAAAGTTGTCCAGTGATGTCAGCTGGCCCAAAGTAAGATGTGGTTCATGATCAGTTCTCATTTTTACTTTATTTTATAGTTCATAGATAAGAAGATAGTTAATTTCTGTACTTAGCATCCCCTTCGCTGGCTTACCAATGAGTAATATAGTAAGTTCAGATTCCTTAGCCAGAACTTTATGACCCTTCCTGTATTGTCCTCCATCCTGCCTTTCTTCTGTTAACTTACACATCTCCTCTGGTCTGTCCAGACAAGATTACAGAAAATGCCTTGCTTGCTATTCCCTCTATTAGTTATACTCTGAAAACTTGTTCATTCCGTTCTTCTCTTAGATATTTTGCTTCTCATGTCCCTCTTATCTTCTGCTCACATTTCCAAAAATCTTACCCATCTTCAAGGCCCACATCAGGTACTTCCTTCTCCATGAAACCTTCTGATTTCTTCATACTAAATGTGATCTTTCTATTTAACTTTTTTGTCATTACAATTTTATTTCTTTGTTACATTATGATTATATAGTGGCCCAGTGCATGGATTCATGCACATTAAAAGGAAATTAATTAGAAGAAATATTTTAATATCGCTATTCGCCTTTCTCTATAACAGAAGTGTCAGAGTTGAAAGAAAATTAGTAAAATCTATATGAAAATAATATATAACTTGATAAATAATAACAACATGCTATAACAACAAAGGCATGATATAAAAACATGATATAAAAACAATAAAAACATTGATAAAAACAAGGACTGATAAATTGATTAAACATCTTCTAATATTTCCCTGTATATCACATTAAGAGTAAAAACACTTTCAGAGTGCTTGACTAATTTTCCTTGTGATGAAGTATTTACAACTTTAACGTCACACGCTCTTCGAACTCAAGAGAAAGCAACATGTAACTGACTATGTCTGAAAACAGGATCAGGTAGGAATATTCCTACTCTGTCTACAGTTTGTCCTTGTGATTTATTAATAGTCATTGCAAATGCTGGCATCATGGGAAACTATCTTCGAATTAATATAAATGGGAGGCCAGATGGGGAAAAATCAATTCTTGGAATCATAACGATCTGCTCCTTCCACAGATCTTGTTAATACTTCAGCTTTGATTATGTTAGGTTGCAATCTTTTGATAATAAATCTGGTACCATTACAAAGACCCCATTTACTATTAAGATTTCTCAGTAGCATGATGATTGCACCTACTTTCAATTTTAATTTATGACATGGCATTCCCGAAGGAGTAATACTATTAAAATTCGATGGGAGCTTTATATGTATCCCGTATGTGCGAGTCAACGTTTATTTTTAAATTGCCAGTGCGTGTCATATGTACCTGTCAGTCGGTTGGTCGGCGGTCAGACAGATGTATGGTCAGTCACTTAGTCTTTTATATGTATAGATTATTTATACATGTCTTATTTAACCTGTCAGATTGGTTATTCTTTTAAATCTCTTTTGATCAAGAATAGTCAGTGCCTGCCATCTAGTTACCACTCAATAAATGTTGCTTTGATAAATAAATTTTTGAAACTGGATTTTATTATGACTATAGCTGACAATAACAATGCCAGCTACCATTTATTCAGTACTACCTAAATGTAAGGCCTTTATACAGCAAACCAATAAAGTAAGAAAACTATTGTTATCCTCATTTTACAGGAAAATAAATTGAGTCTTAGAAAAGTTAAGTAACATGTGCAAGGGTCCTGTTATCCAAAAACAGAACCAGGTCTCTGTCATCCAGGACTCTTTGACTCTAGTGTGACTGTACTCTTAATTGCTACATTGTGTTATCTATATATATAAAAGCCTAAGCAACCGTTACAACTGAACGACCAGAACGACTGGTCGACCAGTCGCTATGACGCACACTGACCACCAGGGGGGCAGACGCTCAATGTAGGAGCTGCACCCTGGTGGTCAGTGCGCTCCCACATCGAACCTCCTGCGGCCAGCCAGCCTCCTGTGGTCCCTCCCACCGGCTGGCTGGTCCTAATCGGCCCCAGTCGGGACTGGGCGAGATGCCCCGATCAGCCCTGATCACCAGCCAAGCAGAGGGACCCCACCCATGCACGAATTCGTGCACCGGGCCCCTAGTTTTCTAATAAGAATATGAATTGATATTTATAAACTATATATAGAGAGGTTTTATTTTTAGTGCTGACTTTTTATAAAATATGTTCTCTCCCCCCAATTATAAACAAAGCATAAATATCAAAACAAAACAAGCTGTCCAAACTTACTAGTGTATAGAAATATTATTAGTAGTAGTAACCTTAGATTGCTAATCACTTGTTGTGCTAATGTTTTCATTGCTCAGAGTATTTCTGCTAACTTTTAAATTACAGTGTCAGATCACTAGCTACCCAAGAGATTCAATTTTATTACTGCATAGTAATAATTTATTTATTGACCAAATTCATACATTGAACAAAGTATTACCTAGAGTGGTCTGCTTTCTTCCTCAAATTGACTCTAAATGAGTTTAGATGTTTCTCAGAAGCTAGTCCTTTAAAAAAAATTGACAATTTTGTCATGGTCAAACATGTTCAAAATAATATGCTTTGAATATTTCCTGTGGTAATTTTTTTGAAAAATAACTTATTTTCAAACTATTTCAGACTTTGAAACTTCAAATAATTTCAAATGTATAGAAAAGTTTCTAGAACATCACAAAGAACTCCCATATCTCTTTTATCCAGATTCCTCAATTATTAACTTGCATGCTTCATCACTCCTCTCTATGTGTATAGTCATTAACATTAATTTTTTTCTGAATCTTTTGACTAAATTATAGACATTACGCTAATCCCTTTATGCCTATATATTCAACTGTGTATTTTCTAAAAGCAGGAATACTCTTCTATACAACCAGCATATAAATTCTCTAAACCACTTCTTCCAGTTCATAGACACCATTCACATTTCACCAGCTATCTCAATAATATCTCAGTTTTTCATTTCTGCTCCAGGATCCTGTCTATGAATATGTATTGCATTTATTTGACGTATCTCTTTAGGTGCCTTCAATCTGGAATAGTTCCTCAGTCTTTTCCCCTGTACTAGTCTTTGTGCATAAAAGAGTGAATATAGCAGGCCTGACTGTAATCTCTTAAAAGGCCTAATTATCCTAATTACCTTATCATGTTAGTGTCTGCAAGGTTTTTTCACCTCAAATTAGTCATTTTCTTCCCCTTTGTAATTGACTAGCATTTTATTGGGAGGTTTTCTGATATTACACCAATATCCCATTCCTGTGAATTAGGGAGAATTACTGCCACTTAGATTACAGCTCTGATCATTTTCCCACAGAAATCTTATCTACATAGCTGGTATAGGAACAATTTACCTAATTATTTAAAAGTAAGAGGTGCCCTAGCTGGTTTCGCTCAGTGGATAGAGCGCTGGCTTGTGGACTAAAAGATCCTGGATTCAATTCTGGTCAAGGGCACATGCCCGGGTTGCCGCTCAATCCCCAGTAGGGGGCGTGCAGGAGGAGGCAGCTGACCAATGATTCTCATCATTGATATTTCTATGGCTCTCTCCCTTCCTCTCTGAAATCAATATATTAAAAAAAAAAAAAAAAAGAGCCAAAGGATCTCTATAAAGATACTACAGAAATGAAAAATGATCTCCCTCCTTCCCTTCCTCCCTCCCTCCCTCCCTCTTTTCCTTCTTCTATCCTTAACCCTAAGTTAAAAACCCCAAGTTGTAAAGAATTGTACTGCATAAGGAGAAATATTTTTGAAGAAAATAGCCATAAAAACGTTAAGGATGATCATCATAGAAGTGGGAAGGAAGTAAGCTAGGTTTTCTACTATGACAATGTATGATTCTAAAATTTAAATTCTATATATGAAAGAAAGTTGTATAATCAAATTAAAACATTAGAGGAAAGCATTGAAACACAAAAAAATGAGTTTACTGAAATCTGCTTAGTTTGTGTCATAATAAATGCAAAAGAGTACAGTAACCATTTGAAATCATTAAATTGAAATGCCAAATGTGGCCCTGGTTAGGTGTTGTCCCTATATGCCAAGGTTGCGGGTTCGATCCCTGGTCAGGGCACATAAAAGAATCAACCAATGAGTGCATAAATAAGTGGAACTACAAATCGATACTTCTCTCTCTCCCCCTTCTCTCTCTAAAATCAGTAATAAATAAATAAATGAATAAATGAAAGCTAAATGCAAAAATCTTTATTTGGAGGAACATATTGTTTAAAACATGTCCTGTATTCATTCATAATGCACATACATGTATCATATAAAAATATACAAACTGTGTATGGGTATATACTAATATTCTGTGTGCTTTTTATCTTTCTAATACAGATATGAGTATCATTGGGCAGATGGAACAAACATAAAGAAGCCCATTAAGTGCTCTGCACCAAAGTATATTGATTACTTGATGACTTGGGTTCAGGACCAGTTGGATGATGAGACATTATTTCCTTCAAAAATAGGTATAATTGTTTTGTATAATTGGAATTGATCATGATTTATCTAATTTTATGTTTCTAGAATTCATTTTCTCTCTATTCCAGGAACCATACTCGATTACAATATTTATCAAAATATTTCTAATCTCATACATTTAAAAACATCCTATCTTTTCATACCAGTTTATCATTATCATTAAGATAAACCTTATATTTTAATCAATGAGAAATTAGTGTACCTCAAACAGTAAGAAAATCTGGCCCATGTTATGGAAAAAAAAAGAATGGTTATTGGGTTGGCAGCCAATATCTGCAACAGTCATATCCATTTTTTGTTTAGGGAAGGAGCTTGTATGCCTTATATAAAGTTTTACATTATATTTGTGGCAAAGAGAGAGTTTTAATTTATGACCAATGGTGTGAATTTTACAGACTGAAATCAAACTAGGTGAGAAGAAAACATGATTTGAAGGGTTGGCTGGTTAGTAACTAACTTTTGCTTTTTCATATTAAAAAAAAATTGATTTGAGAGAGAGAGAAGAAGAGAGCAGAAGAGAGAGAGAAACATTGATTTGGTGTTCCACTTATTTATGCATTTATTGGTTGTTTCTTATTTGTACCCTTGTATGAGTTTGCTGAGATCTGCTTAGTTTGGGTGATAATAATTACAAGAGTCCAGTAACCAGGTTTGGAGTTTGAATTTGAAACCTTTGCTTATTGGGACGACGCTCTAACCAACTGAGCACCCCGCCAGTGCCTTTCATATTTGTTCTTAAGAGTTAGCCTTTCAAGTGGAAATTTTTCACATTTAGACAGTTCACAAGATTTTACCTTCTCAAACTTCTTACAACTGTGTTTTCTTAAAAAACTAAGAATTTTTTCTTGTAGCAGTAAATAACTTTTTGTCTATATTTTATGCTCTTAATTTTTGGAGAATTGGTATGGTGGAGGAGAGACAGTAATATAAATAGTTGTTATTATGGATTGTTTTAAACACATTTATTGAATGATTTTACTGCTTTGTAGCATTTGTAATTAAAGGTCTATTTTTCAAGGCGTTTTATTTATATATCATAATGGTTTTGGATAAGTGCCCTCAACTTAACTTTTATCTGCTATATGTATAGGGTGGGACAAAAGTAGATATATAGTTGTGAGTATGTGAAACACAGAGTTTATTCTTGTATTATTACTTACTAACTAGTGGCCCAGTGCATGAAATTTGTGCACGGAGGGGGTGGTTCTCTCAGCCCAGCCTGCACCCTCTCCAATTGGGGACCCCTTGGGGGATGTCTGACTGCCGGTTTAGGCCTGATAATCGGCAGTCGGACATCCCTCTTGCAATCTGGGACCGCTCGCTCCTAACTGCTCACCTGCGTGCCTGATTGCCCCTAACCTCTCTGCCTGCCTGCCTGATCGCCCCTAACTGCCCTTCCCTGCCAGCCTGATCTTGCCTCCAACTGCCCTCCCCTGCCGGCCAGTTTGATTCTGATTGGTCGGTTTCTATGCCAGTCAACATCAAAAGCTCTGCCCCCTATGCAGCCATTGGCTCCTCACAGTTCACCCAGATTTGGTTCTGATTGGTCGGTTTCTATGCCAGTCAGTGTCTCCAGGACTGATCAGAGAGACGGGGCTGATCAACAGCCCCCCTGTGGAGGCCCGGAGAGAAACAGAGGCGGGCTGCTGGCGAAGCCTGGAGAGAAAGAGAGTGGCAAGGGCTGATCAACAGCTGCCACGGAGGCTGCGGATCAGACCCTGCCTCTCTCTGTGGGCCTCTCTCTGGGCCTGATCCGCAGCCCCCTCCGGAGTCAGTGCTGGGTCGCCATGGCAACCTAGCACTGACTGCAGGACTGACTTCCAGTGTTTGACCTCCAGTCGATCGTTATGGGCCCTGTGTTTTTATATATTAGGATTACTGTATTATTTTCCATACGAAGAACTGTAAACCCACTTTTGCCCCACCCTGCATTTTTAACGTTTATTTTTGACTGAATTTTAAGACTTTTTTGAAAATTTTAAGAATGTTTCATATATGATGCCCCTTTATCCATTTGTGCTTCAATGTGTATTTCCTTAGAAAATCACAGCATAATTATCAAAGTCAGGAAATTAACACTGATACAGTTGTTGTGTAATTTACAGATGTTATTTAGATTTTCCAAATTTTCCCAATAATATTCTTTACAATGAAAGAAAATTTTTAACAATTTTTCATGTGGTTGTCATGTTTCATTAGCCCTCTTTAATGTAGAGTATGTATACATCAGCCTTTTGTGGACTTTCATAACTGATCATTTTGAAGTGTGTAAGCATGCTATTTAGCATCCCTTTATTTTGGTTTGTGCTATGTTTCTTTGTGACTTATAATATCTATATATATAAAAGCCTAAGAGACCAAATGACCAAACGACCAGTCGACCGGTCGCTATGATGCGCACTGACCACCAGGGGGCAGATGCTCAATGCAGGAGCTGCCCCCTGGTGGTTAGTGCGTTCCCATAGCCCACCTCCCGCGGCCAGCCGGCCAACTTCCTGTGGTCCCTTCCTCCTGGCCAGCCAACCTCCTGCGGGGATTTGCCAAAACCTGGCAGTCTGACATGCCCTGAGGGGTCCTGGATTGTGAGAGGGTGCAGGTCAGTGCACGAATCCATGCACTGGGCCTCTAGTATATAAATATATTTTAATCCTCACCTGAGAATGTTATTTTTTTGATTTTTAGAAAGGGAGAGAAACATCAGTGTCAGAGAGAAACTGATCGGTTGCTTCCCATATGCACCCCAACTGGGGATGGAACCTATGGCTTAGGTATGTGCTCTGACTAGGAATCGAACCCACAGCCTTTTTGGTTTATGGGATGACGCTCCAACCAACTGAGCCACCCAGCCAGGGAATGACCAGTCATATTTTTATTTATTTATTAAATATATTTTTATTGATTTTTAGAGAGAGAGAGAAGGGAGAGGCATAGAGATAGAAACATCGATGACAGAGAAACATCATAGATAGGCTAACTTCTGCACGCCCCCCACCGGGCATTGAGCCCACAAGGGGCATGTTCCCTGACTGGGAATCGAACCAGTGACCTCTTGGTTCATGGTTCCACGCTCCATCACTGAGCCACACCGGCCAAGCCACTCTTATTTTTAAACTAGTGGCCCGGTGCACAAATTCGTGCATGAGTGGGGTCCCTCTTGGTGGCCTGCAGGGATCTGGCCGAAACCCGCAGTCCAATGCTGCCTGCAGCCCCTGCCTGCCGCTTCCGCTCATCTTGGCCCCACTGTGCCTGCCACAGGCTCATGCCCAATCAGTCCCGATCCATCAGGAGAGGCTCGTGCTGCAACAGCAGTGCTCGCCAGCCATGAGCCCTGCCTCTGTGCCCTCCCAAGGGGTGTGGCCTGCGGGATTGGGCTGAAACCAGCTCTCTAACATTCCCCAAGGGGTCCCGGATTGCAAGAAGGCACAGGCCAGGTTGAGGGACCCCACTGGTGCGCGATTGGGCTGGGGAGGGACTTGTGAGGTTGGCCAGCCGGGGAGCGACCATGGGAGGGCTCTGAGCGACCATGGGAGGGCTCTAGGGCGTATCCAGCCCATCTCCCTCAGTCCTGATCAGCTGAACCCCAGGAGCAAGCTAACCTACGGGTCAGAGCATCTGATTGCCAGTTTAGGCCTGCTCTTGAGGATCAGGCCTAAACCGGCAGTTGGACATCCCTCTCACAATCTGGGACCGTGGCTCCTAACTGCTCACCTGCCTGCCTGCCTGATCGCCTCTACTGGCCCCCCTGCCAGCTGATTACCCCTAACCGCCTCTGCCTGCTGGCCTGGTCGCCCCCAACTACTGCCCTGCCAGCTTGGTTGCCCCTTACTGCCCCCCTTTGCCGGTCTGGTCGCCCTTAACTGCACCCCCCTGCCGACCTGGTCACCTCCAACTGCCCCCCTGCAGGCCTGGTCCCCCCCCCCGCCCCCCCCCCCCCCCGCCCC
>NW_005370660.1:723161-727116 GCF_000412655.1 Myotis brandtii
CCTGCTGGCCTGGTTGCCCCTCACTGCCCCCCCTCCCCCACTGCTGGCCTGGTTGCCCCACACAGCCTGCTGTTCAGTTGTTTGGTCGCCCCTCACTAAGCCCTCTGTCGTCCTGGTCGCCCCCAACAGCACCACTCTGCCGGCCTGCTCGCTCCTAACTGCCCCCCCGCCAGCCTGGTCAACCCTTACTGTCCCCCCTGCCGGCCTGGTCACCCCACGCAGCCTGCTGCTCAGTCGTTTGGTCGTCCCTCACTAACCCCCGTCGGCCTGGTTGCCCCATGCAGCCTGCTGCTCAGTCGTTTGGTCATCCCCCGGCTGCTGGCCTTGTTGTCCCATTCAGCCTGTTTGGTCATCCGTTCGGTCATCCGTTCGGTCATGATGGCCCCTGGCTCTTTATATGTATATAGAAGATATATAGAATGAGTTGTAGGTAAAATGGTGACATTGAACCCAGTAGTACCAGAGTTTGGCTTGTGTTTTGCCAGTCTAGATTATTTAGCAAGAGTAACAAAGTATATGGAATTTTGTATTATTCTAGTTTTGTATTTGTTTAATGCTGCAAAAGTGCTTTAATTCATAGCAAGGAACCTAACTGAGCAGAGAT
The DNA here is from genome assembly GCF_000412655.1 of Myotis brandtii. Lineage (NCBI taxonomy): Eukaryota > Metazoa > Chordata > Mammalia > Chiroptera > Vespertilionidae > Myotis > Myotis brandtii. The sequence continues at coordinate 723,766 of NW_005370660.1, forward strand.
TGCAGTTGTTTTTCAGGATAAATGTAGACCTGGAGTAGTAATGAAATAATTCCCATAGAAAAAATTTTAAAAATATATTGCAAGCATTTTAAACAAAAATAAACATGATTAATATATTATTTGTGTCTAGCATTTATTTGTATAAAGAAATGGTGTTACAAAATCTGAGGATCTCAGTGTGAGTTTTAGCTCCATTAGCATCTTAGGCATTCATTTGTTTCATTTTAGTAAAGTGTTGGAGGCCTAAAGGGCTATACTGAAAATTAGTTCTTGTTCCATAGAAGCTTTGAAATTTATTTTCATTCATGATATGTTAAAGACTTCTGAAAAGTACAGTAGGTGTATTAAGTAGTAATTCATAAATCCTTCTTCTTTTAAGCCTTGTTTTGGCAATTTATGTTGCCATTTGTTAACAAACTCATATTGCCTTGTTCCTGTCCCTTGTTAATAGATGGGGTTGTTTATTTATTAGGTGTCCCATTCCCGAAGAACTTCATGTCTGTGGCAAAAACTATACTCAAACGCCTCTTCAGGGTTTATGCTCACATTTATCATCAGCATTTTGACCCTGTGATCCAGCTTCAGGAGGAAGCGCATCTGAATACATCTTTCAAGCACTTTATCTTTTTTGTCCAGGTAAGTTGGATTAGGAGACCTTTTTTGTTTAGTAAATTAGTTATCTACAGAGTTCTTAGGTGAATATTGCATTCATACTGTAAGGATAAAAATTTGCCCTATTTCTCTAGTCTTCCTCTTCTATACTTGCCATGATGATAAGAACTGGCCTTTTGTTTCTGAATTCCATTTATCTCTAAGCAGCCACATGCAAGTCATGCAAGTCTAAATAAAATGGCTCTGAGAATTCTTCCTTGGATTTGTTTCAGTTAATGGCCTAATCTGGAGGGGCCATGTAAGGAACCTGGCTAGTTTGGCAGATCTATTGATGAACTTGATCTCTTGAACTTTTTAGCATTCCTCCTACTCCTCTTAACCCTCAAATCCAGTCTACTTTGGAACTTTTTTAGCATCCTCTGTCCTAGAAATGAGCTTTGAATATCACACCTTTTTTCCTTTTTTATTTTTAAGTATTCTGAATAATTTTTAAGTTAGGTACTGTCCATTATGTCCAAAGGGAGAAATCTGTGTTACTATTCCAAAGAGGTCCATTAGTCTTTGATCTGATTCCTTTGTTGACCCCCTTTTCCTTCTCTTTTTAGTTCTCAGAGAACTGGCCTTAGAGATGAGATTAAGAGGAGTGAAGATAGTCTCACCCTGCTATCACAGTTGGAGAACTAACAGCCAGGAGTGAAAAATAGATGGAAAAGATAAGCTGACCAGCCTTTCTTTGGTGGAAATTGAGAGGGGTTTATGGTAGGCAGGAGAAGTCTAAGGCTTGGATCGGTGTTGTTTTTGTATATCTTTGGGTATATATACTTAAAATGCCTTCCCTGTGATCCATCTCCACTAAAGAAAAATATGTCTGTTTTCCCTCTATACACACTCTTCACACTGAAGGCACACATTTTGTGTCTCAGTTTTACCAAAACACATCTTAGGAGACAGTAACATACCTAAACGGTTGCTCTGAGCAATTAGCTCACTCTGGTATTCCATCTACAGATACCCAGAGAAACAAAGAACATGTTATCCTAAAGTTTGCATCTGTGCTTTGGTTTAGACCAGGGGTGGGCAAATTTTTTGACTCAAGGGCCACAATGGGTTCTTAAACTGGACCGGAGGGCTGGAACAAAAGCATGGATGGAGTGTTTGTGTGAACTAATATAAATTCAAAGTAAACATCATTACATAAAAGGGTACGGTCTTTTTTTTTTTTAGTTTTATTCATTTCAAACGGGCCGTAGTTTGCCCACGGCTGGTTTAGACAGACATGATTGCCAAAGTTCAGGTTTTAGTGGTTTAGGCAAGGATATTCCTCCACCAGAAGAGTTAGTTTTTACCTTACTGTATGATCTCAAAGTATACCATATCTCCCAACTCTTAGCAAATAGTAGGGGATAGATTCATGGCATTTACTATATCTGAATCTATTTACATCTTAGGACGCTGTGACCTGCTTAAAGGTGGGTCCATTATACAGTATCAGCCCTTGAAGGAGTAAGCCCCTGGCTTCACAATTTAGAAAATCCTACTCTGGCCCTTCTCCAGTTGTACTTCTCCCCACAGAGTGAGGAATCCATAGGGCAAGCAACATACCTACCCCGATTCCTTCTGGCGTGTACTTCTACCTCAGAATTTCCTGTCCAGATAGTCCCAAGTGTGTTTCCAAGGTTTGCATAGATCTTTTCCTTGGGTCTGTTCTTTTGAGGAAAGGTCTTATCCCTGATTTGTATATCTCTAGACCAATGGTTCTCAACCTTCCTAATGCCGCGACCCTTTAATACAGTTCCTCATGTTGTGGTGACCACCAACCATAAAATTATTTTCGTTGCTACTTCATAACTGTAATTTTGCTACTGTTATGAATCGTAATGTAAATATCTGGTATGCTGTATGTGTTTTCCGATGTTCGTGACCCACAGGTTGAGAACCGCTGCTCTAGACCTAAGGGATAGCCAATTGACAGCTGTTGATGAGGGTGTGTGGCATTGCTTGTATAAGCAGACAGGGTGTCCACACTCATGCATGTGAAGCCCTTTGAAGAGGAGGATGGAGCTGGTGGTTGGGAGATCAGCAAGTTTTGCTGAGGGTCAGGGGCTGGCTCTACTTTCCAGTGCAGAATTCTGAGGAGTCTTGAGAATTCTAAATTTGAATCTGCTCTCCTGGTCACTATAAACGTATATTTTGTCAAGGTGGAAGAACAGAACATGTTTTATTTAACAATATATTAGCTTAATGTAAAATTTATTTAATCATGCAATATATATATCTATCTATTTGTGTTCTTGGTTCAGACCCCACAGATCTTACTAGTAGTGATAGGCTTGCAGTTAAATGCCCCCTAATGCTTTTCCCCTGTATATACTGCAGTGCTTGGCACGTGATGGATGTTAATAAATAAATGAAATTAGGAGTGCAGAATGCCCCACCATGGCAGAAGATCAGAAGTATAGACAGCTTCTATTTAATATAGTTCAGGGGAAATCTATTCAGAGTTTTACTTCAGAATGACACATCTCATGATAGCTTATGGATATGTTAGTTTATAACATAAACTATTTTAGTCTGAAACTTGCCGGAGATGCTAGATATTTTGGTCCCTACTTGGTTGACTACACTGAGTGGCCAGATTATTATGACCACCTGACGTTTGTAGGCAAATTAGCTATAATTTTGCGCTGAAGTTGCTAGAGGGCCAGACCATTATAAATAGGGAAGCAGGTTGTTTACCAC
>NW_005370660.1:727333-739203 GCF_000412655.1 Myotis brandtii
CACCAGATCTCAATCCAATTGAGCATTTGTGGGACGAAGTTAAAAGAGCCATCAGGCAGCTGGTTCCACAACCATCAAATCTCACAGAACTGGACAGTGCTATTCATCAGGCATGGTGTCAGATTCCTCGCATCATCTTTCAACATCTCGTGGAGTCAATGCCAAGAAGAATCATCGCAGTATTGAAGGCAAAAGGTGGCCCAACGAAGTACTGATGGGGTGGTCATAATAATCTGGCCACTCATAATAATATATATCCCATTTCCAAAGGCTGTTAAATTGCGTTGTTTACCCATATCTTCAGAAAAAAATCACTTCTACTGTTGTGGTAAACAACCTGCTTCCCTATTTATAATGGTCTGGCCCTCTAGCAACTTCAGCGCGAAATTATAGCTAATTTGCCTACAAACGTCAGGTGGTCATAATAATCTGGCCACTCATAATAATATATATCCCATTTCCAAAGGCTGTTAAATTACGTTGTTTACCCATATCTTCAGAAAAAAATCACTTCTACTGTTGAGGTAAACAAACTGCTTCCCTATTTATAATGGTCTGGCCCTCTAGCAACTTCAGCGCGAAATTATAGCTAATTTGCCTGCAAACGTCAGGTGGTCATAATAATCTGGCCACTCAGTGTATATCTAAATGGTGCCTGGGTTATACCTTTTAACAAAGAGCAGCAATTCCCAGTTATTGAGTGTTTACTTTGTGCCAAGGATTACTTGAAGTGGTAAACTTACAGTATCACATTTAGTCTCCATAATAATTTTATGAAGTAGGATTTATCTTATAATTATTACATATGTAAAACAATATCAGAAGTGGTTAAGTGATTTGTCTAAGACAGTGAGGGAATAGAAACTTAAAAAAAGAGATTTGACTTTTATTTACTTTAAAAGCTAATTTCCAATAAGTGTTAATGAAAAGCTGCTTCGGAGTGAAATGTAAATAATAAGTCTTTGCTATTTCTTCTGCCTTTATCGTGCATAGGAATTTAACCTGGTTGACAGAAGAGAACTTGCACCACTCCAAGAACTGATTGAGAAACTCACCTCAAAGGACAGATGGTTGTTTGCTGCAACAGTCTCCGGTGTTTACCTATGCCGCCATCTTGGTCTCTCCTATCTTATAATTATTATATATGTAAAACAATATCAGAAGTGGTTAAGTGATTTGTCTAAGACAGTGAGGGAATAGAAACTTAAAAAAAGAGATTTGACTTTTATTTACTTTAAAAGCTAATTTCCAATAAGTGTTAATGAAAAGCTGCTTCGGAGTGAAATGTAAATAATAAGTCTTTGCTATTTCTTCTGCCTTTATCGTGCATAGGAATTTAACCTGGTTGACAGAAGAGAACTTGCACCACTCCAAGAACTGATTGAGAAACTCACCTCAAAGGACAGATAAGGGATGTGAACTGTGCAAATTGTTCCCATGAAGTTCTGTGGAGTGTATTTGGATTTCGTTGTATTTTATTTTTGTCTCGGTTGTTTTTGTCTTAGGTTTGGGGGGCTTATTTGTGTTCTTTTTTCTTCTGAATAAATGAAACCATATTCTATTGCTATAGAAAGCCAACAACCATTCTCTATACATAGGCGTAAATTTTGTCTTAGTGGCATTTTTTTTTAACTTGGTTTTGGTTACTTGTGGAATTTTTTATAATGTTGTAGGTTGAAAGAGAATGCTTATTGATTGGGCTGCTCATGGATGGGATTCTACGTTGTGTAAATTGTGGCTGATTTTTTAAGTCCCCAAAAGACTTATATTTTAAGTGCCTTGGCAGGCTCACTTCTGAGGTGCAAAGCACATAGAACCAAACAGGGCTTGAAACAATAGGATTATTACCCAGAGCACTTACTGATGCATGTTTTAAAATATCTATGACAAAAGCCATAGTTTACCTGAATTGATGATCTCTAGCTTTTACTACATCGAAGAAACACAATTTATAAAGGTGTGCATGTAGAGCATAAAAAATTAGTATTTCTTAATTATTTTTCATATTGATGGTAATTCTGTTCAACAGATGCTTAAAGTTCCACAAGCAGGTCTTTTTCCATCTCTTTACTGTGATATTGAAACTTGAGGATGTTGAAATGCAATATCTGTTGCATTTTGGCTTCTTTCTACATGTTAACTGCACTGTAGGTGTGAATATTCAGGTTTATGTACAGGTTTGCCATCTTCAGAGGTGATGCTGAACTGTGAGGTTTCTTAGCAATTGCCAAATGAGCCATAAGTCTGCAGAATCTCCTCCTACTTTGAAGAAGCTTTGATAGGAGTGTGTGTTCTGTTATAGGGGATTAGCTTGTATAGGGAGTTAAAGATGGAATTAACTGTGGAGAGCCAAGTTCAAGAAAGTCCTGTCTTAAAACCCTTGAATAGAATGGCATGAACATTTTAATCAATTTCGTGTAAGCATAGTCTTAGAGACTTCTTTTTAGGAATCAACTTCCATAGAGAAGTTAAAAATAAGTTATTAATTTTAGGTATAGATATTAAATAAGGAATAAAGGACTATTTGGGAACATTGACCACTTTCCAGCACTTCCATTCAGTGAATGGAGCTGGTGTTTGCCTGTCATTTTAAATGATACAGTACATTCTTTGCTTATTATAGGCTCTATTTGAAGCATTCTGACAGCTGATTTTCCACTGTGAAAGGAAATATTTTTCTTTGCAGTGATACTAAACAATGAAAGTGCTAATTCAGAGATTATTAACTTTTACATTTTAGTTTCCTTGACTTTTTAGTGAATTATTCCCATAAGTTTTGAAAATTGATTTTTAAAATAAATATTAACATTTCCACTTTACTTTTATTCTTGAGATATATTCTTTTTAGACTTTGTTTTAATTTTCTCATTTCCGGTAAATCTATCCCTTCAGTTTGAAATATATACTCTTTTTTTTTTTTTTTAGTTAGAAATATATACCCTTTTCCTTGTAGAATAGAAATCTTGCTCTGAAATTGTATAGACTAAAAATACTAAGAATCTAAAATGAAATCAGTTAGGTTTTGCTCTTAACAAGTAGAGCCGTGATACAGTTTAATTACATTATAATTACGATCACTAGGAACTGCCTTTTTCTCCATTTCATTTATAGCCATCATTCTCAAGTACCAACCATAGAAATAACAGGAGAGCCTGGCAGAGATATATTGGACATTCATTGGTAATACTTAGTTAAAAATTACAGTGAGAACTAGCTGATGTCCTTAAAACAACTCTTTTAATATCCAGATCTTTTAGCAGCCATTATGGGTAGATTCAGAAGTAAAATTCGGCATCAACTGATTTTGGGTTCTATCTATTTGGGAAAATGAAGCACATAATTACTCAAGTAGTCTTCCGTATTGCATTTGTCTTCATATCAACCTAGTAACAAAGAGGTTGCAATAGCCAAATGTAGAGAGTATAGTAAAAAATTGTTCTTGTTCTTTTAAGCCTTATGCAGTAATATACTGTAAAAATGGAAAAATGTTTCCATCAATGAATGTTTAGTAGTAGGACCTGCTTTCCCATTGTATGTATATAAGAGTTTGTCATCACTGTGCCAGAATCTCAGGTGCCTGCCTCTGAGTATTCCTGTAAACAGAATTATTGGAAAGTATGGAGTTATGTATGTGTGTATATGGTAACAAAGTAGTGAGGTTCTCCCAGAGGCCTGGCATTGTACATGGTGTTACATGGCTATGAGTAGGAAAACATTCACCAGAGCATGTGAGAAATAACTAATTTAATAAAAAATTGCTTTGATTCGGTTAGTTCCCATGAACCCTTTATAAAATAAGGATCACATCTTGGCTTTGCAGCAGAACTTGTTTATAAATGTCTATTGAATTCTTTCCAGATCTCTTTGTTAAATTTATAAATAACCAAGATAAAGATTTCCCCCCTTTTCTTTATATGGAAGTGTAAAACAGAAGTTGGTTTTCCCATCTGCTGATAAAAGCGTAAAATATAAAATAGTAAGTTAACATAGTATTGTTTTCACAATGCTTTGGTTAAATATTGATATGCAGCAAGTTTTAGGAATTACTTTAAATGATGGAGTGATGGTGGTGGAGAGAATAACAGAAAGTGTGAAAATCCTTTAGTTAGCAGTAGATGGTGCTACTGGCTTTCATTTGCTGACTTGATTATTCTGTTTCCCATAAAAACCCATTGTATTAAACTGCACTGAAACAGTAAACATTTTGTTAGTTAGCTGGTAGAAGCTTTGGAAGTCAGTTTACCTTAACTTGAGAGATTTTAGATTGCTATTGCTTTTTACCTTCGTTATCTGTAAATTCTAAATGATCAGCATAAAATGTATTTGGTAGGAGATGACATGTTTAGTGGATAACATATCACAGACTGAATTACTGCCTATTTTATCAGCAGAGATAAAGCACTACAATCGCTTTTATTTAGAAAATACAGATTATGTGGATATTTATATTTTACATGTAATCACCAGACTCCATTTTATGTATTAGCATTTTCCTTGCTTATGGGAAAATAGCAAAAGGACAGATTTATTTTATACCTTTGTCTACCCCTCTCTGAGAGAGGTTTTGATAACCACTGAAATGGTAAAATATGTGAGATGCAATTGCTAAGTTGTAGGACTTTCTTTTAAAATAAACGTTATTCCTTAAACATCCAAATGAGAGTAGATCTTCAGGGTGGTTCCTTTGGGAGCACTACTTATTCCAGCTATGCTGCAAAGGTGTAAAGTTTTTGGAATGCTTTCAAAGAAGCCTTGAGAATCAGTGTATGACTATGCAAGATAATCTATTTCATCATTTTAGTTGCACCAAAACCTCTTTTTGGCAACTTAATTATGACTATCTCATTCACCAAACCAACTCTGCTTTGCTGTTTTCTTGGAACTAAACCGTGAAGGAAGTTCAATAGAATGTACCATAGGTTCTGAAATTTGCAGAAGAGTGTGTTTTGAGCATAGGTAGCATCATATAATAAAGGAATTGTTTCCTGATGTCACTACTTTGAAGTACACAGTATCATTTGGTGGATGTATAGGTTTTATTTTTTTTAATTTAGTTTAATTGTCTTATAGTTAAGTATAATAATAAAAAAAATCAAAGTCTTTATCTTGTTTTCTATTTTTTTCCTTTCCCTGATAACTCTTGAATTCAATCTTGACTACTGTAAAATAGTTTTGATTTAAGGGATAGTAAGAAAAACATGGATCCAATATTTAAGATAGAAGTAGCCTAAGGAAACAATAGCCTTTACCTCCATCCCTTTTTAAAAAAACCATTTTCACTCAGATGAACAAGTTGAATTTAAAGACTAGAGATCATTTTACAAAGAAATTGGAATACATTTTATATATTAAGTAGGCTGACTTTTAAGCCTACATATCACAGATAAAATATTTAAAATTACATAACCATTTCATATGTCATTTATAAATTTAAAATTATGAATGTCTTTTTAAAAGATATGGGGCCAGAAGTCTATTTCTAATTTGAAAATGAGTCTGCATACCAAGAGAAAACATTACTTATTTAGAAACTTATCTGGGATATTAAAGAGTATGTCAATTCTTAGAAATGCTATTCTACATCTACTTTTTAAGGATCATTCCTAAAGTAATTTCAATATTAGACTTTTGTCATAATGTTAAGAAGATTCACCATAGGAATTACTGTTGTTCAGCTGCCAGTTTAATGGTATATGAGATAAATGTTTAGAGAGAAAACTCTCAAGATTGAATGAAAAAGTTTAATTTTAAGATATAATAACAATTCTGACTGCAGACAGTTTGAATTTTTAGGGTTTTCCTAATGAGCTAATCATTGGAAGAATTCATTTTGAAGGTATAAAACTGCTCCATGTCTGCTACTTGTAGCTAAATTGATACAGAATTGTGACAAAAGATAGTATAGATTGAGTATTCTCAATTTTGCTAGTGTGAATTTCTTTTTCTACATATAATACTACACATAGATAACTTTGGATTACAGTTCTCCAAGACAGATAGTGAAATCACTGGCCTTTTCCAGCTCACATCCCCTTCTCCTTGGAGGTAAATTACTTCCTTTACTGCTATTGACTTTCCATATCTCCTATCCCCCCAAAACGCACCGCTTGGAAAACAAACAGGTCGATTGTGCAAGTCCTCATTGTTAGTGCTTCTGAGGTGCTTGCTGTCAACATGTAGGCTTCAGCTGAAGTGTTGAAAAATGCACTTACATAGGCATTCTTATTTTTTTTGGCTGACAGCTTTCTTTAAATATGTCACTGAAGCTAAGATCATTAGTGATAAAATTAAACATTTTTGTTAATATTTAATTTCTCACATATTATTTTTATGTGTGGGTGTTTCTTACTGGTTTGCACATCTTTTCCTTTTTACTTTGTTTCTGAAATACTTAATATTATGTAGGTTTTAAAATAGATTACATTTTCATTTTAAGAATACTTTTCTCCTTAAATTGTTCTGCTGAGATAACTATTTTTAGGGGAAATAGTTTTTTAAAGCAACTAAATTGTATTTGTTATTTTTGTACATGCATAACTAGGGTGCTGAGGGTACTAATGTGGGAGGACACTTAACTTTTGTTCTAGTTGAACTTTTCTTATACATTATTACTTAAAATTATCTAGAAACAGTGTCATGAAATCTAGGTTGAGAGAGAATACAGTGTACATGAGACAGTTAAAGTCTGAATAGAAATTATTTATGGGGACAAAAGCAGAATAATACTGTCAGTGCCATCTAATGGAAACATAGGGTCAGCATTCACATTGTACAAGTATTTCAGAGGATTTGTAAAGACAGGGATTCAGCTCTATTGGAGACAGACAATTTCTCTCTCTATTAAAGAAGCTGGGAGGGGAAAAGTGACCTAAAATATGAAATGTAACATCGACGCTATGTTGTAAACTGTGCCAAGATTACTCAAATTGTAGTTATTGGTCAAAGTTTAACTGCTTTATCATTTTTATTTTAAAAGGATACTGAATGTCAGAAAATCTGTAATATGTTTTAGTTGAGAGATGTAAATAATGTATTTACAGATTTGTATGTGATGGGATGGGAAGAAATATTTAAATTCTAGGTTTTTTTAAAGGAAGATACTGAATGTTTATTACAAAAATAAATAAATAGTTATGTTTGGCCATGAATCCTGAGTTTGTGTTAATGTTTATTTTTGCTATCGATATGCTCACGCTGAACACATTCCTACAGAAATATTGAAGGTATTTGGAGTATGTTAACATTTAAAATTTGTTAGGCGTTATTTTTTATAATGTTTACAACAACCCTGGAAATTAGTATCTTAGTCTTACAAATTAGGAAACTAAAGCTCAGAAATTGTATAAGTCACTAACTAGGGCTTTAAAACCCAAATATTCATTGACCTTGAAACCAACACTTTTGTTTGCTTTTTAAAAAAAGTAGTCCCCTCTTATCTTGGGTTACCCATGGTCAACTGCAGTCTGAAAATATTAAATGGAAAATTTCAGAAAGAAATGATTCACAAGTTTTAAATTGCAACCATTTTGAGTAGAATGATGAAATCTTGTGCCATCCTGCTTCATCCTACCTGGTCCTGCCCAGGATGTGAATCATCCTTGTCCAGCGTATCCATTCTGTATGTGTTTCCAGCCCATGAGTTGCTTATTAGCTTTGTCAGTTATCAAATCAACTGTGGAGGTATGCAGTGCTTGTGTTCAAGTAATCCTTGCTTTGCTTAATAATGGCCCCAAAGCGCAAGAGTAGTGATGCAGTTCTGGAATGTCAAAGAGAAGCCGTAAAGTGTATGTATGAATAGGAAAAATCATGGTATATATAAGGTTAGATATAATTTGAGGTTTCAGGCATCGACTGAGGGCTTTGCAACATATCCCCTGTGGATAAGGTGGGACTACTGAACTCTTACCATGAGAACAGTTAGCAAAATATTTATTTTTTACCTTCCCATCAAGCTAAGATTTCATCAAATTTTGTCTTTATTATAGACCATTAAAGAATTAACACTATGCCCTGACCTGTGTGGCTCAGTTAGAGCATCATCCAGTATACTGGAAGATTGCAGGTTCGATCCCTGGTTGGGTGTCTCTCCCCTTCTCTAAAATCTATTTTTTTTTTAAAAAAAATGAACAGTATTAGAGAACCTTCATTTTATTCTGATTTCTAAGTTCCGAAAGGAAATGTGTATTTTAGAGTATTTTCCGAGTATCATTATTTTAGAGGTATTTAGAGGCATTGTGTTTGGACTGTCAGGTTGAAAATATTTTGATGGTAATAGCCACAGATGCCCAATGTCACTAATTGGTATTTGAACGAAAGCCTGGAAGTAGAAATGTTAGTCCACACTGATGTGGACTGTCTCCAGGTTTTTTTGTTTTGTTTTTTGTCTCCAGGTTTTAATAAAAACATCTTGTTATTCTGAACATACAGTTTGTACAAAACTTCTGTGTATAAAGAAATACTTATAAAAATTAACTACACTTTGATAGGTTCATTTGTCTCTCTTGTAGTAAATTTAAATATTTAATTGTTAAATAATATTGTCTGGAATAATGCATTTTGGTAACACAAATGTTCTAAATAATTATTCCTTTAAGGCTTAACCATGTTTAATGTTTTACACTTTCTTGTTTTAAACTGCATAATGAATGCAGTGTCACATTTTTTTGATTACCTAAAGATTAACTTTACAAGCATGTTGCAAAATATATCTTCCTTTCCTGAGGAGCTGTATAGAGCTGATGGCTGGCTCCTACACCCTGCTGGTGTGTTATTTTGACATTGCACTTCCGATGTGCTGGAAGCACCCTGACTCTCCACTCTTACTTTTATGATGGCTTCTACATCCTTCTGTTTTCTAGTCAGTAATGAGGGAAGGTTGCAGGAGAAGTTTTTAACCAAGCTCATTAAGTTGATAGACATTATTTTACAAAAGTTGGGTTGGTATACACAAATGTGTAACCACCACTTACCAATGTTCAGGGCCCATTATTTTTTTCTACCTTTGTTCTCATTTTTTGAGTTGGTTTAGAGCAGGGGTGGGCAACCTTTTTGTGCGTGCGTGCCAAAACCAGCAAAATCTCTGACTCAAAATTCTTCTGCGTGCCAACCCTAATTTTTTGAGAACATGTTACGCCTACTTGATATCTCTTAAGGTGTATGTATGTGAAGAACCTTGAAGAAATAAAATTCATTCGAGCGACAAAAACACAGTATATGATGATAAAAATACATTTATTTTTTAATGTATACACGTACACTGATAGTCCGACAGAAAACTTTATGACTCCGTTTGATATTATCAGTGGGACTTTTGCTGCTGCATCACTGATGACAGAGATTTTACATCAGGTTTATATTTCGTGACCTTCAGAGATATGCACGAGCTACTACTTTCATCCGTCAGGCTACTCCTATTACGAGACTTAACAAAATTCATCACTGAGAACAAAGATTCACAAGCGTATGTGGATGAAACCAAAACACTGGTCGGATCTAGGAAGGCAGGGAGAGTTAAGGCAGAGGCATAGAAATTGCTCTTCCCCTCTCTCGTCAATCCATGTCTATGGTCTTTAAGATAACTTGTTATGTAAAATTATTTATTTATCTAAGATGCACCTACACTGAATTTATCTGAAAAATAAAAAAGTCGATATTAAGAAAAAAAATTGTAAATGGAAGATTATAAGAGAGGGTTTCTCGTGCTGGCAAAAGTTACTGGCGTGCCATGTTGTTTGGCACACGTGCCAAGGGTTGCCCACCCCTGGTTTAGAGTTTTCTTTGTTAAATTTGTATGTCATCAGTCAGGACCCTATCTCATTCACCAACATTTCCACAGGAGCAAAGGAATTCCCAAATTGAAGGACTAGTAAAATTTCTGGCAAGAAAGTGTTAAGGTAGTAGCATGCTCACGACTGGCTGGATGCTCCAATCCCTTGTCTTTTTTAAAAATATATATATTTTTATTGATTTCAGAGAGGAAGGGAGAGGGAGAGAGAGAGAAACATCAATGATGAGAGAGAATCATTGATTGGCTGTCTCCTGCCAATCAATTGGGGATCGAGCCCAGAACCTGGGCATGTGCCCTTGACTGGAATCGAACCCTGGACCCTTCAGTCCGCAGGCTGACGCTCTATCCACCCAGCCAAACCAGCTAGGGCCAATCCTGTGTCTTTTATCTGCAATTCCAAAATCTGAAAAGCTCAGAAAACAGAGTATTTTATTGATTCAGTGCAAACTTGGTTAAGTCTTAGTGTCACTGCCAAATATTAGTGTATTTAATACTTATGCCAGAGGGTTAGGGAGGGTGACATAATGTGTATAGTATATGACTATTTCTTTTCTAAAGTCTAAAAATTTGTGAATTCTGAAACAGATCTGGCTACATTGCTTTCAGATAAGGGGTTGTGGACAAAAAATCAGGAAGGCACTTTTAAAAGTGTGCTCTGGTCTCTTCCTTGTGTTTTCCACAAATTATGTAGGAAAATGGAAAATTATGCTGAACTTGGTGCCAAGAGAGCTAGGTTCTCTGTTTCCCCCATTTACTTTGTATTTTCAAGGTACACTCTTAAGCTTGAAGGAGCTCAAATTCTCACAGAAGCTGGCAGAGTTGGATTTGAAAGCAGTCTTTAATTTTTCCGTGCTTAAACGGTTACACTTCTTTTGTGTGTGTATGTGTTTTATGTGTGTGGAAACCACACTTGGGGATTCTTACTCCTCAACCCCAAACATCTTTAACGGAGCTATATGGACTTCAGTTCCACTTTCCTCCTGTTTGAAGGTCTCAGAGATTCACCCTGCCTCACTCCTTTCTCAGTAGCTGCCAGTACCCTTATTATTTCATGGGTTTTTCCCCAAGCTTAGGTGTGGAATAAAACACCTAGTAGCTTTCCTAGCTTCTTTGCCATCCTTGATGACAAGCATCCAGGCCTTTTTCATTTCAGGGATCCTGCTGCTAATCACTATGGGATAAACAAAAGTAATGCATATAAAATAATAGCATCTACACCAGCGGTTCTCAACCTGTGGGTCGAGACACCTTTGGGGGTCGAATGACCCTTTCACAGGGGTTGCCTAAATACATCCTGCATATCAGATATTTACATTATGATTCATAACAGGAGCAAAATTACAGTTATGAAGTAGCAACAAAAATAATTTTATGGTTGGGGGTCACCACAACATGAGGAACTGTATTAAAGGGTTGCGGCATTAGGAAGGTTGAGAACCACTGATCTACACTAATAAAACAGAAAGATGCAAATTAACCATCACTGTCACTCTGTCACACCCACAAGCCACACCCATAAGCCAATCAGGAGTGAGTATGCAAATTAACCCAACTAAGATGGCAGCAGCCACAGAGCTGGAGCGAGCAGGAGGCTTGGGTTGCCCCTGACGATGGAGGAAGCCAAGCTTCCCTCCTGCCCTGGCCGGCTGTGGGCTCCACTCAAGGCTACAAAGTTTCAATTATAAAAGATAAATAAATCCCAGATACCTGCTTCCAGCCGGCCAAAAAAAGAAAAAGAAGGAGAGGCTGGGAGCTTGAGTCACTGGGGGGCGTGACTAGCCTGAAAACGGCCATCAGCTCCTCACCCAGGCTGGCCAGGTACCTAGCGGGACCCCCCCACCCCCACCTGAAGGCGCTGTGGCCAGCCTGCAAACAGCCATCAGCCCTTCACCCAGGCTGGCCAGGCACCCCAACAGGGACCCCCCCACCCCCCGAAGGGGCTGTGGCCAGTCTGAAAACAGCCTTCAGCCCCTCACCCAGGCTGGCCACACCCCCATGGGGTGAGGGTCCCTGCTGGGGGGGTTGGCCAGCCTGCAAACAGCCATGAGCCCCTCACCCAGGCTGGCCAGGCACCCCAACAGGG
>NW_005370660.1:741271-741626 GCF_000412655.1 Myotis brandtii
GCCCTGCTCTGTGCATGACAGGGGGCGGTGCCCCAACTCCCCAATCGGCCCTGCTCTGAGCCCGACCAGGGGCTGCACCTAGGGATTGGGCCTGCCCTCTGCCACCCGGGAGCGGGCCTAAGCCAGCAGGTCGTTATCTCCCGAGGGGTCCCAGACTGCGAGAGGGCACAGGCCGGGCTGAGGGACCCCCCTCCTCCTCCCCGAGTGCACAAATTCTTGTGCACCGGGCCTCTAGTCTATATATATAAAAGCCCAGCGACCGGAAAGGCAGAACAACCAGAACGACCGGGGGCTATGACGTGCACTGTGGCAGCCAAGCAGCCTGATCCGAGCCCCAATTGCACCCCCCCCCCCC
>NW_005370660.1:741637-743028 GCF_000412655.1 Myotis brandtii
CGGTCCCCAGTCAGCCCCCAACACCCCCAATCAGGGGCAGGGCCAGCCACCAACCGCCTGCGACCCCTCTCCCCCGAGGGCCTGGCTGGATGGGCCCCCATCAGGGTGGGCTGGTCAGACCCCTCCCATGCACAAATTTGTGCACTGAGCCTCTAGTAACAAAATAATATAGGGAAATTACAAAGAATAATTTTTGCTGTTTTTATTCTAGAGTTCCTCATGAGATCACATTTTGATTTCTGCCCTTTATTTCTGAGAATGATTCACTTTACCCACCTTCTTCTGAACTCCACCTTTAGATGCATTTTAAATGTGATGATAGTTGCAAAGTAAAAAAGAATAACAGGGACATTGGTTTCTGTAGGTAATTTGAACTCAATAACTTCTAGACAGTAGTGTCTAGTTTACTACTTTTTTTTTTAGCTTTTGTTTTTTTTTTACCATAATCAAAAAATGAGTTCCTCTGGGCAATTTTTACTCTGTATTTGCCTCCAGCTAGCTGAGTGTTCTAGCAGAGTACATTGCACATAAGCACTGTGTTGAATTAAAAAATTCAACGTTTATTTGTTAACTATGTGCCAGGTATAACGGCATGGAAAGTTAAATAAGTTCTAGTCATGTTGAATGGAAATAGACCCAATGTGTTAACTTCTACATAGCATTGTAGAGGTGAAAACTGTTTTCCTTATTCCCTTCTAGGTTCTTTAGCTGGTCTAATAAGTAAATTGACATAAGACAGATTAATAGGAGAAAAACTAATTTTATTTCGTTTGTACAGCAGCCCCATAAAAATATGAAACTCAAAGTGGGCAAAGTAGGGAGCTTTTTAATCTTTTAGACAAATAAACAATAAATCTGTGAAGACTTGACAAGGCAAATGATTGGGGGTTGGGTTTGTGCATTGGTGAAGAAGTAACAAAGTTTGTTAATACAGCCTGCTCTGCTCTAAATTTCCACCCCAGTTCCACTTGCTGACTTTGAACAAGAGCCTCTCAGTGCCTGTTTCCTCACTGATAAATGGGGCTAATTGTGGGATCTTCAGCACTGGATTGCTAGTTAATTTATGAAAAGAGCTGGAAACTGCCTGGCTGGGTTGCCCAGCAGAACTTAGCCTGATGCTTGTCCTCCAGGCTGAGAACACAGGCCAGTGTCTGAATTTTCTATTACACATTGCTTCAGCCCGACAAGTTCAAAGGTTCAAGTCCAACCAATTCTGTTGAGACGCTTTATCTCCGCCCCACTGCAGAGGCGAGGTCCCCGAGCCCAGCCCAGGTGACGACAGCAGGCAACACCCTCTTCCCTTGGGCGCCCTGCAACCTTCCGCGCTCCCAGGTCTTTGCCAGTGGTTCCCTCCCCTCCGGAAGCACTCACTCCCCGCTCCCCCGCGGCCC
>NW_005370660.1:743352-771080 GCF_000412655.1 Myotis brandtii
CAGGGCGGCGGAGGCGCGAGCACCTGTGTCCACTTCCCAGCCACCTGCCCGACGCGCTCGGCCGCCCCCTGTCGAGGCATGGCCACCCCACCCAAGAGGAGCTGCCCCTCTCCCGCGACCAGCTCGGAGGGAACCCGCATCAAGAAAATTTCCATCGAAGGGAACATCGGTAAGAACCCCGCGCAATGTTGGGTCCATAGAAGGGGGGGGTCACGGCGGCGGCGAAGCGCGCATTTGCGGCATCTCTGCTGCACCTCAGTGAGGACCTTCCTCCCAGGCTGGCTGTGGGGCTGCGGTCTGGAATTGCCCCCTCCCTGCCCTCCTGCTCTCTGCCCTCCTGCTCTTCCCTCCCAGCTCCCTCCCTGCCCCGACGGCGGCGGCCTCCCGGGCATCTGGCAGCTCTTTGGGCCAGTTTCATCCTCTTTGTTGGGACCCCACAAAGGGAAAGTTTGTGGTTTTTTTGGGGGGGGGGGGTGCCAGTTCTTCCGGTGCAATTGACATACGTTAAATGACCCCTTTTAGGTGTAGTCTTCAGTGAGGCCTGGCAAACATAATGTCATTCTACTACCACCAGGATCAGGGTTGAGAGCATCTCCACCGCGGGAAGTTCCCTGTGCCCTTTGGCAACCACTGATCTCAGTCCTTGCAGGTTTTGCCTTTTCCAGACTGTGATAGAGCGGGAATCATAGTGTGTGTAGCCTTGTGTGTTATACTTTAAATTAGCAGAATGATTTTATATTCATCCATGTTGCTTGTCTCGGTAGTTCTTTTCTGTTGCCTAGTACTATTCCATTGCATGGTTATGCCACAGTTTATCTCTTCCCTAGTTGTGGACATGTTTCCAATTTTCAGCGATTATGAATAAAACTGCTATAAACATTGGCGTACAAGGAAAGAGGTTTTTAATTATCTAACAGCATGGCTTTCCTCACTAACGACCCTACATCCAAGTAAACTTTGGGCTGTGATTCCAAGACCATTATGTTTCTGTTCTTTACCCAGATGGGGACAGAACACACCATTCATGCATTTTGCAAGATGCATCTGAACTTCTGGTTTTTATATATTTCCTACCACAGGAAACCTATGCCTGACATTTCCTGTTTTGAGATAATTTATTTTTTGTCTCCAAGTTATGTACTAGTCATTCATGCATACAGTGAATGGTTTTAAATTCTTACCGCATTCAAAGCACTTGAATTTTGTTTTTTGTTTCTTTAATTTTTAAAGTAGTCGGACTTTTAAAAAGCAAGGCAAGCAGATGCTTTAGCAGCATTCCAAGGAATAGAAAAAAAGCTGGACATACCCTCAAACAGGACATTTTGTTTCATTGCTCTCATATTAAGACACCAGTGGAAAAGATCCATATACAGTTGGACCCTTGAACAACATGCATTTGAACTGTGCAGGTGAAGTTATACATGGATTTCCCCTCCAATAAATACGGTACTGTTTCTGTGGATGGGAGTTCGTGGATGCTGAGGGCAGGCTATATGCATTGATTTACGCCATTTTTTCCCCCCCTTAAAATTAGTGTTTTTGTTTTATTTGGGCAGATACCCAGAAGTGAAATTGTTTGGTCATATGATCACTCTATTCTTAATTTTTTGAAGAACCTCCATGTTTCCCATAGTGGTTCTACCAATATTCAACCCCATCAACAGTGCATGAGAATTCCGTTTTCTCCATAATCTCTCCAAAACTTGTAATTTGTTGTCTTTTTGATAATAGCTAATCTTACAGATGTGAGGTAATTTCTCACCATGGTCCATGGTTTTTTGTACTTTCCTGATGATTAGTGATGTTGAGCGTTTGTCATATGCTTGTTGGCCATCTGCATGTCTTCTTTGGAAAATTTTTTACTCTGTCCATTTTTAAATTGGATTGTTAGTTTTTTTTTTTATTTTGAGTTGTATAGTTCTTTCTATATTTTTTTATTAACTCCTTATCATATATGTCATTTGCAAATATCTTCTCCCATTCTGTAGGTTGCCTTTTCATTTTATTTTTTTCCCATGCAGAAGCTTTTTAGTTTGATGTAGTCCCACTTTCTTTTGTTGCCTTTGCTTTTGGTGTCAAATCTATAAAATCATTGCCAAGACTGATGTCAGAAAGGTTATGGCCTATATTTTCTTCTGAGAGTTTTGTTGTTTCAGTCTTACATTCAAGTCTTCAACCCATTTTAAATTTATTTTTGTGTATGGTGTAAGATAGTCGTCCAGTATCATTCTTTGGCACATGGCTGTCCAGTTTTTCCAGCACCACTTATTAAAGAGACTGTCCTTTCCCATTGTTTATTCTTGGCTCCTCTGTCGTAAGTTAATTGACCATATATGGATGAGTTTATTTCTGGGCTCTCAACTCTGTTCCATTGATCTATGTGTTTATTTTTGTGCCAGTATCATAATGTTATAATTGCTATAGCTTTGTAATATGGTGTGAATTTATGCCATTTTATATAGGGGATTTGAGCATTTGCAGGTTATGGTGACCCTGAGGTCCTGGAACTAAAATCTGAATATTTGCTAACACTGAACCTGCATTTCTGTAAGACAACATTTTGCTATTTAGATGGGCTTTATTCCTCACCACTTAGTCTTTCCTGACACTGAAGCTTTGCCTGTTACTCTTAATGCTTTTGCACTGTTGCTCATGTCCCCTCCAATTTGTCAGACCCAAATAAGCTATAAATGTACAAGTTGTTAATCTGTGTTGTAGAAAATAATTTGTGATTCTTCTCTTATTCCTAGAATTTGAGACTTAACTGTTCATTTTATTTTATATTATATTCATACTAGAGGCCCGGTGCACAAAAATTTGTGCACTGGGGGGGGAGGGGCGGGGTCCGTCAGCCCGGCCTGTGCCCTCTCACAGTCTGGGACCCCTCGGGGGATGACCATCTGCTGGCTGAGGCCTGCTCCCCAGGGGATTGGGCCTAAGCTGGCAGTAAGACATCCCTCTGGCAGCCTGGCAGCCCTCGGGGGATGTCCACTTGCCAGTGGGGAGCAGGCCTAAGCTGCAGTCAGACATCCTTAGCGCTGCTGAAGAGGCAGGAGAGGCTCCCACCACCACCACTGTACTGGCAGCCATCAGCCTGGCTTGTGGCTGAGCAGAGCTCCTCCATGTGGGAGTGCACTGACCACCAGGGGGCAGCTCCTGCATTGAGCGTCTGCCCCCTGGTGGTCAGTGTGTGTCATAGTGACCAGTCATTCCCAGTCTTTCTGCTGTTAGGGTCAGTTTGCATATTACCCTTTTACTATATAGGATAGAGGCCTGGTGCACGGGTGGGGGCCAGCTGGTTTGCCCTGAAGGGTGTCCTGGATCAGGGTGGGGGTCCCGCTTGGGTGCCTGGCCAGCCTGGGTGAGAGGCTGATGGCTGTTTTCAGACTGCCCGCACCCCCTTCAGGGTGGGGGTCCGACTGGGGTGCCTGGCCAGCCTGGATGAAGGGCTGAGGGCTGTTTTCAGGCAGGCCCAGCCTGCAACTGAAGCTGCCAGTCTCTCCTTTTTTTCTTTTTCTTTTTTCATTCTGGGATTTATTTACTTTCTGTAATTGAAACTTTGTTGCAGCTCCAGCTCCGATGCCGGCTGTCTGAAAGCAGGTCTCTGGGGTTTGTTTCGCTTCTATAATTGAAACATAGTTGCATTCCGGAGCTGTTGCTTTCAGGCTCAGAGCCGGACGCAGCAGGTGGGGAACCTTGGCTGCCTTCATCGCCGGGGCAACCAAGCCTCATGTTCGCTTCAGCTGCATGGCTGCCGGCAGCCATCTTGGTTGGCAGTTAATTTGCATATCACCCTGATTAGCCAATGGGAAGCGTAGCGGAGGTATGGTTAATTACCATGTTTGTCTATTATTAGATAGGACTAGAGGCCCAGTGCATGAGATTCGTACACTGGGGTGGGGAGGGGTGCCCTCAGCCCAGCCTGTGCCCTCTGGCAGTCCGGGACCCGTCAGGGGGTGTCCGCCTGCAGGCTTAGGCCCGATCCCCAGGGGAATCGGGCCTAAGCTGGCAGGCAGACATCCATCTCTCAATCTGGGGCTCTCGCATCTGGGACCCCTTGCTCCTCACTGAATGTCTGGTGATCATTTTATGTTTCACTTATTGTCCTTTTAAATGCCGTACAGTCCCTATGCTTACCCTCTCCACACAAAATCCGTGGTTACCAGTGTTTTTCCCATTATTAAATCCAATAGTCATTTAATTTATCCTTAAAAGTTTTTCTCCTCAGCTGTTCTGTCTGTTACCTTATCGACCCTCCTCTTTTCCCCCCTCCATGTGTGATTTATTTATTTATTTATTTTTATTGATTTCAGAGAGGAAGGGAGAGGGAGAGAGAAAGATAGAAACATCAATGATGAGAGAGAATCATTGATTGGCTGCCTCCTGCATGCACCCTACTGGGGATTGATTCAGCAACCCAGGCATGTGCCCTAGACTGGAATCGAACCCGGGACCCTTCAGTCCACAGGCCGATGCTCTATCCACTGAGCCCAAAACAGCTAGGGCCCTGTGTGTGATCTTTTAAAGTTCTTCCAGTTTGTTCTTTTTTTCTATTGTCCTTTTAATGTCCTAGATTTGAATGTAGTTTTATAAGTCAAAGGTAAGTTCTTTTTGCCCTCTTTGGACCCAGTTTATAAGGAAGAGGAGGCTTTACTTATAAGCATACTAAAATTGCTTTTTATTTTTATCTGTGTGTGGGGGGGGGGGAGGGAGAGAAAGGGGGAGAAACACATTATGCTGACTGGAGATGTCTAATATAACCACATTTGGTGACTTAAGATAGAAAGGGTGTGATGGTCATTAGGAGTACTGTTGCACCCTATTAAATTTTATGTCAATACTTTTCCTACTATTACATTGAATGTATTCCTGGGTCATTTATAAATATAATGTGTTCTGATTATACCTGAGTCCCCCAGGTGCAAACATTTTACACTGTAACCAAATGTCTGAAGCGTTTCCCTGTGCCCCATCTCATTTGATCCTCACAGAAGTCCTGCACAGGTAGATGGGGGACTCAGTGGGATCCTATTTTCTTTTCATTAGCCAGAAAACAGAGATTTCGAAAGCTTAGAAACTTGACCTGCCTGAAAAGAAGAAATGGTGAACCTTGAGAATGACTTCAGGTTTTCTCACTGCGCAGAATATAGTCAAACACTGCTGCAGTTAAATATTTTACCGTTTGTTCTCCCAGTGTGATCTACAATAATAATCTGCTTTGTGTTGATATTTACTGCTGTGTTGCTGGTAATTGCCTGAAAGAGAAGTTGGGGTGCTTCACTGGGCTACATCAGAAAGCAGGTCTAATTAAGCAAGTTTATTCTATACATATAAAAGGCTAAGTTGACTTGCGCATGTGCGATACATATAAAGCTCTTGATGGCGCCAATCGCAGGCATGTGTTTCAATCTATCATTGTGAATCGTGAATTTGGTTGACATTTTTATTATAGAGAAAGGGTGAATGGCGATATTAAAATATTTCTTCTAATTTATTTCCTTTCACTGTGCACAAATTTGTGCACTGGGCCATTAGTATGTGAATAATGCCTTGTGCTAAAACGTTAGACATCTATGTGTCTCTAGGTGATAGGAATTTTTCAGCATCATTATAGTCTTGAGGGAACCACCAAAATACATGTAGTTCAACATTGAGTGAAATGTTGTTATGCTGTGTATGATTATACTTTTTGAAAAGCTGAAGACTATTTTGGCTTTTTTTCCCCTGATAAGTTATTTTCCTCAGTTTTACTTTTCCTCTTCACAATAGCTGCAGGGAAGTCAACATTTGTGAATATCCTTAAACAAGTCTGCCAGGATTGTGAAGTGGTTCCTGAACCTATTGCCAGATGGTGCAATGTTCAAAGTACTCAAGATGAATTTCAGGTATGAAAATAAAATTTAACTAAGTAAAATAAAAACCGTTTGGCTTAGAGAAGCAATAGTATTTAATCTCTTGGGTGTTTGCTTGTTTTTCCTTTTTCCAATAAAACTTTGAAATCGAGCTTTAAGTCTTTATGTTCATTTGGGTAGTAGTACAGGATGTTTATCTATGTAAACATTGGACAATATGCATCTAAGATTTATGTACTTGATTATATCTAAGTAAAATTTTTAAAGTTTTCAAAAATTAATTTAAATGTTTTAAAAAATCTAATTGCAAGTTAAATTCCTTGAGTTGCTTTTTACTTTTTGTTTAAAAAAACATAAGCAAACAAGAAAAACAAAACTTCCCCATTAGGAAAGTAGGGGAGGGCAGGGGTAAGGGGAAGAGATCAACCGAAGGACTTGTATACATGTATATAAGCCAAACCAATGGACATGGACAACAGGGGGATGGGAGCATGAGTGTGCGGGGCGGGGGAGGTTGGGGGTTAAAGGGGGGGGATGAGGACACATTTGTAATACCTTAACTAATAAAAAAAAAGGAAAAAAAGAAATAAAAATAATAATAAATAAAGAAAGAAAGAAAAAAAAAAAGAAAAACAAAACTACCCAGTAACTGAATTTTATTAGTTTATTTTTTAAGCCTTTTGTCTTAGAATGAACTGTTTAAGCTCCCATTTCTGTGTACTGTCATTTTTGCCAGACTTTCATCCTGGACACAAGTTTCAATTTCTCAGCATTATTCATTCTATGTTGTGAATGAGAAAAAGGGAATAACAGTTATATTTATTTAAAAAAATACATTTATTTTTATTGACTTCAGAGAGAAAGGGAGAGGGAGAGAGAATCATTAATGGGCTGCCTCCTGAACACCCCCCACTGGGATTGAGCCCACAACTTGGGCATGTGCCCTGACCAGGAATTGAACCCTGGGATGATGCTCAACCACTGAGCCATGATGGCTGGGCAAATCTCATTTTTTTATAGCACAATTTTTTATTGTATGTGTATGAAGGAGAGATATCTTATTGCTAATACTTTTATTTCTGGAGAAGTGAGGATTAAAACTGAAAGCTGCATAGCTGTATAGCAGAAACCTTCACAGTGGGAATGTGTGCTTAAAGCTTTGTTAGAGCCGAGGTGGACAGAAGATTGAAAAAAAGTCTATGTTTTAGAGTTTAGCTGTTGGTATAAGGAATCTGGAAATAACTAGGACCCTTCAGTCCACAGGCCGACGCTCTATCCACTGAGCCAAACCGGTTAGGGCACAAGAAGAAATTATTATTAAAATAATCTGTTGCCTAACCAGGCATGGCTCAGTGGTTGAGCATCTACCTGTGAACCAGGAGGTCACTGTTCAATTCCTAGTCAGGGCACATGCCTGGGTTTTGGGCTAGATCCCCAGTAGGGGTATGCAGGAGACAGCCAATCAATGATTCTCTCTCATTATTGATATTTCTATCTTCCTCTCCCTTCCTCTCTGAAATCTATCTATCTATCAATCATCTATCTATCTATCATCTATCTATCTATCTATCTATCTATCTATCTATCTATCTATCTATCTAAAATCATCTGTAAACTTTGAGGATGTTTAATTTTGAATAACTAAAGGTATTTTCTCAAACCTATTTGCCAGGTGTAGTTAACTTTAGGTCTAGAACCCATTCAGTACACCCAAATCCTTAGAATACTCAGGACTAAGGCTTGAAGGGACTTCATTTCTATATGGATCAATTTTCTTTTCTGCTGGGGAAAAGCATGGTTAGCCTTTAGCAGAATTTTAAAATGGGGTAAATTTGTACACTTCTTTCGTTCAACATTTTTTTATTAACATATGATATAACTAAAGAAAAGTATATAAAACCTATGTACAGTTTGAAGAACAATTTTAAGGCTGCTATCTTTGTAACCATCATCCAGGTCAAGAAAGAGAACATTACTATCATTATAGAAGTTCTTCTCAAGTTACAATAGTTCATTCCCTAGATGAACAACTCCACTGGGATAATCACTCATAAAATAATTTTTGTGGTAATAATTTTCCTGATTTCTAAAAATAATTTGACCACAAATGAACATGTTTCTAAGAAATACAACTTAATTTTGTCTGTTTTTGAATATTATAAACAAAATCAACCGTTTGCATTCTTTTTCCTCTTGTATCTTTTGCTTGGTAAGTTGGTGAAAATTGTCCATATTGTTGCATGCAGCTATAGCTTGTTCATTTTCATTGCCATATAGTATTAAATTGTATTCATATGTCACTATTTGTCCATTCTACACCTGCGATCAAATTTTGAGTCGTTTCTAGCTTAGTTGCTGTAAAAACAGCTTTGCTGTGAACATGAATCCTGGGGCACAAATGCAAGATTTTCTCTAGGAATAAAATAAAATTATTGGACAGTGGGGGTGTACATAAGATGCTTGTTTTCCAAAGTGTTTTTATTAGTTTACAGTTCCCACAGTGTACTCAAGCTATTACTACTCCATATCTTTGCCAGTATTTAGTATTGTTCAGCTTCCTAATTTTTGGCATTCTGCTAAATGTTTAATATATTTTGTTTTTAATTTGTATTTTCCTGATTACTAATGAGATTGTGCTCCTTTATTTAATTAATTAATTTGTCATTTTGTTTTTTTGGATTTCTTTTGTGAAGTCCCTGTTCAGATCCTTTTGCTCATTTTCTTTTTAAATCTTTTATCTTCTTCCACCCTGCATCTTTCTTCCTAAAGTATGTCTCAGGGCCTCTTTCACTAAAGTGCCCCACTCAAGTTTGCTTACCTTTAGAAATGAGACTTGTGTTCTAAAAATGCCTCTTTACTCCCATTTCTGGGATCAGCTGTCAGTGCAGTTATAATCAGGTGTTAGGTAGAAAGCCAAATTAAAACAATGTCAAAAATAGAGACGGGATTCTTTCATTGGGGCAGTGTTAGACTAGATTGGATTAGGTGACCTCCAGTTAAGGTCCATTTTAGTTTTAATGTCATAAGCTTCTAACTCATGAAATATATATGACTGTTTTGTTGACACATTAAATGTCTCTGCCTCTCAGTATACTTCACATTAATCAGTTTCTGTATAACAGAAACTGATATATAAAAACCAATATGCCAAAATTTTAAAGGCTTTTTAATTTTTATTTATTTATTTTTTTAAAAAAATAGACATTTATTATCAAGTGAAAAATACAGGCTGTTAAAGGCTTTTTTAAAAAAAAAATTTTTATTTCCGAGAGTAAGGGGGAGAGAGAGAGAGAGAGAGAGAGAGAGAGAAACATCAATGATGAGAGAGAATTGCCTGCCATTGATTGATTGCCTGCCTGATCTACTGGGGATCGATCGAGCCTGCAACCGGGACATGTGCCCTTGACTGGAATCAAACCCAGGACCCTTTAGTCGCTTGATTCACTGAGCCAAACCAGCTAGGGCCAAAATGCCAAAATTTTAATTTGCAGAGAGAAATGTAATTACCAAATTCATTGAATTAGGTCAATCCAGTCTCAAAGTAGGCCCATAATTCTCAACTATTAGAAGGAACTCTTAAAAATCTCAATGATTTGGGGTGCTTTTAAAAATAAGCAGTTCCTTATGGATGCCTCCTGGTTAAAAATGACTGCCCTGCCCTGGCTGGGTGGCTCAGGTTGGTTGTGGGTTCGATTTCTGGTTAGGGCACATACCTAGGTTGCTGGTTCAGTTCCCAGTTAGGGTTCGTATGGGAGGCAACTGATCAATGTTTCTCACATAAGTGTCTCTCTCGCTCTCAAAAAAACAAACACACCAATATTAAAAAATGACTGCCCTAGTGAATCACTGTTAGTGTTGGGAGTGTATTGAACTCTGGTTGATATTGGAGAGGAAATGTTGCAAACATTGCATTCATATGCATGGGAAGACAGTTTATACCAGGAAGGTTGTCTGTTTAGAATCAGAGTCAGGGAATTAGTTATATTATCTTAATGACTGATGTCGTCATACTGTGATACATTGATGCATCTGTCATCATTTTGAAAATCTTTTGGCTTCATGGACCTGATACTTGTGTTTATGGACTGGGGTATTTCTTCACATGTACTAGAGTCAAATTTCCAAACTGACCTTTCTTTAAAACTACTGTGGAGATGCTGCTATTATTATTATTATTATTATTATTATTAACATATACTTTTATCAGACTACTGCAATCCAGTCATATGTTACAATTTGATTACCTCCATTGGATTTTGGTGCTCATTCTCTGAGGATAGTTTTCTTTGGGTGTGTATTGAGAGCTACTATGTTGTTAGTCCTTTGTACTTCTAGGTGGAGTTTCAGACAGTGTGTGGGATGTTAAGGGATACCTCAACTTGATCCAGGTTTTTGTTAGGGAATAAGAAAGGAGTCAAGAGTGTGACAGGAGTTAAAGCACAATAAATTTATTAAAGTGATAGTCTGAACTAGAGAAGTGAGAGCAGGTGACCTCATACTGAATACCTCAGTGGGGTCTGGGTGGAAGGTTTTTATTAAACGTGGGCAAGGGGGGTGTGGAATAGGATGGTCCTCTGCTTGTGACACTGGTGGGTGATTGCTGTTGCCATTCATCCTTGTCTCTTCTCAGGGAACAGGTGGTCAGTGAAGGTTGTGTGTGTGATGTTCCAGCCAAGTTGAAGGAGGGTTAGAGCTTGCGGCCTTTGTTCCCTATTCTAACTTTCCTGCCTCATGAGGATAGTATTTTGGGGTACAAGATTGTAGAGTGTGAGGGTGGTGGACGAGTGTATTCCCTGTATCTGTACACTTTAAAAAAAATCCTCACCCATGGATATTTTTCACTGATTTTAAAAAGAGGAGGGGGAGGGAGAGAAATATCAATGTGAGAGAGAAACATTGATCAGTTGCTTCCTGTATGTGCCCTGACTGGGGATGAAACGGCAACCTAGGTATGTGCCCTGACTGAGAATCAAACCCGCAACCTTTTTGGTGTACTGGACAGTGCTCAACCAACTGAGCCACCCAGCTGGGCTGGATACTTTATTTTTTCTGGACCTCCACTAAACTCACGAAAGGGGATTTCCTTTTTTCATACTGAATACCTTTTTTTTATACCCATCCCTGATCTAATCCTTAATGTTAGAGTGTGAATCACCCATTGTCCAAATCTCAGTTTTCTTAGAATATCATCAGTAGTGAAAAGTAGACTGTCTTCAGTTTCAACCCTTTCAAGGCCAGTCCTGATTTGGATGTTCTCCGTTTAATCACACTCTGGGCAGTTGGTGTAGAGCTGGAAGAATTGGGCTGTTGATACTTTTGATCTGTTCTAGTCAGAACCTAAATTTTCACTTGTTAGCTTAGCTTGGGTTTTTCTTTTTTTAAGCTTTTTTTTTTTTAACCTGCCACCTAGTGGCTGTAATGTTGCTATGTATTGACAAGCTGCCACAGATATTAGCAAAATAATGAGACTAAGTGCCATATAAGATGTATCTCCCTTACCTTCTCTTCCCATGTTAAGATTATCTTTAAAATATGCCATCAATGCCCTAATCGGTTTGGCTAAGTAGATAAAGCATCGGCCCGTGGACTGAACGGTCCTGGATTTGATTCCGGTCAAGGGCATGTGTCTTGGTTGTGGGCTCTATCCTCAGTAGGGGTTGTGCAGGAGGCAGCTGATCGATGTTTCTCTCTCATTGATGTTTCTAACTCTATCCTTCTCCCTTCCTCTCTGTAAAAATCAATAAAATAATATTTTAAAAATATGCTCCATCTCCTTTTGAAGAAATGAGGAAATGTGTCTTATAAAATCTGGTGTCAGTATTGAAATAAATTTAACATGACCTGGTTTTTCTGTTTCATTGGATTCTTTTTCACTGCAGGTAAATGCAAATGTTTTTTGATCTACTCATAGACCTTCTTTGAAGGAGTATCTGACATCCAGGAAAGGTGAAGGAAGTTTTGTTAAGAAAAAATGCATGTTAATTACTTAAAAGTTTATGAAATTATTTTAGACCTGCCAAACTTTACTAAGTAACAGTACATGATGAAAATATTCTTTGAAAACACAAATTTAACTACCTTTTCTTTTGAAGGGGAATGCTTGCAATAGTTAAAAGTACAGGATAGGGGACATGCAAATTAGTTGTCATTAGTAATCGCTGAGAAAAGGAAGGAAGCACATTACTTTTGCGGCCAAAATGGAGGTCACAAAAATTATGCATTAAGGTTCTTAGGGTATTTACTTATACTTTTGACACAATCTAATAAACTTATTTTCTGATTAGAAGGGGCTGTCAAGGAAGGGACTTTAAAGAGGTAACCGTGTTGACCACCTGACATCCAAGGAGAAAATAGAAAAACTGAAAACAGACAGGAACTAAAAAGGAATACCAATTTTGACTCACTTACTACTATTATAAGATGAAATAACAACTTGAAAAATGTATGCCTGATATTTTTATGTGTAGAATGGAAGCTTGTGCTTGATTGCTAACTTCTCTTGTGTATCCAGCAGTTAGTATTCATAAAGTTGGAGTCTCAACAGGGAATGGTGGGGCTTATAAACTAGAGAGCATGTGTCCTACCTAGTGAAGCACATGTGACTTTGCTCTAACTGATTTTTACCAAGAGGAAATTCAGGCACAGTATTACTTTGTTTTCCTATTTTTAAAAAGAAGATAAACATCCAGCTATATTATATGAAATTATTTAGCTTTTAGATATTGACAACTAATTTAAATGTCTTAAGAGTTCCATTTGGACCAAACAAATAATTTCTGACATAGGCTGTTTGTGACATCTTGTGAAAAAGATCTAAGGAATTGGTGGTTAAGCTAGCTTTTCAAATTCTTCCAGGCTTCAGGTAACCTAAAAATACAGTGGGAAAGAGAAGAAAGAAGAGGACTTACTCATTTTGGTTTTGCTAATCATGATGCATTTATTTATCCAACTTTTCTTTATAAGCTTTTTAAAAAAATTAAAATAGGCCTATTGATCATTAACTTTGCTTTTTGTTTCTTTTTTTCAAATTTGAAACAGGAACTGACTACATCTCAGAAAAGTGGTGGGAATGTTCTTCAGATGATGTATGAGAAACCTGAGCGATGGTCTTTTACCTTCCAGGCATATGCCTGCCTCAGTCGCATACGAGCTCAGCTTGCCTCTCTCAACGGCAAGATCAAAGATGCGGAGAAACCTGTATTATTTTTTGAACGATCTGTGTATAGTGACAGGTATATATAAATTACTTGTACTTATTAGGTTGGATCCTTGGCTTAGAACTGGAATTTTTTTTTTCTTTCTATTTCTTTGGATTCAAAGTAATAAGAGAGGTTGAGTTGGGGATTTGAGATGGAGAATGACATTTAATACTTTTAGCAGTTTCAAACTAATGGCATTAGGGAAGTTATAGTATTTGCTAGAGGCCCGATGCACAAAATTAGTGCAAGAGTAGGCCTTCCTGCCCCTGGCTGCCAGCACCAGCTTCCCTTTGGTACCCAGGACCTGGGCTTCCCTCACAGCCCTGGTTTCGTCTGGAAGGTCGTCTGGAAGGACATCCAGTCTAATTAGCATATTATACTTATTATTATAGATAATTTCTCGATTCCATGGAAACTATAGGGAATATGTGGCCATCTCATTCAAATTTGTAGAGAAATTTTTTTCCTCCAACCCTCTTAAAATTCTCATCTGCTCTGGTTAAATCTGAACTATATTGTAGACTCACCTGGAGCAAGAAGGTAAAAAATCTTTAAGGGGGCCTTGGAATTACCCTGGGTATGCAAGGATTCTTTTAATCTCTAGAGTTAGCTCAGAACAGGGGCTCTCAAACTTTTGTTCTCAGGACCCCTTTCCATTCTTAATAATTATCGAGAAGTTCAAAGATCTTTGTGTCTTATTCATATTTCTGTTATTAGAAATTAAGATTGAGAAATGGAAAAATTTATTTAAAGTTAGTTATAAAAACTCATATATAAACATAAATAACATACTAGTGAAAATTACATTTTTCAAAGCAAAAAGAAATAGTGAGAAGAGCATTTTACATTTCTGTGAATCTCTTTAATGCCTGATTTAATGGAGGACAGCTGGGTTCTCATTTATGGTTCTGTATTTACTCTGTTGAATATATTTTTTTGGTTGAAGTATAAAGTTATCTGGCCTCTCACACAAAACCCCTGGAAAGGTCTTGGGGTGTACCAGGGGTCCTCACACCACATTTCTGAGAACCACTGGGCAATACATAATTTTCTGTATTTGGAGATACTCTATTGGTTTTTTTTCCTGTTATCCAAGGCATTATCTGCCACAGATTTTAGGAGAAGTTTCCATGTCCATTTGGTAGATCCATCTTCTCTTTTCTATTTCTCTGTATTTTTTGGAAAGGATTTATGTAAACTCTCTTTCAGGTATATTTTTGCATCTAATTTGTATGAATCTGAATGTATGAATGAAACAGAGTGGACAATTTATCAGGACTGGCATGACTGGATGAATAACCAATTTGGCCAAAGCCTTGAACTGGATGGAATCATTTATCTTCGAGCTAGTCCAGAGGTGAGACTTAATAAACATTTGCTTGTTCCTTTGAAAATTTAAAGTAATATTTAGAAAATTTTCAGTGTTATGCAGTGAAGGCAGAATAATAAACTTCACTCTCAACCCTCTAGATTCCTACCTCCAAATTAAAAACTGAGAACTGTGTAGATAGAAGCATTCTATTTTCTCAGCAAACTAGAAACCCAGATTTGGCAGGTTGCTCTTTTAGGTTCTTGTTTGTTCTATCTCAGTTCTGTTCTTCATTATTTCTTAACTTTTGCAGAGTATCTTATCACAACTAGATTAAGAAACTTGCTTAAGCAACTTCTAGAATATGGGCTTCATGAGGTGAGACTTTGGATATTTTAATTACTGTTGAATTTTCACTGTCTAGAATAAGCCTTGGATACACAGTAAATATTTGCTGAATGAATGGCAAAATTGATAAGAGGAAATCTTTCGTGGTTTTGGTTTGGAATGGGTGGGTAGTAGCAGCTATAGTTGAGAAGAGACTTAGTGGACCCTTGCCATTTTTAGTTAAGGGAGTTTACTTGAAATTGTGCCTTTCATCATAGGTTGTAACATAGCTATTGTTTACATATGAAATTATGTAATGAATGCAGGAAGACCAAGTGGGATGCCTTTCATAAAACTAACCTAAACGAGAGCTTACATTTATTAAATTTCTGGTTTTGGTGCTTGCATTCCCATTTTTCTTAGATTTTTATTTCTACTTATTCCTTGAGTCACAAAGTAGGTTCTGATGCATGTAAATGTTACGACTCCTAGCCTGAAAGAATACTGTGTTATATTGAAGCTCAGTTTTCAAAGGAACTATGTTTTTGATTCTAAGTGATGATTTTGTTCTTCTAATATCAAGTAAACCAGAATTTAATAATAATTTTGAAATTTACTTTTATTTCTGAAAATAATTTTTTAATTATGAAAATAAATGCAAATATAGAAGAAAGAATAATGATAATTTCATTGTTAGAAACAGATAATATCTTAAAGTCTAATATAAATCTATTATTTCATTAATATTTATGATATCCTTTGATTAGAGGATCATTTAATTATTTGAAAAGAGAATTTATAATAGAATTAGCAGCACAGTTTTATTCTGAACTTTTTTCTTTTCATCAAACTTATTTTAGACAATACATTTCAAATGTGAGTGCCAAAGGTTTATAGACTTATTTTTGAAAGTGCTATTTGGTTTAGATCCACCAAATCGTTGAAAAGTATAGGGAGGGAAAAAGGAACTATTGTTTGTTCTTGGAAGGAATAGAGATTTTCGTTAGCATGACTAAAAAGACACTAAAGAAGAAAAATTTAATGGCATCAGACAAGAATAATTGTCCCCCCCCACCCTCTCTTCTTTTTCATTTTTTAATATATTTTGGTTGATTTCAGAGAAGAAGAGAGAGGGAGAGAGAGATTGAAACATCAATGATGAGAATCATTGATCAGCTGCCTCCTGCATGCCCCCTACCCCCTACTGGGGATTGAGCCTGCAACCCAGGCATGTGCCCTTGACCAGAATCGAACTCCTCGGGACCCAGTCCCCAGGCCGATGCTCTATCCACTGAGCCAAACCAGCCAGGGTTACCCTCTCTTCTTATTGCTTGCTTTTAGAAATGCTTGAGTAGAATATATTTACGGGGAAGAAATGAAGAACAAGGCATTCCTCTTGAATATTTAGAGAAGCTTCACTATAAGCATGAAAGCTGGCTCCTGCACAGAACACTGAAGTAAGACTTCCTTATTCTTATTTACTACTCATTTTTAATACTTCTGTCAAATTTTAATTAAAAATGTACAATATGTCCAATTTTTTATTTTCAAATTAGGTGTGGATTTTGATTCTTTTTATTTCAATGAGATCCATTTCCTTAAAGTTTTTATAGCTAATTTCCCCCAGTGGTATTGACAGCATAATATAAGGAATTTCACATTAAGTGATAAAGTAGGAAATATATCTGTGTATATTATTTAGGTACTCTCAGAGACTATTTTATTTTATTTTTTTTAAAATACATTTTATTGAATTTTTACAGAGAGGAAGGGAGAGAGATAGAGAGTTAGAAACATCGATCAGCTGCCTCCTGCACATCTCCCACTGGGGATGTGCCCCCGCAACCCGTACATGCCCTTGACCGGAATCGAACCTGGGACTTTTCAGTCCGCAGGCCGACGCTCTATCCACTGAGCCAAACTGGTTTCGGCTCAGAGACTATTTTAAAGTAAAATATTTCACATTTGTTTCTTAGATCAAGACTTGGGAGGTAGTATAGCATAATTTTTAAGAGTATGTATCTTGGACAATCTCTGAGTTTCGGAGTGGTCTCCTTGAATTTTAGTTTTATCTTTAAAATGCAAGCATTCCTCCTACTATGCAGTATGTTTTTGGTTTTTGAGGACTGTTACATATCACAATGCCTAGCTTTATATATTATACCTGAGATTTTTAGATATGTGTACGTAAATCTAGGTGAGAAAGAAGGGGCTGTCCGATGAAGTACTTAAAGAATAACTTTAATAGAAAAATGATTGACATTTTGATTTTTCTGTGTTATAATAATGAGTTTTTCGTTTTTCTCTTATTTATTGCTTTTTCTAACTGTTTTGTTCATCACTCTTTAAATAGAACCAACTTTGATTATCTACAAGAAGTGCCTGTCTTAATATTGGATGTTAATGAAGACTTTAAAGACAAACACGACAGTCTGGTTGAAAAGGTAGATTTATACAAAGAGTATAAACTAGTATTTGCTTGGTCTTGTCTAAAAAGGTATTCTAATTTGTGAGAAAACAATTTTCTAACAGAAATGACTACATAAAGTTACATTAAGGGGCAATTAAAAGCTTTAGAGGGATTTAGACTATTTAGATTGTAATCCTAACTTGTAATTCTAGCTTTGTGGCCTTACCTAAAATAAGGAGCTTTTTAATCCTTTAGTTCCTTTATCTGAGATACAGGAATATTCACAAAAGTTCTTGTTTGCTTCTCTGCTTCTTCCTCTTTCCCTATACCACCAATCTTTAGCCATTTTAATAATAAACTATTTGTTTATTTTTTCAACTAAATTCAATATGAAGAATACTTGAAATTGTAAAATACAGATCTTATCCATTTTTATGTTAGCTGAAGTCTTGAGATGAAAGGAGTTTTAGTTTTGAAATTTATTTGACTGGGGATCGAGCCCACAACCCTGGCATGGGCCCTGACCTAGAATTGAACCGTGACCTCTCCTGGTTCATAGGTCACTGCTCAACCACTGAGCCATGCTGGCCAGGCTATTTGGGATCTTGTCAATGATGAATTGTCATTGTCTAATCATTGAGTCATTGTCTTAATCAGAGTTAATCTATGCCCCAGATGTTTGGTATATTCTATTTAAGTGAGTGGTGCCTTTATTGATAAAGATACTGGGAGAGAACTTATTAATGAATACTTGAGAGAGAATAGTCATGAGAAGTATATAACAAATATTTATGTATTTGTGTTAATTAAATTAGTGATCTAAGGTCTAAAGAAACCACACTTTTGTGTTCGTTTAGTTTTGAGATAAATTTGACATTTCTTTTCTCCTGTCACAAAATGTTTGCTATTTCCTAATAGGTACTTGACATTCATTAAGGGATATATCTCAAGAATTTTTAAAACCTCAACATATTAGATAACTACTATCGCAGATACTTGTTTTTCCATCATATAAATTAAAGCATATCTGGAAAATTCAAGTGACTTCTTTCTTATTATAAATGATATTTAAAAATATAGGATGGAATTCACTTAAATGATAACTTAAATTAAGTCAGCCACTGAAGCACTAACAGCCAACCATCATTTTAACGGAAATGAATCTGTAAAACCATTTTTTTAAAATTTTATTGTAACATTTCTGTGAAGATTGACTAGAAATCATTTTGTATTATTTATTTTTTGTCTTCATTAATAATGTTAGCAGTTGGTTTTCTTTTTGAAATATTTTTACATGGCAATAATTGTTGTCTATTCAGGAGAATTACTGTGTAGTCTAGAACGTGAAGAGAATAGAATCTTGTTACTGTGCTGTTGGTTAGTTGGCTAGATTCAGTCACTGCTTATATTACCTTTCCTCATACTTTAACATTAGAGTATATACAAGATTCAAATTTGTGCTTCAGAGAAATTATAGAAAATTAACTGGGGGAGGGGGAAATATTGCAAGAAAAGAAAAATTACAGATATGTTACATGTCTGAACCTTCAGAATTGTTTAAACCATTGCAGTTATTAATGTTATCAATACTAAAGCTGCACATGTCAGTGGTCTGAGGTATTATAAAGAGATAAAATTATGATTATAAAATTAAAGATTATAAAACTAGAGATTATGGCTGTTATAGAACTATATCAATCTTAGGCTAAATTGAATAACTCCTTTAATTACATTTTATGTCATTCAGCTTTTACTACTAAAGTATTTATTAATACACTAGAGCAGTGATGGCGAACCTATGACACGCGTGTCAGAGGTGACATTCGAACTGATTTCTTTGGTTGATTTTTCTTTGTTAAATGGCATTTAAATATATAAAATAAATATCAAAAATATAAGTGTTTGTTTTACTATGGTTGCAAATATCAAAAAATTTCTATATGTGACACGGCACCAGAGTTAAGTTAGGGTTTTTCAAAATGCTGACACGCCGAGCTCAAAAGGTTCACCATCACTGATTTGTGCACTTGGGGGGTGGTCCCTCAGCCTGGCCTGTGTCCTCTCGCAGTTCGGGAGCCCTGGGGGGATGTCCGACTGACGGCTTAGTGGGCCTAAGCCGTCAGTCAGACATCCTTAGCATTGCCACGGAGGTGGGAGAGGCTCCCATCACTGCTGCTGTGCTCGCCAGCCGTGAGCCCGGCTTCTGGCTGAGCGGCGCTCCCCCTGTGGGAGCACACTGACCACTATGGGGAAGCTCCTGCGTTGAGTGTCTGCCCCCTGGTGGTCAGCGCGCATCATAGTGATGGGTCATTCCACCATTCGGTCATTTGCATATTAGTCTTTTATTATGTAGGATAGTAGACGAGGCCTTCTAGAACCATAAGAAATGCAAAAAATTCACTGTTAACTCATTCTCGAATTGCTCCCACTTAAAATCAAATTGCCCACCCTGTGGGGCATGTGCTGCACCTTGGGAACCACTGGGCTTGACACTTTTCCTCTCTGAGCTTCATTTCTGAATATATACGCATATACCATGGGAACTGTAATCTCTTCTCCGCCTACCTCACTGGGTTGTCATGAGGAGGTTCTGAGCTAATAAACCTAGAAATGTTTCATCAAGTAAGTGATGTCTAAACGGGAAGGGATTGTTATTTCTAAGCTCACGGGTACCCTCGCAGGTAGCAGGTGCTGATTAGGGGAGGAGGGCATGATTGTTTCCTGGGACTGTAGCTATGGAAGCTTTGCAGAGGGTTCCGCAGGTCTCGGAGGAGTGGGCTTTGGCCAGCAGCCCTGTAGCAGTGGTTGTCCCTGGAGGCGCTGGTGGGGGGCAGGGCTTTAGGGGGGCGCTAGGGGGGTGGTGAAGCCGAAGGGGGAGTAGCTGTCAAACCTTCCTGCTTGGCTGTTTTGCAGCTGTACCTGCTCAGGGCGGGGCTCCAGTCTCCTGGAGCGGGTTGGGAGCCAGCCCAGGGCGGAGCCAGGTGGGCTAGGAGGGCGGGTTTAGCTGCGCCCCCAGCGAGGTTCAGCGCACTTCTGACTTCTGCTGCGGAGGCGGCGCTGCTGCTGCTGCTGTGGGGGCGGAGGGCGGGAAGGGTCTGACCCTGTGGGGGCCCCTCAGGCCTGCCTCCACCCGGGTCTGGAGTTGTAGGGAGAAGAGGCGTGCCCAGACCCAGCAGAGGGGGCCTGGCAGTGGCGGGGCCCAGGCCCCCCGGGCCTCCGGGGGGGTCGGCGTGCTATTGTGGGTGCCCCTGGCGGGGGTGGCGGGGGAAGAGATCTGGAGTCGGAGGTGTGGGCTGCAGCTACCCCCGAGGCTGGGTCTTCTCTCCATCCGGTCAGCTTCCCCATCACCCTGGGGGTGCAGGGGCTGGGGTAGAGTGTCCTTCTCCCCAGGGTGCAGGGGCTGGGGTAGAGTGTCCTTCCCCCCGGGGGTGCAGGGGCTGGGGTAGAGTGTCTTTCTCCCTGGGGGTGCAGGGGCTGGGGTAGGGTGTCCTTCCCCCGGGGGTGCAGGGGCTGGGGTAGAGTGTCCTTCTCCCCGGGGGTGCAGGGGCTGGGGTAGAGTGTCCTTCCCCCCGGGGGTGCAGGGGCTGGGGTAGAGTGTCCTTCCCCCCGGGGGTGCAGGGGCTGGGGTAGAGTGTCCTTCCCCCCGGGGGTGCAGGGGCTGGGGTAGAGTGTCCTTCCCCCCGGGGGTGCAGGGGCTGGGGTAGAGTGTCCTTCCCCCCGGGGGTGCAGGGGCTGGGGTAGAGTGTCCTTCCCCCCGGGGGTGCAGGGGCTGGGGTAGAGTGTCCTTCCCCCCGGGGGTGCAGGGGCTGGGGTAGAGTGTCCTTCCCCCCGGGGTCAGCAGGGGCTGGGGTAGGGTGTCCGTGCAGGGGGATTGGAAGAGCTCCCCGTGGCCGCTTCCTCTTCCATCTTTGCAGTCCGGGCTCCTGTCAGGCACTCTCCTCAGACCCCTAGGAACTTGGCTCCGGCCACCTGCCCCCTGCTGCACGCATAGCCTCCTGCTGGTCTGTCAATATGCAGATTGGTAGTTACTGGGACACTGCAACGGACAATTAGCATATTACCTCTTTATATGTATAGATCTTTTAAAGTAAATGCTACGGCTTTGTGATAGAGTTATTTATACAGGTGGGTCCTCAATTGTTATATACTTTTAAATGAAGATGAATATTATTTATCTCAAATTAGTCAAATAATTATATTAATATGTTTTTCCTCCTCTCAGGTCAAAGAATTTTTGAGCACTTTGTGATCTTGCTGAAGACTTCAGGAAGAAAAATGATTCCAGACACTTCAGCTTTGTGTATCTTTGTAGCTTTGTATTTATACAAGTCTCTTTAGAAAACCCAAGTGTTTAACCATTTTTGTTCCAAGAAAAAATGATTTTTTATGAGTCCTATATGAAAGTTTATGACCAGCTTCTTCCCTCCCTCCCTCCTTCCCTCCTTTCCTCCCTTCCTTCCTTCTTCCTTCCTTCCTTTGTATAAAAACCAGACATTTAATTATCTCTCATGACAAGAAGTCTGGAGGTAGATGGTTCCAGAATCACTATAGTGGCTAAAGGTCCTATATCACAAAGGACCCACGCTTCTCTGTCTTTCCCCTGTTATCCTCCTCAGCAGGTAGGCTTTTTTCCTGGTGCTTCTCATCTCATTGTTGACTAGTTTTTTAACTGGATTTCTTAACTGGAAACTTTGTTTCATAGAAAATGGTAATGTGTCTGGTGTAAATTAGCACAAAAAGTTGAAAAGTGGAATTTAAGGAATCTCTAGAAAAAGAATTGTTTTATTTGAAGTACTTTGATCCATTGCCTTCCCTTCTATCTCAATTTATGTGGAAGATAAGATCAGATGTAATATTTAATCCATTGATATTTATTAGTGTGTCTATAATATATTCATAGAGGAGCAAGTTAGACTATGTTCCCAGTTTGTAATGGCATACATCTGTACTATGGGTGAGACTTCATCTTTTTGCACGGGGTTTTGGATGATTAAAGAGGAAATGTTTCTTAAAATACAACTTATAAGCGCCCTACCTGGTTTGGCTCAGTGGATAGAGCGGCCTGCAGACTGAAGGATCCCAGGTTCGATTCAGGTCAAGGGCACATGCCCAGGTTACAGGCTTGATCCCAAATAGGGGGCATGTAGGAGGCAGCTGATCAATGATTTTCTCTCATCATTGATGTTTTAATCTCTCTCTCCCTCTCCCTCTCTGAAATCAATAAAAGTATATTTTAAAAATAATAATAACTTATAGGTGAAGGCCCGGTGAGGTGGCTAAGTTGATTGGATGATATCCTATGCCAGTTCAATTCCTGGTTAGGGCACATGCCTGGTTTGAGGGTTCAGTCCCCAGTTGGGGCATGTGCAGAGGGAAACCAATTGATGTTTCTCTCCTTTCCTCTCTCTAAGCATGTCCTCGGGTAAGGATTTAAAAAAAAAATTAAAAACAATTACTGAAGGTTATTACATGAGTAAATGATTTTCAGACCATTCTTTTACAATGGAATATTACTATTATAGTTAAAAGATTGGTTTAAACTATGATTATCTTTAAATAATTTGAGGTGGGAGTATAGATTTCTCTATGTTTCTTCTCTTTTTTCAAAAAAAATTTTTTTAAATTGATTTTAGGGAGAGAGGAAGGGAGAAGGAGAGAGAGAAACATGGA
This sequence comes from Myotis brandtii, assembly GCF_000412655.1. Classification (NCBI taxonomy): domain Eukaryota; kingdom Metazoa; phylum Chordata; class Mammalia; order Chiroptera; family Vespertilionidae; genus Myotis; species Myotis brandtii. Next base: position 766,120 of record NW_005370660.1, read on the forward strand.
TATGTGAGAGAGAAACATCAATCGCTGCCTCCTGCATGACCCCTACTGGGGATCAAGCTAGCAACCTGGGCATGTGCCCTGATCAGGAATTGAACTAGAGACCTTTCCATACATGGGACGATGCTCAACTAACTGAGCCACACCAGCCAGAGCTCTTCTCATTTTATAAGTAAAACATTAGTGGAACATAGTGAGAGATACATTTTTCCATTTTATTTTTTATTGACTCCACTGGGAATGAGCAGTCTTTTATTACTTTTATATAGTTTGTAAGAAGTCAAAAGAAAGCCCTGACCAGTTTGGCTCAGTGGATAGAGCGTTGGCCTGCGGACTGAAGGGTCCTGGGTTCGATTCCAGTCAAGGGCATGTACCTTGGTTGTGGGCACATCCCCAGTAGGGGGTGTGCAGGAGGCAGCTGATCGATGTTTCTCTCTCATCGATGTTTCTAACTCTCTATCCCTCTCCCTTCTTCTCTGTAAAAAAATCAATAAAATATATTAAAAAAAAAAAGTCAAAAGAAAAACTGAAGACAAGGTAGATAATCTTAGGAGTGTCATCTATTTAGTCCCCCCTGTTATTTCCTGCCTCATCCTGGTTTTGCTCCTGTCAGAATTAAGTAGGCAGCCTGCTATTGTAAACACACTTTCTGCTTTGAGAACATTATGATTATTCTTCACTTCATGGTTGGCTTTGCTTCTCTGTCCCCCCTCTCCCTTTTTAAAGGAAATTACTGAAAATAAATGATCTTGCTTTGCTTTATATGTTACATATCTTGTAAGCATTATCATTTCTTTTGAATATATATTGGAAAATATATTAATAAAGAAGAAAAAGGGTGAAATAGGTGTAATTTTAAAAAATCTGCTTGGATTCATTTTTATTCTGTATATAATTAAAGATTTTTTCAAGTTTGTTTAGTTAAATGTGAGGTGTTTTTTCTATGTATTTACCCTTTCTACTTGACATTTTAGAAAAATTTTGTTTTTGAAGTGAGGGGAAGAGTCACTTTTTATTTTGAAATTATCATTTTCCTTTTTAAAATGTCTTCTGTTTTGTTTCTTGAGATAATTTAGTGGGTGAAACATTCTAGATGTCCTGATCTTTGAAAGGGAAACTGCATTTGAAATCTGTAATCACACCTGGCCGGTGTGACTCAGTGGTTGAGCATTGACCTATGAATCAGGAATTCACGGTTTGATTCCCAGTCAGGGCACATCCCCAGGTTGTGAGCTTGATCTCCAGTAGCGGGTGTGCAGGAGGCAGCCGATAGAAGATTCTCTCTCATTGATGTTTCTATCCCTCACTTCCTCTCCCTTCTCTGAAATCAATTAAAAAAACAAACATTTAAAAAATCTATAATCACCATGAGTATTTAAACTATTTCATGATGTATGTGTGTTTTTTTTATTTGATATACATGTTTGTTTACTAAATTAAACATTGCTTAATAAATAAGTGTGAATTTCATGACCTGTAATGGAGCTACACTCATTGAATTAAAGTTTATTTTACTTTGGGAATATAGCCTAAGAAACCCAAAAACACCAATCAGAGAGAATGTATACACCCCTAATGTTCATAGCAGTACAATTTACAACAGGTAAGGTCTAGAAACAGCCCAAGTGCACAGCAGAAGATGAGTGGATAAAAAAAGCTGTGGTACATTTATGCCATGGAATACTATGTAGCAATAAAAAAAGAAGAATGTCTTGCCCTTTGAGATAGCATGGAGAGACCTGGAGAGTATCATGCTTAGTGAAATAGGTCAGAGAAAGATAAGTATCACATGATCTCACTCATATTTGGAATCTAAGTAACAAAATAAACCAATGAATGGAGTGGATCCAGAGACATGGAAGTATGGAACAGAGTGCAGAATCTAGGGGGAAGATGGGGAGGATGGATGGGTGGGATGTAATCAACCAAAAACCTTGTATGCATATATGCATAACCCATGGACACAGACAATAGGGTGCTGAAGGCCTGGGGCGGGGGGTGCAGGGGCAGGCTGGAGGGGGTCAGTGGTGGAAAAATGGGGACATGTAATACTTTATAAAGATTAAAAAAATAAAATTTATTCTACTTTGAAGAAAAACATTACTATAAAAAGGTAATAATGGCTTATATAAATTACATTGATTCTATTTTAAGCAAAGAGTTCAGAGATTTTCAGTAACCTTTAAAAATGTTTAATGACTTTAAATCTGTAGAATTGAAAAGAAGCTAAATTTATTTGTCATGACAAAAGCTGTACCATTGGATAGGCACAAGAGTATTGGGCTTAGTGGTCTGCATTCTCTTGGTTTTTCCCATATCAGATCATCTTCCATCAGAGTATATGTACTACTTTTTAGTTTACTCTTCTAAGAAAATTGTATAAAACTTATTCCCTCATTCAGAATTTCTCATCGTCTATGCCTAAAACTGTATACTGAGCTTATAGAAATAAGGTTTGTCATATTTTTTTAGAACAAGGAGTATCAAAGTGTTTTTTACACAGAGATGTAAATCTTATTACCACCAAAAAAAGCTAGATTAGTCGCTTAAGGTATTTACAAATCTTGATAAATAATAGCCTTCCACATTTGACAAATCTTATCTTTCCTCAAAAATCTTTTTAAATTTCAAAGTAGTTTTGATTCACAAAATGTTATGGAAGTATTGGAGTTCCATCACTGATTTCCCCCCAATGATAACATTTTACTTAACCATAGTAAAATTAGTCTTAGTATCAAGACTAAGAAATTGACTTTGGTATACCATTCCATAAACTGCAGGCCTTATTTGGATTTTACCAGTCTCATCTCTTTAAAAACTTCATTGACTTTATTTAGACTTATTGAACAATATATTTTATGTTCCATCTATATTGTTTATTGAAGTTTTAAGTTGATGGCAAAATTAAGTGGAAATTACAATTTCTATATAGTCTCTGCTCCTGAACTTGTACAGCATCCCCTACTATCAACATCCCCACCAGGTGGTACATTTGTTACATTCAATGAACCTACATTGATACATTATTATCACTCAAAGTCCATAATGTACATTAGAGTTTATTCAGTGTTGTACATTCTATGAGTTTTGACAAATGAATAATGACATATATTCATCATACAAAATAGTTTCATTGCCCGAAAAATCTTCAGTGTTTTGTTCATTCCCCTACTCCCAATCTCAGGCAACCACTGACCTTTAATTGTCTCCATAGTTGTCTTTTCCAGAGTGTTATACATTTAGATCGTTTAATATGTAAACTCTTCAGATTGGCCTTTTTTCACATAGGAATTTGCATTTAGTTTCCTCCCTTTCTTTGCATGGTTTGACAGCTTATTTCTTTTTAGTGCTGAATAACAACAGCCCGTTGTCAAAATGTGCCCAGTTTTATCTACTCAGCTACTGACTGACAAGTGAGTTGCTTCCCAATTTTGGCAATTATGAATAAAGCTGCTTTATATACATTTGTGTGCAAGTTTTTCTATGAACATAAGTTTTCAATTCATTTGGGTACGTAAATACCAAATAGTGCAATTGCTGGATTATATGTTGAGTATGTTTATGTTTCTTAGAAACTGTCTTCCAAAATAGTTGTACCATTTTGCCTTCCTACCAGCAATAAGTGAGTTCCTGCTCTTCCACTTTTGGTGGTGTCAGTGGTTTGGATTTACTCCATTCTTAATAGGTATGTGGTTGTGCCTCATTTTAATTTGCAATTCCCTAATGACATATAATAACCATCATTTCATATGCTTATTGCCATCTGTATATCTTTGGTGAGTTGCCTGAAGGTCTGTTGTCATTTTTAAATCGGATTCATTTTCTTATTATTGAGTTTTAAAAGTTCTTTGAATATTTTAGACAATAGCCCTTTTTCAAATGGGTCTTTTGAAAATATTTTCTTCCAGTCTGTGGGTTGTCTTGTTCATCTGACATTGTGTTTTATAGAGCAGAAGTTTTTAATTTTAATGAAGTCCAGCTTATCAATTTCTTTTATAGATTGTACCTTGTGTTGTATCTAAGAAGTCATACCCAAGGTCATCTAGGTTTTCTCCTAAGTTATCTTCTAGGAGTTTGATAATTATGTGTTTAATCTTTAGGCCTGTGATTTTTTATAAAGGGTGTCATTTTATAAAGGGTGTAATGTCTTTCTAGATTCATTGTTTTGCATGTGGATGTCCAGTTGTTCCAGCACTACTTATTGAAAAGACGATCATTGCTTCATTGTATTGCCTTTGCTCCTTTGTTGAATACCAGTTGACTGTGTGGGTCTATTTCTAGGCTCTATTCTGTTCCATTGATCTATTTGTCCATTCTTTTGTCAATACCATACTGTCTGGATTACTGTAGCTTTATATATATTAAGTCTTGAAGTTGGGTCATTTTGTGTTTCCTAGAGGCATGAGCTACCTGGTTTCGTAATACAATTGGGGCCTTTTGAGGCTATCCTAATAAGGTTTTTGTTTTTTTTTTTTAAAAAGAATATATGTGTAAAATGAAATTTTTTTCTCATCTTCAGTTAGATGAATATTAAAAAATGGAGGCAACTTTGATATAATTCATTTTTTCTCTTATTCTGTGTAGTGCTTTGGAATGTTGTCATTAAGTATAAAATGTATTAGTACTGAGGTCAGTAATGCCATCCTATCTAATAATAGACAAACATGGTAATTAACCGTACCTCCGACACGCTTCCCATTGGCTAATCAGGGCGATATGCAAATAAACTGCCAACCAAGATGGCGGCCGGCAGCCAGGCAGCTGAAGCGAACAGGAGGCTTGCTTGCTACAGTGAAGGAGGAAGCCAAGGTTCCCCGCCTGCCGCGGCCCAGCTCTGAGCTGCACTCTAAGGAACAATGTTGCAATTATAGAAGCTAAACAAACCCCAGACACCAGCTGGCCTCGGAGTTGGAGCTGCAACAAAGTTTCAATTACAGAAGGTAAATAAATCCCAGAATAAAAAA
>NW_005370660.1:772097-773395 GCF_000412655.1 Myotis brandtii
GATCCGCCCTGCTCTGTGCATGACAGGGGGCGGCACCCCAACTCCCCAATCGGCCCTGCTCTGAGCCTGACCAGGGGCTGCACCTAGGGATTGAGCCTGCCCTCTGCCACCCGGGAGTGGGCCTAAGCCAGCAGGTCGTTATCTCCTGAGGGGTTCCAGACTGTGAGAGGGCACAAGTGGGGCTGAGGGACCACCCCCCCCCGCCAGTGCACAAATTTTTGTGCACCGGGCCTCTAGTATATATATATTTTAAATACAGACTTGCTCCATAAAAACTGTTCAGTTAATAATTTTTGCCATAACATTTAAAAAAATATTCTTATTGATTTCAGAGAGGAAGGGAGAGGGAGAGAGACAGAAACATCAATGATGAGAGAGACACATCAATTGGTTGCTTCTTGCATGCACCCCAACCAGGGGCCAAGCCTGCAACCGAGATACGTGTGCCTGACCGGAATTGAACCCAGGACCCTTCAGTTCGCAGGCCAAGGCTCTATCCACTGAACAAAACCAGCTAGGGCTTTGCCATAACAATTTTTAAAAAGTTATATCACTTTTCAGACAATCATTTTTTCTTCTTGAATCTAAAGACTTTTCTTACTCCAAAGTACACTAAACTAGTATGCAATAAAAAATTACTTTCTTAGACAAAAACATAGTCGTTTACTTGACACTTTCTATGCAGTGTCATAATTTTGTCAACTGTGAGGAATGAAGAGGTTGCATCTTCTGGGGTTTCAGTGTTATGTACAGATGCCATTTCAATGTGTTTTGAAGTTCCCTAAAGGTGTTATAACTTAATTTTAAGTGCAGTTTGAATGCAAGATAGCCATTACTACCCCAAAAGGCTGGAAAATTGGTGGGGGGAAATGGTGTAGAAAGCAGAATTTACCTTCCAAAGAATGATTCCTTTATTCCTCTCCTCCATCAAACCACCCCCCCTCTATCAAGTTTTCCTCCTTGGCAAGTACAATAAACCTTTACAATATATTTTATGGACAAAATTGTTTATTGCCTGTAAACTTGTTCTTAGTCAATTGATCCTGTTTTGGAGACCTTGGGATATAACATATTATAATGTACCCTATTAAAATTAATGGAAAAGGTTTCCATTTAAAGCCTTTTACTTAGTGACAGTGCTTTCAGGGATAAATTATAAACATTGATGAGGAACAGGTATGTACTTACTCCCTTTTCCCCACCTTTTTTTTTTATATTGTGGCTGTCACTCTATAATTGTATGTTTAATGAATTGTAATTAATAAGATATTGATGTTCTCATATTTTTTTTTTTTTTT
>NW_005370660.1:775182-778432 GCF_000412655.1 Myotis brandtii
GCCTAAAGCCTCAGGCCGAGGCTTTAGGCCTGGGCCTGGGCACCCCCAGCTCCCGCCGCCGCTCGCTGGTTGTAGATAAGAAAGTCCCAGCTGCTTCTCTAGCTATTAGATTGAATAATTCCAATTTTGTTTTAAGGGATAGGACTTGGTTAGATAATTATGCTTAACAGGTTGCCAGGAAATTTGATTTTTTTTAAAAAGTGGAATGCTTCATGAATTTGCATATCATCCTTGCTCAGGAGCCATGCTAATCTCTGTGTCATTCCAATTTTTAGTATATATGCTGCTGAAGGAAGCACAAAATTTGATTTTATAATGTTCACTCAGTAGACTTTAAGGGCTGTCTTGTAAGACTTTGGCATTTACTTAGCAATTATATATACAAAGGAGCTTCCAGTTATTTTTACTATTCTGTGGAACTATGTGGAGCTCTGACAGATGATTATTTGTTCAAGAAGAAAGGTTTACTTAACAAAAACATGGTCTAGAAAGTGACTCAGTAACAGAGGTAGGTGGAACTTGATCTTCGATTGAACCATCTTCTGAAACATTCCACCTTTAAATATTATTTGGCATCACTTTAAGATGATGGGGACACTGGTGCTTTGGCGATGTTGAATATACTTAAATGTGTATGTGTTATTCCTTGTTTAAACTAATAAGATTTAGTCAAAGGTAAAGCATCCCCTCAAGCTGCCATTCTTGTCCCTGCTGTCAGCTAGAGCAGAATCACTTTATGTTAAAGAGTACATTAGAAAAATTGGCTCATGTTGTAAAAACAATTTATGTTACAGTTGGCTCAGCAACACTATTTTGATACGTTATACAGTGCTTAGGATACTAGGTATCAACTCACTGCTTGGGAACAGAAGAGTCAATATGGACATCAGTTATTGTTTTGGGATGGCTGGCATGAACCGGCTGCTGGATTAGTAACTGAAAAAAACCTGTTAAATATGGTAACTGACTTTTAGCAGACTGACTTTAAACAGACAATTAAGGTTTATCCTTTTCAGAATAGTTACCTTGAGAGACTACACATTTATTCCAAAGATTTTGCAATTATTTTAAAAAAAACTCTTGCATCTGAGTTTAGAATCTGAGTCATATATTTTAAAAATGTGATTCAGGTTCTTTTCGTGTGTGTGACTGGTATAGTGTTTTTTGAATGACCATAAATCAATTGGTGACAAGTCTGGTCAATAAAATGGATAGTAAAACTTGAAAAAAGCTGCTTTTGGCCACAAAATAAGGTAACAGTACAGAACTTAGATTGCTTTTCCTGTTCAGCTTATGAAATATATATGAAGGAAATTCATGTGTGTGTTTTTTACTAATTCAAATACTTTTGCTTAATGGCAGACTCTAAACTGAATGTAAAATCTCTTGATACGGTTTCTTTGAAAGCACTACTAAGTATACAAGGTTCTGGTATAGTTAAAAACACCAAAACATTGTGTTCTATTATGTTTACATCTGGTATATACCAACAGTCACTCATTGTTAAGGAATAATTTATCTTTACTATTTTTAACATCACAGAGGCAGTAGCGAATCAGAACACAGGCTTAGAAGACAGACTGCTGGCTTCAAATTCTGGCCTTGCCACTTACTGTCTAACTTTGGGCAAGTCTTTATAACCTCGGGCAAGTAATATGTTTCAATTTCTTTATCTGTAAGAAGGGCCATAAGTTATAGTACCTACCTATAAAGTTACACAATTTTAATGTGCAGTAAATAGATGAAGCATTTGGAACAATGCTCAATAAATGTTAGCCATTACTATTAGTACTATTATTTTCTCTCAGTCAATGTACTGGTTGCTGATAGCATCTGGAAAATTAAGTTAGTGCAGTTATTAACAAGAATGAATTATGCATGCATATAAGCCAAACCAATGGACATGGACAGATTTCACATAAAAATTAACACCCAGTTTTGTTTTGCCAGACTTTAAATCTATAAATATCGAAGTATTTTAAGAGTTAAGACTATTCTCCACCTGAAAATAATACAAAATAATATTGGATATAAACTGTAATTGAAGAAAAAAACTATCCTCAAAGAAGTTTATTAGCAGTATGGCTATACTTTGAATTAATTTAATCTTAGTTCTATGCCTTGAATAAAATAGGTGCTATACCAATCAATGTCCATTGCACTAGAATAAAAGGTGATAATTGGAAGTCAAACTAGGTAACAGTGCTTTAGTTTTAGGTTTCGTTTTTATGATGAGCTTAAAAATGTTTTAGTTATAGAATTATAAATACCATAACTGGGATAAAAGTTTCAGATATAAGATATAAAATTCACATAACCATATTTTAGCCTTCAAAGTCTATGGTAGAAAAAAAAGAATGAATTATGCAGAACTATAGTAGGGTGTCCACTGTATTTTTTTAACTATAAATAGTTATAGTATGATATCTCTCTTCTCTCTTTTCTCTATCTCTGTTATATACAGAGAGATTCACCAAACTTCATTTGGTTACTTCTAGTGAGTGGGATTGAAGTGGTGATTAAGATTCTTGGGAGAAGGGGAGTTTTACCAAACAGTCAAGGAAGAACTAAAGCCTATCCTCCTCAGACTATTCCAAAAAATTCAAAAGGAAGGAACACTTCCAAGCTCATTCTTTGAAGTCAGCATCATCCTAGTACCAAAACCAGACAAAGACAACACAATGAAAGAGACGGGATTTTTTCAAGTTCCCAAAAAATTAATAAAACTGAAACAAGAACCCAAATATTTTGACTTTTAGCATGGGGGCCCCTTTTATTTTAGTGAATAGATGACTATTTTTTACCTCAACATAATAAAAGCCATGTATGACAAACCCAAAGCCAACATCATACTCAATGGGCAAAAACTAAAACCATTTCCTCTAAGAACAGGAACAAGATAAGAATGCCGACTCTCACCAGTCCTGTTTGACATAGTACTGGAAATACTAGTCATTGCGATCAGACAAGAAGAAGAAATAAAAGGCATCCAAATTGGAAAAGAAGAAGTAAAACTGTCCTTATTCACAGATGATGTGATACTGTAGATAGAAAACCTTAAAGACTCCATCAAAAAATTATTAGACTTAATAAATGAATTTGGCAATGTAGCAGGATACAAAATTAATGCCAAGAAATCTATGGCATTTCTATGCACCAATAATGAACTTACAGAAAGAGAGACTAAAAAAGCAATCCCATTTACCATCGCACCAAAAAAATTAAGATACCTAGGAATAAACTTAACTAA
>NW_005370660.1:779659-786766 GCF_000412655.1 Myotis brandtii
TGCACTGCTGGTGGGAATGCAGACTGGTGCAGCTACTGTGGAGAACAGTATGGAGCTTCCTCAAAAAACTAAAATTGGAACTCCCATTTGACCCAGTGATCCCACTTCTAGGAATATATCCCAAGAGACTAGAAACACCAATTAGAAAGGATATATGCACTCCTATGTTCATAGCAACACAATTCACTATAGCTAAGATTTGGAAACAGCCTAAGTGCCCATCAGCAGATGAGTGGGTTAAAAAACCTTGGTACATCTACACAATGGAATACTACGCTGCAGTAAAAAAGAAGGAATTCTTACCATTTGCAACAGCATGGATGGAACTGGAGAGCATTATGCTAAACTAAATAAGCCAGTCAGAGAAAAAGAAATATCACATGATCTCACTCATTTGTGGAATATAATGAACAACATAAACTGATGAACAAAAACAGATCCAGAGACAGAGAAGCATCAATCAGACCATCAAACCTCAAAGGGAAGGTAGGGGAGGGTGAGGGTAAGGGGGAAAGATCAACCAAAGGACTTGTATGCATGCATATAAGCTTAACCAATGGAAACAGACACCAGGGGCGTGAGGGCATGAGTGGCAGTGGGTGGGGGGGGGGCAATGGGAGGATAAGGACACATATGTAATACCTTAATCAATAAAGTAATTTAAAAAAGATTCTTGGGAGAATATCTTTGGCATAAAAATAAAATTTAGGCAATGTATTTAATGTTAAATTTAATCACTCAGCAAATATTTATTGATCTACTACATGCCAAGACTGGTGAAGGAACATCTAAGTTGTTAGAAATTATTCTTCCTCTTGAGAAAATTTGAAGCTACACATAAAGGAAATTAGATTCCTATCCAAGTTCTTAACATTTTCCTTTATTTTTTGTACTTTTATTTTTTGAGTGGTGCTGTATATAAACATTTGTGGTATCTCCATTAATGTTTCAGAAAATTATAATTTTTCATTTGTGAATGTAAATGTTCTAATTTTAAAAATATAAGAGTGGCTTTATTGTTTTCTGATTATAAAGTAAGAAATATTTGTTATGAAAAAGCCTCAGGAGAATTTCATGCTTGATACTCCTAACACCAAGAGACCTTCCTTCTCTTGGGAAGTAGATGTACACTCATTTTAACAGGCTATGGTTTTTATCTTTTGTTTTTAAGCAATACATAGAATCTTTGTACCCCTTCCTAGAAGATAGGTTACAACAAAGAATTCTCCGTGTCTGTAAATAATCTTTAAAGTCAATTTCTTTAGAAATTGCCCTTGCTCTTTCTGTTTTTGTAGAAGTTAGAGAGAAGCCTATTACTCCTCTCTTACTTGAGTAAAATTAGTGTTATGAGCCCGATATTTCTGCCCTGGGGAAATGATATAAGTGGCAAGATGCCCTATTCCCCACCCCACTGAAACAGTTGCCCAGATGTTTCTGCAAAGGCATGGTTGTAGGCTGCAGGCAAAAATTTTGCAGTGGCTTCATGCCTGGTCAGGCCTTCAGACTGTCCAGACAGTTAAATAATTCTGCCTTTTGTGGAGGAGTGCAAGTAATGCCTGGGTAATACTTGATATTACTTAATAGGGACTAAAAGAAAAGTGAGTGAAACCCTTGACTGGCATTTATCTCTTAGTGTTCTGCAATTTCTATTTTGTTGCAAACGAAGAAGCAAGCTAAAGGAGGTAGGGGAGGTGTTCCTAATTTCTTGCATACTAGAGCAATATTTAATATGGAGATTATTATAAAGAAAAAAGTATAGTCTACTGGATATCCCATCACATTCTTATATTTTACTGTGTATACATCCTCATGTGTGTGCACCTATTCACATACATAGACCTAGTTTCTACAATTATATATATTTGTGATCTTTAGAGGGCTTTTGTTTATATTCAGAAACCAAAATCCTGAATTCTGTATTGAAAATGTAATACAGGTTTTTTAAAAACTGAGATTTGATTATCAGCAAAAATTATTGATCCTTATCTCCTTCCTTCCTTCCTTCCTTCCTTCCTTCCTTCCTTCCTTCCTTCCTTCCTTCCTTCCTTCCTTCCTTCCTTCCTTCCTTCCTTCCTTCCTTCCTTCCTTCCTTCCTTCCTTCCTTCCTTCCTTCCTTCCTTCCTTCCTTCCTTCCTTCCTTCCTTCCTTCCTTCCTTCCTTCCTTCCTTCCTTCCTTCCTTCCTTCCTTCCTTCCTTCCTTCCTTCCTTCCTTCCTTCCTTCCTTCCTTCCTTCCTTCCTTCCTTCCTTCCTTCCTTCCTTCCTTCCTTCCTTCCTTCCTTCCTTCCTTCCTTCCTTCCTTCCTTCCTTCCTTCCTTCCTTCCTTCCTTCCTTCCTTCCTTCCTTCCTTCCTTCCTTCCTTCCTTCCTTCCTTCCTTCCTTCCTTCCTTCCTTCCTTCCTTCCTTCCTTCCTTCCTTCCTTCCTTCCTTCCTTCCTTCCTTCCTTCCTTCCTTCCTTCCTTCCTTCCTTCCTTCCTTCCTTCCTTCCTTCCTTCCTTCCTTCCTTCCTTCCTTCCTTCCTTCCTTCCTTCCTTCCTTCCTTCCTTCCTTCCTTCCTTCCTTCCTTCCTTCCAGAGCCCTTCTTTCTTTTTTGCTGCAAAAAGCTTTATTGTTTCATTTGGTCCAATGCATGGGAGAGGGCTCCAGGGTGGTTAAAAGAATGACTAGTAGTTTTGGGAAGAGGCTTAGGTAAAAGCCAGAGACAACAGGGGATGCAGAGGGCCTCTGAAATGCCTCTGAGCTCCAAAGGCTCCTAGTCGTGCTTGAGGGTGAGCCAGCCTGTGGATGTTAGTCAGGTGGTCACCCATCTTTTGATCAATTTCACCTCCTCATCCAGGAAATGGTTCTCCAGGAAGTCACAGAGATGAGGGTCTGCAATTTGACCCTTATCTTTTACTAGAAGCCCGGTGCACAAATTTGTGCATGGTGGGGTCCCTCGGCCTGGCCGGTGATTGAGGCCTATCAGGGGGCTGGCCAGCTGAGGGGAGAGACCCCAAGAGGTTGGCTAACCAGCCCCCTGATTGGGGCCAATGGGGGGCCCAGCTGGGGAAGGGGAGAGGGGCTGCAGGAGTTTGGTGGGGGAGGGGAGAGGAGGGGCCATGGGAGGTTGGCTGTGGGAGCGCACTGACTACCAGGAGGCAGCTCCTGCATTGAGTGTCTGCCCTCTGGTGGTCAGTGCACATCATAACGACTGGTCGACCGGTCGTTCTGGTTGTTCGGTCGTAATGGTCGCTTAGGCTTTTATATATGTATAGATAATATTGAGATGCTATATACACTTTACCCAGTTTCTCCCAATGGTAATATTTTGAAATTATAATATAATATTATGTTATTGATATCATCCACCTATCTAATCCAGGTTTTTTCCAATTTTACTTTTACACAATTACATATGTATTTAGTCCTCTATATTATTTCACATAGTTAGCTTCATGTATCCACTACCATAGTACCTAATTTATTGGACATGAAGATGAAAATTTTATAAATTAGAACTTGGGTATATTACTATTAATTATATGAGATGATTTTTTTTACTTCCACTTGATCTCCAGTTGGCAATGACAATAAGCCTAACATATTTATTTCCTTCATAAAGTGAAGGAAACTATTTTAATGGACAATATGCCCATTAACACAATTTGGAGGTTGCAGAAATGTTCAAATAAGAAGATAATTTTCTGGATCCCATCATGCAGAAGTAAAACAATTCTAACAGGCTTTTGCCTTCCAGCTGTATGTACTTGCATCTACAAAGAAACATTTTTCTTTTTTACCAAGTTGAGGTAACACTATGGATTCAATTTCATGTTCTACTTTGTAAAAAAAATATATTTTTATTGATTTCAGAGAGGAAGAGAGAGGGACTGAGAAATAGGAACATCAATGATGAGAGAGAATCATTGATCAGGTGCTTCCTGCATGTCCCCTACTGGGGATTTAGCCTGAAACCTGGGCATGTGCCTTGACTGGGAATTGAACCTTGACCTCCTGGTTATAGGTCAATGCTCAACCACGGAGCAACACTGGCCTGGCTTGTGTTCAGTTGTTGTTGTTTTTTTTGAGTTTATTATAAAAAAATTTTTATGTCTGAGACATTTTTGAAAATGCAATTAAACCTATATTTTCTTGATTCTACAAAGTTTGAAATGTACAGAAAATATGAGAAGGGAAAAAATCTGTAATCCTCCCACTGAGAAAGAACCACTTATACATTAGTATTCCCTTCCACGCTGTGCATTTCTTGGTGTCCATAGTCAAATAAATAAAACTTAAATATCCATGGTAACTCCTTATTTAATTTCTTCTCTTAAGTGAATAATATTTTGAAAAATGAATTTTAAAAGTAATTTGTCATTATGTAATTAATATGATTAGTAAATTCATATTTTCACATTTTGTAGAACTTTTGATTTTTTTTTAATTTTATTTTTTAATTTATTTATTTATTAAATCTTTATTGTTCAGATTACATTTGTTCCTCTTTCCCCCCCCCCCCCTAACCCCCCCCCCCCCCGTTCCCCCCCCCCCCCCCCCCCCCCCCCCCCCCCCCCCGTCCCCATCCCTAGGGGCACGATTACATCAGATTATTTATTCACTTGGTTCTTAGATTCACTTGTTGATAGATGCATGTTTGTTGTTCACAATTTGTATCTTTACCTTTTTCTTCTTCCTCTTCTTAAAGGATACCTTTCAGCATTTCGTATAATACTGGTTTAGTGGTGATGAACTCCTTTAGCTTTTCCTTATCTGTGAAGCTCTTTATCTGACCTTCAATTCTGAATGATAGCTTTGCTGGATAAAGTAATCTTGGTTGTAGGTTCTTGGTATTCATCACTTTGAATATTTCTTGCCATTCCCTTCTGGCCTGCCAAGTTTCTGTTGAGAAATCAGCTGACAGTCGTATGGGTATTCCCTTGTAGGTAATTGAGTCTCTTTCTCTTGCTGCTTTTAAGATTCTCTCTTTGTCTTTTGCTCTTGGCATTTTAATTATGATGTGTCTTGGTGTGGTCCTCTTTGGATTCCTTTTGTTTGGGGTTCTCTGCGCTTCTTGGACCTGTAAGTCCATTTCTTTCACCAGGTGGGGGAAGTTTTCTGCCATTATTTCTTCAAATAGGTTTTCAATATCTTGCTGTCTCTCATCTTCTGGCACCCCAATTATTCTGATGTTTGTACGCTTGAAGCTGTCCCAGAGGCTCCTTACACTATCTTCGTATTTTCGGATTCTTTTTTCATTTTGCTTTTCCGGTTGGGTGTTTTTTGCTTCTTCGCATTTCAAATCTTTGGCTTGATTCTTGCGCTCCTCTGGTCTGCTATTGGGTGTCTGTATAATATTCTTTATTTCAGTCCGTGTATGCTTAATTTCTAGTTGGTTCTTTATCATAGCATCGAGGGTCTCATTAGTTTTCGTGACTCTCTCCTCAAGTTTATTGACAGCTTCTAGCACATTTTTGCAAGCCCTCAAAATTGCGATTTTTAGCTCTATATCCTCCATTTCTGTCATGTTTTTTTGTCTCCGCATTTTTTATGCTTTCTTGGTGCACCCCCTAGTGGTCTTTGTGCGCAGTCTTGTTCTAGTTGAGCCTTGATTGTTGTAGTTAATACTAGAGGGATTTGACCACCAGGCCGACTGGCTGTGTGAATCAGCTGTGTCTGCCGCGGAAAACTTCTGTCCTCTGGGGAGGTGCTAATCTAGCCTTTGCCTGAGGCGATCTGGCAAATGGCTCTGCGCAGGGCTTGGGCGGGGCGGGCTCAACAGGGCGGGCGGAGGGAGCCGTTATGGTGCCCTCAGTCCTGTTCCCAGAGGCTCTGCTTCTCAGAACCCCCGGAACCGCTGCAAACCTCGGAGGGAAAGCTGCCTTCCAACTGATGCCAGACACTCCCGCTTCTCCCGTTTGGGTCCGAGTCCCCAGCGATTCGCCCGTATCTGGAGCTCAGAGTCTGAGACTCCCCCCTGACCGAAAACGACAACCGCGCTCTCAGCCACCAGCCCGCTTTGCGCGCGCACCTCCGCACCTGAGTTTTTTCCACACTGCGCCTCCTCTGAGCCTCGGTGTGCTGTTATTTTTCCTTCTAGTTGAAGAGTCTCTCCTCAGCCAGCCTTCCTGTGGTTCTGGGTGATGTCCGTTCCGTCTTTTAGTTGTATTTTTGAAGTGGTTGTTTGCGGCAGCAATCTCCAGTGTTTACCTATGCCGCCATCTTGGTCTAAAATCGAACTTTTGAATTTTTAAAGGACTTTTTAATCCAAGAAAATTTATTATAACATTTTCCCCATAAAATTTATTTGTACATGTGTGAAAGTTTAAAAGTTAAATTCTTAACAGCCATTTTATGTTAGAGTTGTTAGGAAGATAGGTAGGTGTGTGTGTGTGTGTGAGTGTGTGTGAGTGTGTGTGAGTGTGTGTGACAAATGTGGAATCTCAAGACAGATTGGTCTCTTTTTTCATCTGGATGGCCTTGGGCAAGCTTCAACTTCTATGAACTTCAGTTTTTTCATTTTTTATATTATAATGCTAGTACAGGCTTGTTTTAAGGAGCCAACAACACAAAATCTGTGAAAGGACTTCTTAAATTATAAATATCAAATGTTAATAGTTATTATTCAAAGATCACCAGGAAAGAAAAATAAAAGGCAAAGGCAGTTTTTTTCCTGTAAACCTCCCCTGAGAATATATATTTTTATTGGCTTTTAGAGAGAGAGGAAGGGAAAGAGGAGAAACATCAATGTGAGAGAGAAAGATCAATTGGTTGCCTCTGGCACGTGCCCTGACTGGGGATCAAATCAGCAACCTATGTGTGTGCTCTGACTGGGAATTGAGCCCATAACCTTTTGGTGTATGGGACAATGCTCCTACCTACCAAGCCACACCAGCCAGGGCCAATGGCAGTTTTTGATTCCAGCAAGTTATGGTCAGATTTTTTTTAGAATATGGAAATTGGGTATAGAAACCTTCCTGTAAGGTTTGCCTTGACTTTCATATCTTTTTTTTACCAAAATGTACAAATTTTCCTAACTGACCACCTGTCTAGATATTAGGGCAAGAGAGAATATAATTCTTTTTGTACTGTTTTAACTTTGAACAAATCATTATTTTGGTACTTAGATA
>NW_005370660.1:786777-823594 GCF_000412655.1 Myotis brandtii
GCGGAGGAAAAAGAGCAAGGAGCAATGGTATATCTGCCCACCACCTGCTATTTTTAGATTGGCTAGGAACCACTATTTGGCTGCCGTTGCCCATCTCATTTGGCAACTCTTAAGCCTGCATCATTTAGAAAATATAAGAAGCTTAGAAGGTGGGAAACTGAATTTCTTTGATTTTTCAGATATCATTGATGAAAAAACACCATCACAAGCAACTTAAAGGACATTGGCTGTAAGTAAACAGTAAGTATTTTTATTTGATGAGATGAGCTTATGAAACACAAAAGATATGATGTATTATTTCCACCTTTCTGCCTTAATATGGGGTGAGAAATGGATGAACCTTCTGTCCTGGTTTGATTTTTACTCATTATCAAGAGAAATATTGATTTTAGAAAAAGATACAGATACTGTGCATTCACACACATACAAATACATATATGCTTATACGTTTTTATGGCTTTTTAGAATAAATCCTTGGAAAAGAAAGGGAAACAATATGAATGTCAAGGAAAGAAGCACAAAAAAATCCTGGAAATGACAGTTTTTAAAATTAATGTACTGCGATGAATTGAAAGCTAAAAAAATAGAAAGCAAATAGAGAAATCGAATTTTCCATTTATTTGGATAAAGGGACATAATATTATACCCATGGATCCGTTTTAAATGAGCATACATGTGGACATTCCACAGACAACAAAATTAACTTATTTTATCTATAGTTTCTATACAGGGCTCTAAAACATTTCTGTTGTTGGGTATTTATTGAAAGCTCTTTAAAAAATCAGGTTATGAGAAGCTTCACAGACAAAAAAAGGCTAAGGGAGTTCATCACCACCAAGCCAGCAATGCAAGAAATGCTAAAGGGACTGGTGTAAAAAGAAGAAATAAAAAGCCCAGAAAGAAAACAGCCACACAAAAAAAGAAATGGCTACAAACAAGTACCTTTCAATAATAACTTTAAACGTAAATGGACTAAATGGTCCAATCAAAAGACATCGAGTGGCTGAATGGATAAAAAAACATGACCCATACATTTGCTGTCTACAAGAGACCCACCTCATTAAAAGGGACTCACACAGACTGAAAGTGAAGGGATGGAAAAATATCTTTCAGGCAAATGGAAATGAAAAAAAAGCTGGGGTAGCAATACTTATATCCGACAAACATGTAATTCTTTGTAATAATTTAAGCAATAAAAATATATATTTAAAAAATCAGGTTATGTATGCTATGTAGTTTTTCTTTTGCCTATATAATTTTATTAGCATCCTATACTAACTTTCCTTTAACTGTTAAACTTTTCTTTAATTGTTAAATTATTATTTTCCTGTAACTGAAGAATTTTATTACATGAGTTAACAAATGTTAAGTGCTCAATAAATGTTTTCTATTATTATAATTGTATTGTGTTTTCAATATGTGTATAAATTTTAGTGAAATTATATTAGAAAATTCACGTAAGAGCAGTCCTATTGTAAGCCATTAATTGTTTTACATAACTGCACATTTAAGATGAAATTCACTTTCTCATAGCTGTTCCAAAGTTGATATTTTCCTCCGTGTTCAAAAGAGTTTGAGAAAAATTTACATTGTAAGCTTGGTCTTACGTCTAGTAGTAATGTAAAATAATTTTGTCTTCTAGGAAGAGCTGTGGATATATTGTTCTATTTAAATTTGTGATTATGAAATAAGTAGTATATGAAAGAAAATCCATTTACAATTTAGAAATAAAAATATCTTAGAGTTCTAACTTACTTGTAAAGAAAGTTCAGGGAGCATTTGTAAAGTGCTTTATTGTTTGCACAGGACCTTTGCATACTTAATCATTTGATCCTCACGATCACCCTGAGGTAAATAGTAGCATTCCTTTTTACAGATGAGAAAACTAAGGTCCACAGAGGTCACAATTTGCCTGTGACAGAGCCAGACTTTCAACAAGAGACCTGACCACTGGATAGGATTCTAGAGAAAAGATGCCTACACAGGAAGGAATCATGTAAAGATCCCATGAGGTTCTTTTGAATCCCCATTTCTGTGATTTCTGTAGTTTTAGGTAGAAGCAGCATGGTGTAGTGGGAAACACATGAGAAGACCTGGATTTACTACATCCTGTCCGTGAGCACGTAATTCAGCCTTTCTGAACCTCATTTCCTCATCTGTGAAACAGGATAACATTTTAATAACTTGCAGTGTTATTGAAACGAAATGAGACAATTTAGAAAAGAGCCAGGCACTTAACTGTTCAACTGTAGAGGTAATATTAATGTGTATAAAATCCAAATACAGTAATCCTCCCAACATAACACAGTTCCCACATAACTCATAAGAGCCCTATCTTTAAAGACGAGTATAGTGCTACTAATCAGTAACTTTTTGTGAATGAGGAAAATGAATGAATTTGCTGAAGCTGTTAAAGCAGAGAAGGGAATTGCATAGAATGAAACCCATAGATACATTTTGAAGTGGAAACCAAAATCACAATGAAAAGTAATACAGATGAATGGAAGAACACAACAGGAGTAAGAAATAGCCCACACCATAGCTCAGTAGGAGAGATTGTGAGAATCACTTGGCTAAATGCTGGGCAACTGTTTCAGGACCAATAGTGTATCAGAGAAGCTGGGTTCCGGGGAATGGAATGGCTCACATGGGACCCAGGCTTTATAACCTGATAGACCTAGGTTAAACTTTTGGCTGTGCTAATTGCTAGCTGTTTGACCTTGGACAAGTTATTTGATGTCCCATGTCTACTTTGTAAAAGGAGGATGATAAATCCTAACTCATGGAGTTATTTCAAAGATTAAATAAGATATATAGGTGAAGTGTTTACTTGTATTGCCTCCTCCCCTGCCAACAAAAATATAAGATCTGTGTGGGCAGGACCTTCGTTTACCTGTTATGTACATATAACAGTAGACAACTTAAATATTTGTTGAATAACTGAACAGGTAAACTTGTCAAAGTGTGTGTGTGTGTGTGTGTGTGTGTGTGTGTGTGTGTGTGTGTGTTTGTGTGTATTCCCATATGCCTCACTAAATGATGTGAGGAAAATACTCCAAAGCTGCAGTGGCATTTATAAGATTTTTATCATTGTCAATCCTTGTGTAAATTTCTATTACATTTATTGTTCAGCCACTCAAGTAATATTTAATCACATCCTGTTTTTAAATGATTTTTAAATTTTATTTTATTGTTGACAGTATTATAGATGTCTCCCCTTCTCCTCCCCCCCTCCTTCTGCCCAGCCCCTACTCTATCCTCTCACCCCAGGTCTTCATTCTATTGTTCATGTCCATGACTATGTACATCTATACTAATAAAAGGGTAATATGCAAATGGTCTTGATGCCATAACGACCGATCAGCAGGAGGCTGCGTGCGCAGCAGGCGCAGGTGGGCAGGGCTGTGTGCACGGCGAGGCCGGGGGACATGAGGCTGCATACCCCGTCTGGTGCCAGCCAGGGATGTGACACTGTTATTGTTTACTTATTAATAAATTTATATATTATTTTCATACACATTTTACTAATTTTCTTTTATCTCTGACACTTGTATTATAGAGAAAGGGCAAATAGCAATATTAAAATGTTTCCTCTAATTAATTCCCTTTTAATGTGCATGAATTTCATGCACTGGGCCACTAGTAAGTATATAAGTTCTTTGGTTTAGCTCTCCTTGTTCCCCTATCTCCACATGGAGGTATGTCAGTCTGTTCTATGCCTCCATGCTTCAGGTCTTATTTTGTTTGTCAATTTGTTTTGTTCATTAGATTCCACAGATAAAAGAGATCATGTGATATTTGTCTTTCTCAGATTGGCTTATTTCACTTAGCATAATAGTCTCCAGGTCCCATCCATGCTACCCAAAGGGTAAGAGAGCCCTCTTTTTTACAGATGTATAGTATTCCATCGTGTATATGTCCTGCAGCCTTTTTAAAAATCAATTCATCCACTAATGGGCACTTGGGCTGTTTCCAAATCTTAGTATTGTAAATAATGCTGCTATGAACATAGGGGTACATATATATTCCCAGAAGTGGAATCGCAGGGACAAACAGAAGTTCCATATTTAATTTTTTGAGGAAACTCCATAATGTTTTCCATAGTGGCTGTACCAATTTATATTCCTACCAGCAGTATACTAGGGTTCCTTTTCCCCCACATCCTCGCCAGCACTTGTTTGTTGATTTATTGATGATAACCATTCTGACAGTTGTAAGGTGATATCTCATTGTGGTTTCAATTTGCATTTCTCTGATGATTAGTGACTTTGAGCATTTTTTCATATGTCTCTTGGCCATTTGTATGTCCTCTTTGGAGAAATGTTTCTTCAGGTCCTCTGCCCATTTTTGAATTGGATTGTTTTCCTTTTGTTGAGTTGTATGAGTACTTCATATGTTTTGGAAATCAACCCCTTATCAGATGTATCATTGGCAAATATGTTTTCCCATAAAGTGGGTTTCATTTTCATTTTAATGGTGGTTTCTTTTGCTGTGCAGAAGCTTTTTATTTGGATGTAGTCCCATTTGTTTATTTTTTCCTTTGTTTCTCTGCTGCTATGAACATAGGGGTACATATATTTTTTCTGATTATTATTTAAAAAAATATATTCCAAGAAGTGGAATTGCAGGGACAAACAGAAGTTCCATATTTAATATTTTGAGGAAACTCCATAATGTTTTCCATAGTGGCTGCACCAATCTACATTCCCACCAGCAATATACTAGGAGCCACATCCTGTTTTATGTTATAATCTGTGGTTTATTTTCCTAATTGGACTGTTAAGCTCATGGAGAGAAGAGAGTGGTTTTTATCTATCATCATCCAGTCCATATGCTTACAGTATCACTAGGTTGAATTAAGAATATACACTGTGAATTATTGGGAGTTTATACTTGATAATCATGATTGGAAATGGTAGGATTTTGGCTGAAGATGAAAATGTTTTCTTCAACGGTCTTGAATAGATGAAAGTCTCAAAGACATAATGTCAATGGCCAAGAATAGGACAAAAAGATCTCTATGAGGGTGTTTATGTTCTAATCCCAGAACAGAGAATATGTATTGGTGGATATTTTGAGGTATTCTTTGACAAACATTATCTCTCTTGCTCCTGGGCCTTTGCATGTGTCTTTGCTTGGAATTTTTTCTTTATTCCCTCTTCTTCACTTGTTAATATTATTCATCTTTCAGTTTTCAGTTCAATGACACTATCTCTAAGAGGCCTCTGTGATACGAACCTAAATTGGGTAAAGTATTTCTCATCTGGGTTCCCACACTACCCTATTCTTTCCTTTTTACACTACATACAAAATTATATTGTAACTAGAGGCCTAATGCACGAAGATTTGTGCAAGAATAGGCCTTCCTTCCCCTGGCTGCCGGCACCGGCTTCCCTCTGGCACCCAGGACCTCGCTGCTTTGCTAGCTGCTGCTACCACCCACGGGGACCCGGGATGCTTTGCTCCAGCCACCACCAGGCATCTGGGACGGGGCTGCTTCGCTCTGGCTGCTGCTGCCACCCACCAGGGGCGTGCTCCGAGCTGCGCAGTGGCCGCTGGGAACACGCCCCCACTCCTGGTGTGTGTCCACTGGGGTGGGGGAGTGCTCCGAGCTGCACCGTGGCTGCTTGGAGTACGCCCCCACCCCTGGTGTGTGTCCGCTGGGGCTGGGGCGGCATGCAGTCCCCTCCCGCCCGTCTGCAAGGGCAGCTCCGCCTGAGCGGTTGTGACGCCTGGCTAATTTGCATATTACCTGTTTATACATATAGGTATTCTGTTTATTTGTGTGTGTCTCCTACTACATGATAAGTCCATGATGGTAGTTTTATATGTCTTACCATCATACCCTAGCATGTTGCCTATTACTCAATAAATATTTTTTGAATAAATGAATGAAAAATGACTAAAGGAAAGGAAAAAATCTTCAATATAATAGCTGTTTTATTGAATGTCTGTTATTAACTTTACATAAGTTAATATTTAATCCTTGCAACCATCCAGATGGGGCAATTGAGTTCAGAGAACTTGACTTGGTCAAAGTGATACTGTTGAAACTTGAATCAGGATTTCTCTGTTCTTTCCACTTGGTAATGTTGCCTCTATCATAACTTACATGTGTATAAATTGTTATAAGCTATGAAACTTTTTTACTCCTTATGACAGCCATTGAAGCTAGGCTTTATCTCCAGTAAGTGACAAGATCATGATGTTCAAATTAGATAATCTGGATCCAAGTTCATTCCTTTTCCACGATAACACGGCAATCCCATTCTGGAGGATGAAAAGGTGTGAGGCCAAAACAAAAATTGTGAGATAATAAAAGTTTAAAAAGTGATAAGAAGTTTTTGATTCATTAATAATAGAAACAATTCCAGCTAGATGTAGTTTAGCAGGCCTGGAATAAATTCTGTATTTTCTTTGCCATTTTTTCCAAGAAAAGAACAATTAATAATGTTGGGAATAATTGCTGTTAAAACCGTCGAGTTCTTCCTTCTCTTTGCTATCTGATCCTTTTCTGGCCTCGTATTGCTATGAGCTCAGAATTCATAGGATCCCTACAGAGGAGACCATTGCTGAAGGGTGGATATGATGCAGCTCCTTCCTCCCATTAGCCTTCCTTCTGGAGCAGTTTGTTTTGCACTTACTCCTCACATCATGGCTTCTGGTAGGAAGAAGCTTAGTGGGTTTGCCCAAGGTCATTGACTTTGGCCACTCTTGGCCTATGACTCTTCTGTGCTCCTTACCCTTCCACCAGGAATTACTTCTGTTGAGAAGTAAGGAGTGAGAATGGAGTATTGGGGAGAGTCCTGTTTTTGACTGAAACATGCAGAGGCTCAGAACCAAGGGAAGCAGATCTCCACGACACCATCCCAAAACTCGAGAAGTTTCCCATACATGCAGAGAAAAAGAAAATTTAGTGTGAAAAGGAATTCAAGCTTATTGTTTTAGTCCTGCTTGAGTGTTTGGCAGCTGCTCTGGTACATTTAAGCCAATGGACTGTAGGGCAGTGCATATGCAAAATCTCAGAAGGGAAAGAATTTTATTATAATCTCTTAACAGAATGTTAGATTTAAATGAGAGACTTTGAAACCAATTGCAAGTTTGAAAATAAATTGCTCTAGAACAATTATAATCCTAACATATATCTTGATTATTGGCTACTTTGTTCTGCCCTGTGCTGTTTGGTAAATGTTTGATGAAGCCACAGTTTGCTATTTACTTTTCTTTGATCTCTCCACCAGCTAAATATATTTGTGTTTCTGTTTTCCTTGTGACTTTGCTTTTGTACTATCTGGCATTGGAATTTTGCTGAATGGGTGAGTTTGACTCTTAAGGGGGAGAAAGAAAGGAATGTGGGTAGCCCAGTCTCAAGTAGGTTGTGGTTGAAAGGAAATCCCAGGCTGTTTTTTTTTAAATTGGGGTACAGTTTGTATAAAGTCTATAAATTATACACAAACCTTAAAAAATATGCATACATGCATTTAACCACCACTCATGAAAATACATTTTCAGTACCACAGAGGCTCTCAGATGGGCCCTCCCTGACATTACCTGCTCCCAAGAATAACCCTATTCTCATTTTCATCACCATAAGTTGATTTTGTCTGGACAGCTGTTTTTAACAGTGCTTTTCACAGAAGACATCATGAACGGTAATGATTGACTGGGAGTAAATTCAAATTTCCTGGGATGACATATAAAACAGTTGTGGTGTGTCCATCGCTACCTAAGGACAAAAAAATTCCCAACAAGTTCCCTTCAGTTCTATATGGTCAGGGGGCAGGGTTTTCCTTTAGGTATCCATCTCCACATAGGAGGTCTAAGTACGCCACATTAAGTCCCATTCTCTTCAAGGGACATCTTAAGAGTGTCCAGGTTGTTTAGATGGTTACGGTCCACAGGCAAAGTACCTGTGGGGTCCACACATACAACTCATCACTGAGTCATTCTCTCTGTGTTCCTAGACCTAAAAAGTTCCCACTCCCACTTTGAAAGAGCCCCCAGACCTGGACCCCATCTAGGTCTGTTCTCCATCTCTACTTGTCCCTATCTTAGGGCCAAGCATATTTACTCTTTGGGAACAAAAAAGGTGGAAGGATACATCTATACTTTTCCTGTCTCACACATTGGGTTTTTGTGTCTCTATTTCTGCTCCTGGGCCAGGGGAAGATAATAATGATCTTAGAGATAATTTCATATTAGTGCACATGGATTTGGCTTACTCTTGGACATTTCCATATGATTCCAATTATGTAAATGTATCCCAATTGTTCCCATAGTTTAATATTTTGTTCCCATATTTTAATATTTTAAATAATGCTGCATAGATATCTTTGTACATGTCTTTTTCTCATATGTATCAAGAAATATATGGGATAAATTCCTAGAAGGAATATCTGAGTCGAAGATATATACACTTAAAATTTAATTTTAATGGTGCCAAATTGCTGTCAATAGAGCTAATACCAATTTATACTCTCACCAGCAATGTATGGATATTCATTTTTATACTTGTTGAAAATGTGTTATTAAAATTTTTTGCTTATAGTATTTTTGCCATGCTGAAATTTTAATTGTTATTAATTTGACTTTATCAGTCTTTAATGATTTCCAGATTTTGCAATATATTTAAGAAGGCCTACCCTACTCTAAGTCTATAAAAAAATTCTTTCTTGAACTCAGTAAAATAATTCTTTCTTGCTTCTAGTGCTCCATGTTTTTTTGTTGTTGTTATTATTTAAATTTTAATGTAGCAAAATTTTATTTTGGTATAAAGGATACCATATAACTTTTTAAAATAGATGGCTAACCTAATTGTTCCAAAATCATTTACTTAATAATTAAAATTTTCTCCCACTGATGTGTAAGGCCACCTTTATACTACATTACCTAATATATTTATGTCTATTTCTAGGCCTCCTATTCTGTTTCATTCATTGGCCTGTGACTCATACAATAGCAACACATTATTTTAATTGGTAAAGCTTCAAATAAAAATATTATAGTAGTCTTGTTCCCCTCTTATTATTAATTTTATATTTTTCCCAGTGATTTATTTGGCTTATTTTCTTTTTCCATATGCACTTTAGATACACCTTGCTATTTTTTCCAACAAAAATTGTATTTTTATTGGTATTGTACTAACTTTATAGATTTAAATTAGGGAGAATTGCTATCTTCATGTATTGAGTCTTTCTAGTCATGAACTTGATATTTGTTTTCATATGTTCAGGGTCGTTTCTATATTCCTTAGTAGTGTTTCAAAATTTTCTTCATATTTCTTGTCAATTTCATTCCCAAGAATTATGTCATGTTTTGTTGTTATTGTAAATGGGTCTTCTCT
Source organism: Myotis brandtii (assembly GCF_000412655.1). Taxonomy (NCBI): domain Eukaryota; kingdom Metazoa; phylum Chordata; class Mammalia; order Chiroptera; family Vespertilionidae; genus Myotis; species Myotis brandtii. The sequence goes on from NW_005370660.1 coordinate 796,121, forward strand.
TCATTTGTGTTTTTAAACTGGTTGTTCTTTGTATTAATACATATTAAGACAATTAATGTTTGTATATTAGTTTTGTTCAAACATTAGTTTAGTTCACATTGCTGAAATCTTTTAGTTATAATTGTTCTGTTCCCTTTAGTTGAAGCAATTGATAGGTGATCTATCAATAGTAATGCTTACCTCCTCCTTTGCTATTTTCCATACCTAATTTCCCCTATTAACTAATTTCATTGGCTACTATCTCCTCCAGAATAATGTTAGATGATAATGGTGAGAGTGGTTATCTTTTGGCTAACATATTTAAATGTGTATAAAATGACCAAAAAGGCTATAAAATATGCTCCTTTAATACTATCACAGAGAATATATTTTTAGGAATGAAATGACAGGAAGTAAAAATGCTATCCTATATGTTTGAATCTTTCAGGTATTTGTTCAAATGAATCTTTTTTAAAAAATTATATATTTTACTAGAGGCCCGGGGCATGAAAATTCATGCACTGAAGGTGGGGTCCCTCAGCCCAGCCCGCCCCCTCTCACAGTCCGGGAGCCCTCAGGGGTGGGAAGCGACCCGGTGATCAGGGGAAGGTGATGCCCCCATCACACCTCTGCTGCTGCCACTACTGGCAGCACAAGCCTCGGCTGGCCCTGGTTACCTGAGCCTTGGGTGGCCCATGGTGGCTGGGCAGCCACCATCCGAGGCTTGCCTGTGCCTCGGGCCAGCCCTGGGTGGCTGGGCAGCCAACATCTGAGGCATGCCTGCACCTCAAGCCGGCCCTGGGCTGCTGGGGCACTGAGAGGACTGGGGGAGTCCGGAGGCAGGCATGTGGAGCAGCTGGGCCCGCCTGGGGGCGGGCCTGGCTTTACTGAATGCCTGCCACCCCAGCGGGGCTGAGGGGACTGGGCACCACCATCTTGTGGCTGTGGGTGCCACCATCTTTGAGGGCATGGCAGTCAATTAGCATATTCCCTCCTTATTGGCTGTGGGTGCCGCCATCTTTGCTAGGGTCAATTAGCATATTACCTCTTTATTAGTTAGGATCAATTTTTTACAGAGAGGAAGGGAGAGGGATAGAGAGAAACATTGATGAGAGAGAAACATCGATCAGCTGCCTCCTGCACACCCTACTGGGGATGTGCCCGCAACCAAGGTACATGCCCTTGATCAGAATCGAACCTGGGACTCTTCAGTCCACAGGCTGACACTCTATCCACTGAGCCAAGCCAGTTAGGGCCAAATGAATCTTTTCAGTGATATCTTTCCTGACCACCTGTTTAAAATTGTACCTCTCCTCCTACCTAGTCTTTCCTAGCCTCCTTCCCTGGCTTATTTTTCTCCATAGCATTAATCACAATTTTCCAAACTATCTATTTCACTTACTTAATTTTATAATGTATGTTTCCCTCCACTGGAAACAATAATGGGGATATTTAAACCTTTTATTGTTTACTGCTATATCTCTGGCACCTAGAACAATGTCTGCCACATAATAAATGAGCAATAAATATTTGGATGGATGAAACTTCTTGCTGTTAATGACATAAATCATGAGGACAGCTGTAGAATTCCAGGACCATATTATTTACTTTTCCATGACTTACCCCAATTTCAAAAACTTTTAGACTCCACACTTATAGGTTTTGGTTCATAAAGCATGTCAGGTTACATTTTCCCTCTATAGCGAATAATAAAAAAGTCTTCAAATCCCATGGAACTGGGAAGATAAGGACAGAGTGGTGATAACTGTAAAGAGAATAGGCTGCGATTTGAGGCAGCAGGAATCTACACTAATAAAAGAGAAACATGCAAATTGGTGTCACTCTGCTATGCCCACCAGCCAATCAGGATGAGTATGCAAATTAACCTAACAAAGATGGCAGTTAATTCGAATATGCAGGCACGGAGCGAAGACTGAAGACAGTGTAGAAGGAAGCCAAGTGCTGCAGAAGGGAGCGAAGTGACGGAGAAGGGAGGGAGCCGAGGCAGTGGAGACGGGAGTGGAGCCGAGGCAGCAGACATGGGAACAGAGCCGAGGCAGCGGACATGGGAGCGGAGCCGAGGCAGCGGAGATGGGAGGGAGCGAGGCAGTGGACATGGGAGTGGAGCCGAGGCAGCGGAGATGGGAGCAGAGCTGAGGCAGCGGAGATGGGAGGGAGCGAGGCAGTGGACATGGGAGTGGAGCCGAGGCAGCGGAGATGGGAGCAGAGCTGAGGCAGCGGAGATGGGAGGGAGCGAGGCAGTGGACATGGGAGTGGAGCCGAGGCAGCGGAGATGGGATATATGCCAAGCGACTGGAACGACCAGAACGACCAGTCGCTATGATGCACACTGTGGCCGACCAACCTCCCATGGCCCCTCCCTCTTGGCCTGCCAGCCCGACCACACCCATGCACCAATTTGTGCACCGAGCCTCTAGTTCCCATATAATTCCCTGACTGGCATCCATTTTGAAGAACAAAATATTTTTCATCTGTTTTGTAGCAAACCCCAAAGTATTTCACTAGAACAGGGGTGGGCAAACTTTTTGACTCGAGGGCCACAATGGGTTCTTAAACTGGACCGGAGGGCTGGAACAAAAGCATGGATGGAGTGTTTGTGTGAACTAATATAAATTCAAAGTAAACATCATTACATAAAAGGGTACGGTCTTTTTTTTTTTTTTAGTTTTATTCATTTCAAACGGGCCGGATCCGGCCTGCGGGCCGTAGTTTGCCCACGGCTGCACTAGAAAGAGACTTCACCAGGAAGAATTGAACACCACAGTACAATCTTAATATTGCTCCAAACAGATGTTCTTTCCTTTGTACCTAATTTACCATAAGAATTAAATACAGTAAAGGTCTTTCACTAAAACCGTGAGAGACTTCATCTCTAAAGGAGATGATTTAGGCTCAGGATGTAACTAGTAAGAAAAAAAAAAAGGAAGAAAAGGAGGAAGAGAGGGAGGGAGGGAAAGAGAAAGGTTATGGGATTCAAACAAATTAGCTGGTGAAATTTTGTGCAATTTCTGTTGGAAAATTGTTCTGTTTGCCTCAGTGTGGGAAAGAAAATGAGTTGCTCAGCAGCGACCTCTAAAAGTACAGCAACTAGAAGACCAGTTACTGCGTGCTGGCACACTTGCCTGGCTGGTGCTTGGTGGTTGTTTCTTCTGAGTTTTAGTTGTATGTGGTACAGTGTCGATGCCTCTCTTTAATGTTTGCTCACCACAGGATGGGGATTAACCTGAACCTGAGGACATGTAACAAGGTTTAATTCAGAAGTGAAAATTGGGCATCTCTAGCTCAGAAGCTCTCATTACAATTGTGCTATTATTAGCTCCCTGATTAGGCTGAATTTAGACTAGCATTCCTATTTCACCTGATGGGGAAATAGGAGGTTACTGCATTCAGATGGAGGAAATCACGAATGTCAGCCTGCTATTTACAATGTTTTCAGATAAAAATGGCAAGAGTCACATGTTATAATCTTGAAGTGAATGTCAAAGCAGTCTGTTCCCTCCTTGGTATAGCGATTGCTGCTAATGTATTCCTTTCCTTCCTTTCACTCGATCTCAGATAGAAATAAGACGGACCTCTTCCTTTACAGTAAAGGAACTGTAATCTCATCTAGTGTCTCTCATTTCAATCAGAGACAAGATGCCCTTACCATGTGCCCTAAGGTATTTCATAATTTCCAACCTCACTTCTTACTACTTTGCTCTTTATTCGCTTCATAGACTTGCCTCTGCTATTCCTTGACTAGGCCAGGCACACTCTTTCTTTTTTTAAAATATGTTTTTATTGATTTGAGAGAGAGAGAAAGGGAGAGGGAGAGATAGAAACATTGATGAGAGACAAACATCAACATCCATTGGCTGCCTCCTGCACGCCCCCTGGTGGAGATCGAGCCCGTAACCGTGGCATGTGCCCTGATGGAACCGAACCAGTGACCTCTCAATGCAGGTGTGGAAGCTTGTCCCACGGACTTTGCTCTTGCTAGTCAGTTTGCCTGGGAGGCTTTCCCCCCAGATCTTTTCCTGGCTCACTCCAGCATCCTTCAGGTCTCTGCTCAAACGTCATCTTATTAAACAGGCTTCATCTGACTACCCTGTCTAAGTAGCATCCTTTTCCTCCTGCTTCTGTTTCTCGCTATTCCTCTTATTCTGCTTTATGTTTGTTTATTGTTTTTTCAATCACCACCTGACAAATTATACATTTGTTTATAGTCTGTGTTCCTTCAATAGAATGTAAATTCCACCAGGGCAGGGCCTTTTTTTAAAAAAAAAATTGCTGCTATGCTCTCAGTGCCTAGAATGGTATCTGGAAAATGAAGCAGATGCTTGATAAATATTAGTTGAATGAATAAATGAAACTTTTAATTTTTGCAGTTTTAATGTACAGGTTTGTTTGTTTTTATTTTCTGTAATATACTTAATTGTTCTGTGGCACATGAAGATCTATTTGTCATTTAGCATCGGTAGTCATTTATTTTTGCAAAATGTTTTATAGATATGAACTTTAAAAAAAGATAAATATAATAAGATATGTGTGGAGGTTGCACATAAAGTTGGTTAATGAAAAATGGTCCAGGATTTCTCAGAGTTTATACTTTTAATTTCTGTTTCTATCTTTTTCTACCTAACTACACTCTATGTTAGGTAGACAAAGATAAAGACCAATAAAAGATATATGTACCCAACTTCTCATTATCTGTGCTAATGAACAAGCTACTTGCTGTAACTATTTTGCTGTGTTTGTTTTATACTTTTTCTGAGTTAAAGAAGATCAATGTTTTGGTTGAGAGTTTGGTTATAGGATATGTAGGAGAAAAAAGTAAACAAGAAAAAAATGAGCATTGTAGCAGATGGTTTTATTATCTATTCTGCTTAATGATGCCTAAGAATTTGAGAGCAAGATTTGCCATGGATAATGCTCCTCTTATTTTCCCCTACTGCACTTCCTTAGTTGCTTCCAACAAAAATAGACAATTAGGAGTTTTATGTACATTAACAGACAAAAGAATTACTTTCCTGCAAATATACCTAATGACTAAACATATATTATTTAAAAAAATCAGCACAAATGTATTTATGTGAATCATGTGTGGGTCTCAGGAAAATGCATGTTCAGATAAAATGTCTTATTTTCATCCCATTATCTGGAAAACCTTGATAAAAAATGAGATTCTAGAAGCTATAAGAAAAAAAAGATGTATTTTGTGTAGAAAAGACGACATGAGAAAAGATTTGGATATAGGAGTGCTATGGTCCCATGAAAGGGTTCTGGAAGTTATTCAACACATTGTGGGCCCTCAAAATGCATCAAACCATCTTTGAATGTACAATTAGTATACATTTATTCACTTATTCTTTATTTAATTACCAGACATTACCTGAATGCCCACTAGGGGCCAGGAATTTTTGTTTGTTTTGCATTTTAAAATGCAAAGGTGAGTAAATAATAAGACCCTACCATCATGTTGCTCACCACCTACTTAGCAAAAGAGAAATATATTAATCAGTTAGTGTAATTGGATGCTTAGAAATCTATACAAGATATAGGGGAAGTGGTAGAGTTGGCCCCAGGAGGGAATGATCAATTCAAGTTGGGCAGAGTTTGTGTGAGGGGAGCATGGAGTAGTAGAATCTAGGAAAGGCTTAAGGAATATATTTTGCATGTCAAGTATGAGTTGGAGTGATGCTTAAAATGTTCATTGGTGCAACAAAATAAAATTAGCTACATTGACATCATCAAAATTGAAAACGTGTACTTCCAAGGACTCTGTCAAGAAAGTAAAAAGACAACCCACAGAATGGGAGAAAATTTTTGGCAAATCATATATATGATAAGGGACCTGTATCTAGAATACATAAAAAACTCCTACAACTCAATAATCATAATAAAAAATAACCCAACTTAGGAAATGCACAAAACATCTGAATAGACATTTCTTCAAAGAAAATATATAAATGGCTTATAAGCTGAAAAATGCATATCATTTAGAATGAGGAAAATAAAAAACAAAACCACACTGAGATAATACTTTATACCTACTAAAATGCCTACAATCAGAAAGACAGAGAATAACAAGTGTTGGTAAGGAGTGGATAAATTGGCATCATAGTCACAAGTTATACTCAAACTAAAGCGGTAATATTGGCATTTCACAAGTTCTATTCACACTACGTTTCTGCAGCATCTCTCCAAGGTTGTAACAAAATGGTGATTTCTGGAACTGCAGTACAGGGCCTGTATACCGGGGTGGGAATCTTGAGAACCATCTTGGACTTTGCCCACCACACACAGTTTTACTCTGCTCAATTTTCTTTTTATCCATTTGTTCTACTTCCTGGGAGGTTTCATCAACTTTATAATTCCAAATCATGGGTTAAGTGTTTTAAAAATTTTGGCAATCATATTTAACTTCAATGAGTACTTTCATCTTTTATGAATGTTTAAAAATTTTTATTATCTAAGATAGCTTGTATGTAATAACCTCTCATCTCTCTGAGTTTAACTTGTAGTTACATTTTTAAATTTCTGTACTCTGCATTGACTATTTTCTCAGAATTTGTTTTGTTTTGTTTTTCTCCTGTTTATGTTTTAGCCTCTGACTTTCATGTTGGAGCTGGTCCTTAAATGTGGTGATTCTTGACTGTCCACTCATAATTAAAAGTGAGTTACAAAGAAGATGATTGGAAGCTCTGCAGGCTTGTATTTTGGTTGTTTTACTGTGCAGTGATTGGACAGGGACTGAGATGATTACCTCTGATAGTTTGTCCAGAGAAGAATTCTCCAACCTCTTGCAGGGATAACTAACTGTCAGTATTCTGGGAGCTGAATGGAGGGAGGGGTTCTGAGTTTCATAATTCAGTGTGCATATTTTCATCTAATCCTCTTGCTTTCAGTATGGACCCTCATCCCTGCCTATAGCTGAGGCACAGCTGTTTTAATGTCAGGTGAGTAAAGCTTTCTTCAGCCAAGGAGTTCCTGGTTATATAAGTTGAGGAAGGGTATCTTGAGATCTAACTTTCTAATAAAGACTTTCAACTAATGTTTCTGTTTCAGCCACACTGAGAGACAAATACAAGATTAGTGGGGCATAAAGCTTATAATTTAGGGCTTCCCCTTAAAGAAAAATAATACAAAATTAATTATTGGACTTTGGCAGAGCCTGTGTAAGTGATTAAATTTGATTGCTGTCACTTCTCCCTTTTACTTTCCTATGTACTAGTGCCTTCAGTTTTGCAGTGCTCTGGGTGGAGAATGGAATGCTTTCTGTGCAGCTGCTTTAATGTCTGCTCAGCTAAATCAGTTGCACTTGTCCATCCACTTTCTACCTTTAGTTATTTTGTTAACATTTCTTTATCTCCTATTATTATTTTTTCAATGATCTCTGAACTTTTTATTGGCCTCTTTTTTTTTAAAATATATTTTATTGATTTTTTACAGAGAGGAAGGGAGAGGGATAAAGAGTTAGAAACATCAATGAGAGAGAAACATCGATCAGCTGCCTCCTGCACACCCCCTACTGGGGATGTGCCCGCAACCCAGGTACATGCCCTTGACCGGAATCGAACCTGGGACCTTTCAGTCCGAAGGCCGACGCTCTATCCACTGAGCCAAACCGGTTTCGGCATTGGCCTCTTGCTTAACAAGGGGTGCCCCACTTCTGCTGCCTCAATGTCTCAGAACTTTGGTGTCGCTGACCTCAGTTTGCCACCCACAATCCTGCGAGGGTGGTCTTTTGCGTAGGTTGCATGGAGTTGCAGTTGTCCAGGGCATCATCAAGAGAAAAGTCCTCCCTTTTCCCAGCAGGCAGAGGTAGGCGGCAATCTCTGTCTCCAGCTGGACCTAGATGTTCAGCAGACCCTCTGCCTGGGTCTGGGCCAGCTAACTCCGGGTGCAGCAGGATCCCATTGAATTGTTCCATCTGCATGGCATAGCATGTCTCCACTTCCCTCAGGCTGTTCTCCAAACTTGCCTTCAGATTTTTCAGAGTCTAGGTCAATCTCCAAGGACTGGATCAGATATCTCAACTCTGTATCATGTTAGCGGTCTGTGAGGTGACCACTGTGGTGCTCTCCCCAGTCTGTTGGGACCAATACTTGTCTAGCTTTTCTCAGTTCTTCCAAGCCAGCTTGTCATATTGGACCTGGATGTGCGCCACGATCTTGCTTAGGTCCTGAGATTTGGGGCATTCAACTCCATGGTCACCCAGAGTTGGCAGTCTGGTTTGGTAGACCATTTACTTCTTCCTCATGGTTCTTCTACATGAAGAGTAGCTCCTCCAGGATAGCCTCGATCCCTGTCTCCAGCGGCAGCTGAGTGACATTGGTGTCATCAGTGACCTTTCAGAGCCTATTGATATCACTCTCCACAGACTGGCACATGGCCAGCTATGTCTCATACTTGACTCTGAAGACATCAGCAGCAATTTGGGCATTGTCAAACTGCAGAATGATGCAAGCACTGTCCCCAGAGCTTGCAAACACCTTAGCCCTTAGTTCCTCAATGGTCTTGAAATAACGCCCCAGTCTCTGACCGGGGTCCCTCTTTTTTCCACGTGTTCCCGGAATTTGCTCTTCAGCTTCTGATTATCAGCCTCCAGGCTTCTCACCCTCTCCAGATAGGAGGCCAGGCCGTCATTCAGGCATTGCATAATCTCCTTCTCACTCTGGATGCCCCCTATCCCCACCAGACCGCCCTGCCATTCCCACAGCCAGGCCCAGGATCTCCAGCTGCCCTGCACTCTGGTGGACTGAGACGTGGAAATCTGGGAGCCCAATCCCCTGCATAGACACTGTCTGTGCTGCTGGCTGGCTGGGCCTGGTCGCCAGGCATGGAGCCCAGGTTCTGGTAGTCTGTGGAGAAGCTGGAGCAGGTGCTGAAGCAGGGAGGAAGGCGAGAGGCCAAGACTCAGGTTTGAGCAGTAATGAGTGCCAGGTCCGTGACTCAAGTTATATGCCCCTATTATTTTTGTCATTTTTCTTGTGAGTGTTTAGGAGGAAGCAAAGAAAAATCTATCAAATTTAACCAGAGCTTCCATAAACTATGTTTAGAGTTGGAAGAAATCATCCAGTTCAGGGATCCTTAGCCTGGATTTTAGGAGGTCTTTTCCCCAAATTATACTCAAAAGTTTGTATGGAAGTCTTGTGTCTATTTTCCTGGGAAGGAGATCTATAGCTCATCAGATTCTCAAAAGTTAACATCCCTGATATTCACAGTTGAGGACATTGTGATTAATAGAGACAAGGTCAGACATCTCCTTGATTCTATGTGCCTGACAATACAAAAGCCTTGGTTCCTAGTATAGAGGTCATCTAAGGGAAGAATTGTCTAAGCTAAGAGCTTTCTGACTCTGGTTGTCCTCAGCACACTCTAGGGTATATAAATATGGACATGGGCAGAATCTTTGCTCTTCCTCACTTGAAGGTCCTCTCCCTCATTTAATGATAGTTTTGTCTTCCATTGTGGGGAAAAGTCATTTTCCTTGAGAGAATGATGTCCATGGTTGTAAATAAAGTAGGAGGATATCAACTTGCACCTTACATATGTTTATCCCACATTTAGCCATTATGGGAGATTCAGGTCTCAGGCTTCCCTAAATTGGCAAGACCTCCGGGAGTCTATCTACATAGCAGCCTGAGCAACCCACTAAAGCAGTGGTTCTCAACCTTCTGGCCCTTTAAATACAGGTCCTCATGTTGTGACCCAACCATAAAATTATTTTCGTTGCTACTTCATAACTGTAATGTTGCTACTGTTATGAATCGTAATGTAAATATCTGATATGCAGGATGGTCTTAGGCGACCCCTGTGAAAGGGTCGTTCAACCGCCAAAGGGGTCGCGACCCACAGGTTGAGAACCGCTGCACTAAAGGAATAGAGGCAGCCTGAGGTTGGGTCAAGGCATTCTTCATTCCGCTCTTAAGAATTAAGACTGAAGGCATTAAAAGTTATTTCCTACTTTGGTGGAATGATGCCATACTGTTTGTTCTTTGACAGCTTCAGGATGCTTCTATAGCCAAGGAGAGAGTCTCAGAGGACTTGGCAGTCACCTTAGGGAGCCAGGAAAGCAGGAAAATGGTGTTTATTATTCGGTAGCTGGGAGAAATGTAATCACTGCTTGTGAGATACCACGTAGGGAGGGGAGGAGATGTTTGGGGTCTTACAATTGTGAGGCATTCCTATTGCAAGCCTCTTATTTGGTTGAGGAAACATGGAACACATTTGCAATGTGTCAGGGCACCTATGGCTACAGAAGGGGCATGTGCTTTTGGGCTTTGAATTTCAGGTATGCTACCTCATTAAACATTCTGTAGTCAGAATGATCTCCAAGCATCATCCAACCCTCAATCCTTTGATGATGAGATTTGAATTTCACCAACAGGAGATACAATGATTTACTTGTGGATCATTTTCCACAGGACAAGGCTGCCAACAAGTCATCGTATGTTACTATCTGGAGACAGACTCCCCTGTGGGAAAAGTCTTCATTTTAATCAGTAAGGAGGTATGAAGTGTGAGGACTATGGGGCTCTGTCCCGCACAACCTAGAAATGCTGATGAGTAGTTCTTTTGCATATATTGTATGCTGCCAGCAACAGCCCTCTCTGGGGGATTAATATATTGATCAGCCTGCTGGAAGGGGTAGTGACCTCCCCAGTGGGAGAAGTCTGGCTAATGCCTTGGTTTCTCTGACAGCAAGTCCAGAAGGAATCTGTTGCCAGGAATCGAAGGTAGTTGTTGCCGTGACAGCGGAGTGCAGCATGCGTGTGTCTCTCCCAGTCCCCATGTGACCCTTTGCTGTGACGCTTGTGTGTTTAAACCTGCGCAAGACTCAGGAAGGTAGAGACAGCCCATGTGTGTCCCATGTGCTCTCTTCAGGAGTCTGAGCTGGGCCCTCTGGGGTCGGTGTGCTCTTTCCCTTTGCTGCACTCTCAGAAGTCAACTGATGGGACCTCTTAAGCCAGACGGGAACTCAGGGAAGACAGCATGATTCCTGAGATGGGCAAAGTGCTGGGTAAGTAAGGACACCTACACTTTCAACAAACCGGTTGTCTAAAATGCTTCTCAACATTGGGCACGTGTACGAAGATGACTATCTTCCCTTTCCAAGCAGCCATATATGTTGCTGACAAGTCTCAACATCTCATTTGAATTATCTCAGATGTTTCTATTCCTCCTGTCTTTCTCATTCACATTACTTGTTGTTTCTTCATATAATCAAACTAGCGGCCCAGTGCACGAATTCGTGCATGGGTGGGGTCCCTCAGGGTGGCCATTGGGAATCGGGCCGAAACTCGCAGTCCAACGCTGCCTGCTGCTTCGCTCATCCCAGCCCCCCTGCACCTGCGGCGGGCTCATGCCCAATTAGTTCTGATCAGGAGAGCCCTGCATCTGGTGCCCGTCCTGAGGAGGGGGAGGTTGGGTCGTGATCGGCCTTCTAGGTGGGCTGTGGGACGCCATAGCTGGCCCAGGATCTGGATCCATCCCGCTGACGTTTGCACTGGTTGTTGGGAGCCACCTGGCGGCCACTTTTATATTATTTCTTCCTTATGGAGTGTCTAGGGAGGGGAAGCGGCTGTGGTGCCCATGGCTGACTTCCAGGAGGCCAGAGGCGCTGTTGGGATCATGCTGGTGGTGCCGGCCTGTCGGTGCCTGGCCTGTTCTCTGGAGATTGGAACTGCAGGACTACTGAGGGAGTGAGTGGCTGCTGCCAGGCTGGTGGGCTACTGCGACGGATGGGTCAGGCAGCTAAGTGGCGCTCCCGCTGTAGGAGCACACTGACCACCAGGGGGCAGCTCCTGCATTGAGCGTCTCTCCCCTTGTGGTCAGTGCACCTCATAGCGACCGGTCGACCAGTTGTGCGGTCGTTGGTAGCTTAGGCTTTTTATATATATAGATGCTTAGTAAGTTGAGGATTGCTTGTGTGATGGACTTCTAAGTGTTCAGGAATGAGTGGGGGCATTCTTAGATTTGAGGTTGACTCTGTGGTCACTGTTTCTCAGCTCCTCTTTTCACCTGGATTTATACACGTAGCCGTCCTGCTGGAGGCGCTCTATCACCTCTCCTTTTATACCACCAAGTTTCAGGCTAAAATTTTACTTATTACACAAAGTTCCATTGAAAACAGGCTCCAGGATTAGGTTTCTCTTTGTTTATAATTGAAGAGATTGTCATTATGACATATTCATAAGTGGATATATTTGATCATTTGCAGATTCTTCCTCCCTCCGTCCTTCTCCATTCTTTCTTTTCTTAATCAAAAATCCATATCTAAGAGGGAGGCAAAAACACTGGGAAGAAGCATCTAATCCAACTGTGTTTTATTTCATTATGTTTCCTCTGAAGCACAAATCTTCCATAATCATGCTGTCTTTCACAGCAGCAAGTTATGGTGACTTGGACATAGCCTTCTCCCTCCCCTCCTGGGAGCCCCACAACGTCTCAGTTACTCTGCACCCCACCTACCCATGACGGTTCTTGTAGAGTTCCCTTTCTCCACACAGTTGTGGAAATTCCCACACAAGATGCTTTTAATTTACCCACACAGAGACCGGGCTAGAGTTCACTACGGGGGCTTCCAAGACTGGTTGCTACAGCTGCCAGGCCTGGAGCAGTGCTGTTGCTACCGCAGTCTAGCTGCAGATCCCAGCCACGGGCCCGCGGGTGCTGCTGCGGCATCAGTGCCAGCATGCCACAGCGGTGGGGTTCTCAGGCACCTCAGCCACTGGCACTTTTGCAAAATGAGAAAAAGAGTGCCTTTTTGCAATAAGCGTTCTAGAACAGGCTTGGTTGGCCTGCAAGCACAGTAAGTTAGACATACCGTGCTTTCTTCCGAGTCGAACTGCATTGCTTCTGCTGCAGCCAGGACTTCCACCTGGAACTTAGTTGGAGCTCTGATCTTGCAGCTGCCTTGAGCCTGGTAAGCTGGGACTTTGCTGCCACCAATGCCTTGTCATTTGAGATCCCTGTTAATATTTTGGCCAATGTTTTTGAGGATAAAAAAACCAGAATGCTTCTTTCTTTAGTTTTGGAAATGGTGGGAAGGTTTGTACCCCAGAATTTCCAAGTTGTGTGTTAGCTGTTAATTCCCAGGCACAGGGCTCAGACAAGCTGCTGGGATGCTTTGGGTTCTGCTCTCAGCTACTAACATTCACTGCCTTCCAACCCTCAGGTCCTTTGTCTGAATTACTGCACCAGATACCTTGCTCCCTTTGGTAAATTTTCTGTTGTCTCTCATATATCTCATTTTATTTGAGGTTCCCCCAACTAATCAGACATAGTTGTATAGGTATGAAACCTAGTTGAGGTCAGGATTCAGTTATTTTCCCAGGAGGACCTGCGGTCTCAAGGAATGCAGTTTATGCTAAGAGATTCTGTGTCTGTGGGAGGGATGAAGGCTGGTGGGGCTCCTCATTGTCCCTAACTTGGATGTATTTGAGGCTCAGTTCCAGCCCAAATAGACTCTGCATTTCAGCCAGTGATAGCTCAGGTCCCAAACATTTAATTTACCTGTAGCTCTCCCACCCTCAGTACATGGTCCTTTCTTCTCCCTTTCTCCTCCCAGGCCTATCTAACCATCACTTTGACATCTCCCTCCTCCCCAACAGGCCTGCTCAGAACAGCCACCAGACTGCTCCATGTTCCTTGCGTTTCTCAGTGATTGGTCCATCTCTTTCCCATGGCCTTCTTTCATTTTCCTCAGAAAGAGAGTGTAAATTATGTATAAATACATTTCATACTTCACAATACATATTACCTATTTCTCACAACTTTTCCCACCTCAGTTGTGCAGTTGAAATGATCATCTATTTCAAACATTCAGGAATCTATAGAAACTAATATAACCGGTGCCTACATTGAACAAATGTGTAAAAATTTGGCCAACTTTGCTTCAGATATTTTAAAGTAAATCCAACGTTACAAGGTCTAGTCGAAGTCCTCTACTTCTCCCCAGCTCATAACTCCTAAAGTCCCCCAGAAGTAACTATTCCTGAGATACATTTCATTCCTTCCCACCAATGTTTTATGCATTTTGTTTACATGTGTGTATCCATATCTATGCATAATATTATTTTATGGATTTAAAAAGAAAACGAGTGATATTAAGTACACAGCATATTCCAAGTTGATTTCTTCATTCAAACTTGTTTTTCATATTTTTTTTCATGTTGATCAGTTAGATGTAATTTATTTCAGCTGTTATAGAGATCACATTTGAGAATACACTACAATTGATATATCTATTTTCAATTGACATGTCAAATAGCTACTTTGAGCCCAGGTGGCATAGCTCAGTGGTTGAGCATTGACCTATGAACCAGGAAGTCACAGTTCAATTCCCGGTCAGGGCATATGCCCGGGTTGTGGGTTTGATCCCAAGTGTGGGATGTGTGGGAGGCATCTGATCAATGATTTCTTCTCATCATTGATATTTCTATCTCTCTCTCCCTTTCCTTTCTTCTCTGAAATCAATAAAATATATATTTAAAAAATAGCTACTTTGAAAAAGAAACTTCCTTTTTCCCACTCTTCCAACTTTTGTCTTATTACTTCTGAAAAATGTAATTATTACTTCCTGATTCTGATTATTGGTTCAATTCTAGAAGCCTTCTTACCATATTGGGCTTCCTTCAATGTGGAAGGAAGTAAATTGATACATGAACTAAAATACAAGCAGATTAAGGATGGGAAAGGGGTACAAAATTGTAACTCCGAAATGATGACTTGAAGATGCTCGAAGGGCTTACATAAGATTCATAAAGATGCTGTGGCTGATTCAGCAAGAGCACAGGGCTCTGGAGTATGACAGCACAAGCTGAATTCTAGCGCCAGTCTTTTCTAGCCTGTGGATTTAGCAATTTTCTCTAACCCTCTAAAAACTTTCTTAATCTCAAATCATGGAGTGTTTATAGAATTGGTTTTTTAAAAAATATATTTTTACTGATTTTAGAGAGGAAGGGAGAGAAGGGGAGGTAGAAACATCAATGATGAGAGGGAATCATTGATTGGCTGCCTCCTGCATGCCCCACACTGGGGATTGAGCCCCAAACCCAGGCATGTGCCGTTGACTGGAATCAAATCTGGGACCTTTCAGTCTGCAGGCTGACACTCTATCCATTGAACCAAACCAGCTGGGGCTATAGAATTGTTTTGAGAATTAAATGAAGTAATTCATATAAGGCTTGTAGTACAGTGCCTGGCACAAGCTAAGTTTGCTGCTCATATTGGTTATGAGTAATAGTTATTACTTTCTTCAATGCAGATATCTCTATTTTGGTAGTGGGGTCCAAGTGAGGACCTACCTCTGCTTTTTGGCTGGAGTGCTCCCTCTCTTTCTTTATTATGTGGCTTAAGAAGGGATAGAGAGGGAATTACTGTAAGCTCTTATAAACTCAAGCTCATATAGAAGATCCGCTCCCCTCTTCTGTTTCAAAGGCAAGATAGATTTTTGGATGTTTTGAGAATTCTGTATTAATTCAAGGAAATTATTCAATATCTTAACATCTTCTAAGGACATTATCAATATTGGGATATAAAGATTATGTTGAAATATATTCTATAAAAATAACTTAAATAATTCCACTACATTTACTATTGTTTAAGATGGTATTTTCAGATGTATGTTTTAACTTATCCAAGGTGTGCATGAACCTATTCAACTATTTGTTTAAACCCATCTCTGAATGAAAATCTTTATTAGAAATTAAACATGTATATATGCAGATAAAGGTAGGAATAGACTATCAGGTTCAGGGGAAACTTTATGGCTTGAGAGATTTCAGTGACTCCATTTTCATTCTCATAAAACCTGTCTTGCACAACTGCTCCTTGAAGGCATTATTTAAGCCAAATACACGCATGCTATTGAAAGAGACAAGGTTTGTCCTTTGCTGCGAAAAATGCTCAGGCTACAAGTAGAATGGGAACCTCTTCAGAGTGGCTTTGTCTTTCCAATTCTCAAATAATTCGTAGGTCTTACTCACAAATTGGTTATTTCAAATGGCTCTATCAAGACAAAAACAGTGGCTGTGATGCTTATAGCCAGAGAGACAGAAGGAAGTGGTGCCAAACTGGGGTGCTGAACACAAGGCAAATTCACACAGATGGCTGTTCATTGTGGAAATATTTTGAACAGTGATGCACGAATCCTGAGGATGAATGGAGGGGGTGTGTGGTTAAGCCCCAAACTCTCAGGTAGCCAGCAGTGGGTCATGGCCCTCTCAGTCAGTCTGAGTTCTCGTTCTCTTTATTCTCTGGGCATTCTGAAATTTTCATTTCTTTCACAGGGATAGGAAATAAAGAGATAATGAGCTTTGGGAAATACTGCATATCTCTGTTAGGACGAGGCTCCTAATACTAGTTTTGTACCTGTTTTCCCAAACTGCTTTATGCAAAGACTTTCCCACATATAATAATGTCTATATAACAACTAAGATACATGCTTTTTATTCACTGCATTTGTACAAAAACTATTAAATCCTCAAGGACTACCTGTGGCTACATGTAGAACTACTCAGTAAGGAAATAAAAAGGTGATCTTCATTAAGGGATACAAGATAATGTAAATGGGAACTGGCAGTGTGTAAATAAGGATAATACGGCCATGATTTCTACACTGAGACCAATTTTCAGTATGAGTTTTTCCTTAGATAATTCAGATAGTTATGGTTGATGGATTTAAAATAAATTTATATTTCAATGGGAATCCTTTTTTCCTACATTTTCTTATAGAGACTTTTTCATTTTGACAAAAATAAATATTTGTATTTATATATTTCAAATTGCAGCTAGAGGTTAGGAGTAGATAGCCTTATAAGAGTTCTTACAGAGATTTGCTGAGACAGATTTCCTACATGCTTTCTAAGGAGAAATCTTTGACTTTTATTATTTTGCCAGTTAATGGAATAATAGTGTAGAAATCTAAAAATAGTATGCCAAGAATAGATCCTGAAAAGGGGGCAAGAAGAGAAGAAATGAAGAGATTCTTATATGAATTTAGATATCATGAGGTATCATACTCTCGATAAAAATTTTTATATTGTTTGAGACTCCCCAAGTAATTGTTATTTTTCCTCTTACAGATACCTCTACGTGTTTCATAACCTCCCCTGGCTGTAACCCTGAGTGCCGATGCTTGACCTACTGTAAGTCAAAAAGTCATGTGTGGGGAAGAAAATCAGCTTTGCATTTTAACCTCTTTCCTGAGCTTTAATTAAAAAAAGATTTAAATCATAAATAGTTAGAAATGGAAAGACCTTTGTTTCTGTGAGCAAATGTCTGACCTTGTTCTAAATTGATAAACTGCACAGGTCTAGCTTTATTAATTTAAAATCCAAGAGTTCCTCTTGTGATACTGGTTGGTACTCAATACATCATTGCTGTTGTTGATGATGAATATAGGTAAGAAAAGAGTGTGGAAATGCATTTTTTCCCTTTTGTGGCTTGCTGGTAAAAATTTCCTTTCCAAACCATTGTAGAGTGACTCTATTTGTAGGTCTTTTAAAACATGTATATTTTTATTGATTTTAGAGATGAAGGGAGATGGAGAGAGGGATAGAAACATCAGTGATGAGAGAGAATCATTGATCAGATGCCTCCTGCATGCCCCCTACTGGGTATGGAGCCCACAACTGGTGACCTCCTGGTTCATAGGTCAACCCTCAACCACTGAGCCACACAGGCTGGGCTATTTGTAGGTCTTACAACAGTGGGTCAGTTATGCATCCCATTATAATTGGGTCTAGACACATAGTTTTTATCTTCACATGGAAACAAATCGAAGAGAAGTATGGGACACCATTCAGAATTGTTGGCAATTTTAATTGCTAAAAAAAAGAAGTCACCAAAGCAGGAGAACAAAGGCCTTATCCTGGCTGATTAGATGATTTAACCAGCAGTTAGTGTCGGCACAAAAAGTCAGCCAAACTGTTAAAAGAAATCTCAGGGGCTGGAACTCTGTCCTCTGTGGGGAAAAAAATCCAAAATGTATCCCTCATTATACCTTTTGGTACACAGATTTCCATGACGAATTTCTAATTTGAAGAAAAACATAAAGATATGGCACTGCAAGAAAAGCCAAGGGTGGGACACACAAACATAAAAGGGAGTGGCCTTTCTGCAAGGGAGGCTTTCCTTTGAGTCTGGGAGGCAGAGTATCTAGTCTTATATTATTGGAGTGTCTCCTGCTGCCTGCATCTAAGCAACCTTGGCTCACATATTGATGTTCCGAGGGAAAGATCCCAGGGAAAATGGATTGGAAAAGTACTTACTCTTATTGTGAGGAGCCTCTGCAGTGTGGAGTGACATGCACAAGATCCTTCTCCAAGAACTAAGCACTGTGTATCTATTTTTGGCATCACATTTATAAAGGGGGACCGTGCTTACTGGGATACAGGAAAAAAAACCACTTTTAATATTTACATTCAGCGCTACCATTTTATAATATTTTAGGCTGCAGTATTTTTATAGATTATGCTAATTTGTTAGTGAGGTTTATTAGCTATGTGAGTCTCAGCTCTTAGTACAGGAAAGGCCAAATGGTCAGGGAAGCTCTAAGTGTTTTCTGACAAATCCCCCTGTGCTAATAGGAAGTATTAACCACACACACGAGGTTAATGAAGTTCTCTGTGTTTTTTTTAAAATGAACTTTTTGCTCTTTTTTGGATGATAAGAAGCTGGTGTTTTGTGCACATGTCCCGCTCATGTGACAGTCTTCATTCTTTCAGGAAAAGAAAGATCTCTTCCTTCTTCTGCAGACTTCAGTGAAGACCCTAAGGCCAAGTTCTCCATTTTCCAGCTTGAACTTGTTGACTTTTGTTTTACATATACCCTGTAAGTTTTAGGCTAAAGTTAGTTAGGCCATTAATGTTTTTTTAACCTATGGAATCAGACCTGTTTCAAATTGTTGTCCAGTAAGACCGTGAGTATCGGTTTCAAACATTTGAAATAAAATGAGCATCCAGTTTGATCAGCATAATCTTCTCTGAAGAATATTAGGAACCTAACTATGTTAAGTAGGGGTTCCCAACATCATGGTGAGCTTTTGGGATGTGGCAGAATTGAATCCTTCCCAACTGCTATGTGAAGCCAAACTCTGATGAGGTGCAATAGCCAGCAAACAAGTGAAAGCCTACATTCTGGAAAAGATAAATAGGCAGAGCATTTGATCACAGCAGAGCAGAGTGAGTTTCAGGAGGGATGCTAAAGGCCAGATGGCCCTGCAGAGGTCTGCCAAGATTTCTGAGGCCCTGGGTCACCCAAGCCAATAAATGGATTGTGCTCTGCCTATTATACAGATAGCATGAGGGCAAGGAGTCCTGGTTATTTAGCAAAAAGATAGGTTCCAGGCTAGAAAAATGTGGGGCTTTCTCTTTAGCTGCTTCCTAACAGTGGCTGGACTTTGTGATCTTTGCATTTGCTGTGTTTTGCTCATTTGCTCAGTTGCTCATTGATTGCACAGGTTCTGTTTGGATGGTGTTTGATTCTCACTGACTGCCCTTGTTCCCTTACATAATTACTTATTGAGTGGCTGATGCGTCCTGGGCTCTGTGTTAGAGCTGGATAGATAATTGTGAACAAGATGGACATGGCTTCTGCCTTCATGGAGCTTGCGGTCTACTGGGGAAGATAGACAATGGAACGAGTAGTTATAATAATGCGTAATGAGGGATATGAAAGAGAAAGTACAGAGTCCTACAGGTGCACATAACAGGGGAAGCAAAGATAATCTAGAGGTCAGAGATGGTCTACCTGGAAGGGACATGTAGGTTGAGACCTGAAGGATATGCAGGAATTTGCTAGTAAAAGTAAGGAGATACACCAGACATAAAGGACAGTGTGTATGAAGTTGTGAAATTGAGAGATTTTGGCATAGTTGAGTAACTGGAGCACAAAGTAGAGGGAGGAATAAAATGGAGGGCCCAGAGGGTTTCTGTTTCTTCCTCTCCTTCCTATACCCTAAGGTATGAGGCAGGCATGAGGGAGGTGGGGAGAAGGTTTTGGTGGGTACAGAGATTTAAATTCTGGTGGGAGGAAATATTTCATTGGAAGTGGGGAGTTGGTCTCCAGAAATACATCATGGAAACAGGAATTGACTGACCCACAAAGGCAGAGAATTGGGGTTAAATTAGGATTAAATTATCCATATAGTGTGGGTGCTAATGTGGCTGGAAGGTAAAGTGAAGAAGGAACAAGAGAATATATGAATAATTTGGGTGGTATGTATAGAGAAAGGAGAGAAGACTTAAAAAGAACCTTGAAGGACACTGACATTTAGTTGACAGAGGAAGAGTTGCAAAGAAGATTGAGAAGGAGAGACCAAAAAGAGAGCAGAAAAACTAGTACTGTGGTTTGTCACAGAAGTGTCAGGAAGAGAGTCTTTTCAGGGTTGGGACTCACCTCAGGACACAAAATTGAAGGGGGTGCCCAAAACCCCAGTAATTAAGATAAATAATATTTTAATGCAATATTAAAAAAACCCCTGAGTTAATGCAAAAGATCCATATGATCAAAACATCAAACTTTTAAATAGAGACAAGACCAGAATTATTGATATTTTTTCCCTCAGGCTCCAATAAGGCTTTGTACACTACTATGCTATTAGATTTAGAAATATTTTATATTTAGAAGTTTGTTATTTTGTTCATATAGAAAGAAGAAGTGATAAACTGTGTTAAATATGACTAAGAAGTCAGTCAAGGAATAGGTTGAAATGAGTCCATTGAATATAGGGGCAAGCTATTGTTACTGGATATTTTTCTCTACCTTGTTTTGATAAAACATAATAGAGATTATATTAGTCTCTGCAAACATAATCATCACCTCCTAAAAAGCTGAGTCCTTTTCTGAAGTAGGAGATTATATAAACACAAAAACATGTTTTTCTCCCTTAAAACACCTTTTATTATGGGAAAATATATGTAGCAGAAACATTACCATCTTGACTGTCTTGGTGTACAGTTCAGTGATGTTAAGTACTTCATATTGCTGTGCAACCACGACCATCATCCATATTCAGAACTCTTTTCATCTTGCAAAACTGAAACTATGCCCAATCAAAAACTTTTTTTATTTAAAGTTTATTTTGTCTTATATAGAATAGCCACTCCTGCTCTCTTTTGGCTACTATATGCATAGAATATTTTTCCATCTTTTCACTTCCAATTTATTAGTGTCTTTGGATCTAAAGTGAGTCTCATATAGACAGTATATACTTGGATCATGTTTTGTTTTGTTTTTCCATTCTGTCAATTTCTGTCTTTTGATTGGAGAATTTAATCCATTTACATTTAAAATAATTATGGATAAGGAAGGACTTCCATCATTTTGTTTTTGTTTTCTATATGCCTTATAGTTTATTTTGTCTCTCATTTTCTGTGCTAAGAGCTTAAATTAACCACAATTTGCTGTCCAAGCCTTCCCTTGGAAGTTACAAGCCTTCAATAGATTCTAGAGTTCCAAAAATAGTTACGTCGGACAGAATCTGCCAGTACAATTGTGATCTGGGCAGGAAGACAGATTCACTATTCCACCATTTTTCCAGGATCCTCTCTCCCCAAACATATATTTTAAAATTCATAGTATCTTTCATAATAACTTTAAGGTGAAATAAAATAGTTTCTTATTTTTATGAATTACTCTTCAAACATTCTCTGGATGGAACCATGTTCTTGCATAAATCCATGGATCACGCATATCTGAGGGTCAGAAATATAGGCTGGGGAGCCAGGTAAATAGGTATAATTGCTAAGCAGGTCCGTGTTTACCTCTGAGAGAAATCAACTGCTATTTTATTTGTACATTTAGTAACTATTTGGGAGGCACTAGATTCACTGGAAATAAATTGCTTCCTGATGGGCTCTTCAGTTTGAAGTGCTTTGTGTAAATCAGTTGCTATTTACCATACAATCCCCAGACCCCTTTCTTATAAAGATATTTATCTATATTCCTTCTCAAGTGCTCTATTGCTTTTTATTCAGATTGTACCTTAGGTGCTTTCATGCTTACATGCTATTTTTTTTTGGTTCTGGTTTGGATACTTTAGGTGATTGGAAATCACTTGTCATATCCCAGCCATCTGTCCAAAATCTAAAGTGCTCCAGCTTCACCTGTCAGTGTGTCAAAAACTTAATCATACTGACAAGGTAAAAAAATTTGCATTTGTATCTCACAAACTCATCCTCTTGCTTTAGGATGACCAATCATGGTGCTTTGGCTGTGACTGTCCGGGCTTGAGCGCTGAATGTCCTGTGTCTTAGTAAACCCCTTAGTGCTGAGGAAACCTGGACAATTGGTTACCTTATCTGGCCTAGAAATATATCCTGGATTCCTTTGTGAAAGCCACCTCCTTCTTTCTTTCAAGTCTAAGAGGAAGAGGTGACTGCTAATTTTACATGTTCATGTTCTTGCTAAACTTCTGAGGATTTGTTCAAGGATTATGGTCATTCCTGGACTGCTGGCAGTTTAGAGTGAGAAGGGAGCTGAGAGATCTTGCAGCACAACCATCTCAGTTTACAGATGAATAAAATCTCAATTGCATTGGAAAGTTTTGGCCATCTTCACCCACTCTTGCTGCCATGGTACCAGATTTCTGCAATGTCTTCAAACATCTCCTTTCCCACTAATTAAAAACAGACGGTTATGTTGGAACATCAGCTACAGTAACAGGAAAAAGTAGCATTCGGTTAGCTTTAAATTGTCCAATAATCTTTTTCTAATGCCTCTATTTGCGTCATAGGCATTTTAACTTCCCTTGTGTCTAAAGTTCAATGTCTCTCATGGATTACTCATACTATCTGATGTGAAAATAAATATGGTCAGGTTAATTAGCATCAATTTTAATAAGATCCCAAAGTAATTCTATACAATGCTTCCTGGCAAGAAAGAAATTAAGCTTGATAACTGAGATGATAGGATCTAAAATAGAAGCAATGAAAGGGGCACAAATGAAAGAAAATAAGCATAGAAAAGGGAGAAAGAAATTGTGTGCGATATACAGACAGAGTTTTCTTTACAAAATCACACAATGGGTCTTTGTTATTTTGCCTCCTAAGGAAGTCAGAGTCCAGTGGTTTTTCAAAAAGCAGACTGATCTCACAGGCTCGTTGAAAGTTCAAATACCTGGTTCCCATCCTTGACTATTCTGAATCAGTAGCTCTAGAGTGGAACCTGGGGATCTCTATTTTTAATAAACTTCAAAAGTGATTCAAATGCAATTGGTCAGTGGAATGATGTCTGGGAACCACCAAATGAGGCTCTTTGAAGAAGCTTTCCTATTTTTCACTTTGGGAAAAATATTTAATGGTCATTCCTCAGACTTCACTTTTTTTGAGATGGCAGGTATTACTATGCTTCCTTTAAAGTGAGGAGGGAAATTGAGGAAGTTAGAGTCACAGTTTAATGTAAGAATGTGAGAAAATGAGGATTCACCCCTGCCCCAGTTTCACCCTGCAGAGTATATTAAGGTCCTGAAAATGAAACCTGCTCTAAAGAGCGAGGGTGGTTTCCTCCAAAGGTTATGTGGGACTGTGTAAGGCAATTTGCACATTGTATGTTTGACCATAATGAAGAGATGGAGTGGGGGAGCCTAGAAACTGCCCAAGAGTCCAGCATTTCAACCCTCATCTGACTCGTGCTGTAGAAATTGTCCAACCCTAACTGCGTGGAGGAGAATGACTGAAGTGTCTCTTGTTCACCAGCCACGCTAGAAGGATCTCTTGTGAAATGTTTACGTGGGCATGTTCAAATACCCACATAGCCTGAAAAGTCCTCTGGGAAACTAACACAAGGCCCCAAGTTCTTAATTAGCAGAGTGGATGCCCCAGCCCTGTCACTTAATGGTATTGCAAAAGATGTGTTTGGCAATTAATTGGATGATCTGTAAAACTGGAATCCTGACCACTTGTGGTCATTAAAGATCCCAGGACACTTTCCTTATGGCAGGTGGAGTCCTGGAATAGTTCCAACCCTGATAATTAAATTAGATTCTTCCCAGCTTCCCTTTATACTTTCAATTTTACTCTGTTTCCTTTCTATCCTTAATTTCGGTGAACTTGTACATTAATAGAGAGCCAGTGGGTTCCATAGAGGACTACAGTATAGTAACACTGTCTCCTGACTTATGGAGTGATATCCGCTGGGTTAGTGGTTGACAGGCACACTTTGTACAAAAGGGAAGTTGTTGGATTGGTATCTGAAGAGATGTGGAACCATTCCTGAAAAATTAAGCCTGTTAAACATTTCAGCATATAATTAAAATTTTTGTCCAATTAGCTTTTAGAAGTGCTATTTTTTTTCTTTTCCTTTCATGGATATCTTTTTATAAACAAAGTAATTAATAGGCGTATTTTATTAGCAGAATGAATCCATGTGTTTAATTAAAAAAACACACCAAATATAAAAAGGCTGATCTCATTCACTAGGATAGAGGTAGAGACAAGAACAGTGAGACATAGTGGGAACCAATTTGATGGCTGAAATCTACTGATGCAGAATTTTACCTCAAGTTTCTTTATTATAAACAGTTAATCTGCTACTGATCTTCTACTACATTTGTTCCAAAATGGGGTGGCTTTTAGGGCAGTATGTGTTCTCTTAATAGTTATATTCTTTTATTACCAGAAACTGTTTTATTAATACAAATGCTTTTTCAAGAAAATAAAAATTCAGTGAACTGTGTATTTACTGAAAATAGAGTTGTCACGCAAGGCGAGCAAACTCCTATATGTTATTATTTAGCAGGTTGTCTGTTTTAGGGAATTAAAATTCTCTCTGAAATGTTTTTCAAGAACGAGTGAAATTTTATTTTTAAATTGTGGATAATAACTTTCCATTTTAAAAGTATTCAACTCTGTTAATAGACCATACAGCCCTTCCTTTGGTATGCAGATTAACTCATACATATTCAGGAAAGTAAAATGTACTCCCCAGTTTCTATGGTTTGTCAACATTTGAGACTCAGTTGGAGACTGTTTTTGTTTACTTTTATTATTATTGTTAAACTAATTTTCTGTTTCAAATAACATATTTGATTCATAATTTCCTGCTTTTAACACGGATGGGTCAACACACATACACACAATGTTTACAACCTGAGAATTCTGTAACCATTTTCTGTGCATCTCTTCTCTAACCCACAATAAATAGTGCTTTACTTCAATTGGACAAAGAAAGAAAAAAAAAGATAGAAATCAGAAGGTAGACATCAGCAGGTTTCATTATAAGAAAGCTGGTTTTATTATCAGGGTTAATGTGAGGAAGAATTTTTTAAGAGTGCATTAAAGGTTTTGTAAAAGTGTTTTAAGTATAAACATATTCCTGTAATGAAAATGTAGGTAACCTCAACAACATAGATAATAGCAAAGTATAATAACATAATTAGAAAGTGTATGTTTTGAGTGTTTATTATCTTTGTTTTGAATATACATTTTAACTATAAGTTTGTGTAATTTAATTTTTAATAATGGCTGTGTTTAACATTGACTTGCAAAATTTCTAAAACAATTGGTCCTTGCAATCAGGTATAAGTAGGTTCTAACATACCACCAGATAAAATGCTGTTGGGTGGATTGGGGAAAACTAGGTTGGAAGTGGTATAAAACAGATAAATCTTCATTCCTTATAGCATAAAACAAAATACAATGACTACGTAAAAAATAAGTTTTTCCAAAGACTTTTATATCATTACTAAATTATTTAAATATGATTATAGGGAGAAGGATGGGAGGCTAACGGGTCATAGGACAGGACAAAGCTTTTATTGGAAGCTTTTCAGTTAATATTCAATCCCGAGTATGTACACATTTGAAAAAAAAAAAACCCACAGAAACAAAATAACTAGGGAAAAAAATGGTTTAATACTATAGACATTTTGAAATAGTGTGAGATGGTGTTATTCCTCATGTGTCCTGTCGTGCTCACTGCTCTGGTCTATCAACAAGGAAAATGATCTAGTTCACTATTTGAGGTTCTTTTGCATCAAATTATTCTAAGGATCTAAAATCTGATATAACTGTTAGATATTTCTCACTGAGCTCATTTTAGCTGGTGTTTGAAAATTGGCTAATTTTTTATTGAAACTGTCAATTGGGACAAATTTGAATGTCTAATTTGCTGCTTTCTTCTGGCAGTCACTAAACCCTTATAATTTAGGCCATTGTCAGTGCACTGGGATTTTAATGAGGCAGCCGAATCCCCTGTTTATGTACACGGCTTTAACATCTCTATATGCTTATTTGTGTGGTGGTAGCACTTTAACAGTCTGCTTTCCCAGAGGACATACAAACAGTCTGGTAACTTGATATATGATGTAACCATAAGACACATACCACTTAATCAAATGTCCTACATCCACCCACACCTTCAAGACCTGTCTGGTAAGTGAGTGTATTGTAAATTCTGTTCATTCCTCTCTGATCAGGTCAGCTGCTTTTGTTTCTTCTTTCTCATTTCCACACGACTAATTTCCATTCCTATCACCTCAGTTTGGTATTATTGCACTGACCTCCTAACACATCTTTCTACTTCCAAACTCTAGTGTTCAGTCCATTTTGAATCATATCACTAAACTCATTTTCCAAAAATATTGCTTTAATGTCCCTCCTATGCTCAAAAATCTTCAGTGGTTTCATTCCCACCCCCAGACCCCTAAGATAAATTTACATAATCAGACCAGTAATCTCCAAAGAGAGGTGGGTAGGATAAGACACACTTATGTATTTCATTCTTTAATCATATTTTTGATCCACAAAAATAATGTGAATTCTCAGGATTCTGAACAAAGTTTATCAATTAGCAACATAAAAGAGGAATGTTAGCAATAGCCTGGGTATATCCAGGAGATGTGAAAGAAAATCCATTAGAATATAGAAGAACGTAGCAGAATTTTTAAATTCCTATTTCTACATTATATAAATAACTATGCATATTTTTAAGTAAGAAAAGAAAAATTAAACTACCTACAGGGGTAGGAAAAGGTAGGTTTGCATAATACAAATAAATAATGTAATAATAAATAATAATATAAGAATAAATTGTGTTTCGTTGTAATCACAACTTTAACCTACTTTGCCCATCACTGTACAGATTGATACAAGAGCTGCCTTTCAGACTGTGTGTCAGATGATCATGTTACTCATGGCTTCTGAGTTATCTTGAAATAATAGTTGAAGTTTCAAAGTACTTAGAAGATACCCTAGTTTTTTGGGTTAGTTTCCAGCATATGGTGATGTTTTTCTATTTAGATGTATTTAGTTATGGATTTATTGATTTGTAGTTACATGAATGGGCAAGTGGCTTAATTAAAAAGACTTCAGGAGAACCAAGATGGCGGCATAGGTAAACACCGGAGTTTGCTGCCTCGAACAACCACTTCAAAAATACAACTAAAAGACGGAACGGACATCACCCAGAACCACAGGAAGGCTGGCTGAGGGGAAATTCTTCAACTAGAAGGAAAGAGAACAGCATACCGAGGCTCAGAGGAGG
>NW_005370660.1:825383-831647 GCF_000412655.1 Myotis brandtii
AGATCTTTTTTTTTTTTTAATTGGAAAAATAAAGATTTAATTTAAAAAAAAAAGAAAAAAAAAGAAAAAAAAAAGAAAACGAATAAAAAGACTTCAGGAAAGAAATCACAGATTAAAGAGAATAGTAACTGCAAGTATAAGAGAACAACAACAAAAAGGCCAACTGTTACTTCTACTCTTAGTGTACACACTTTGTAAGCTACATTATGCAATAATAATATTGCAAGTAATCAACTCGGACAAGAACTTGGTCCAAATGATTTAAATTACTAAAATGACTATTTTAAATAGGAATTCATGTCTTTATCTATACTAATAAAAGGGTAATATGCTAATTAGACCGGATGTCTTCCAGACATCCTTCCGGACAAAGTCATGGTGGCAGGGCCGAGGCAGAGGCAGTGGCAGTTAGAGGGGATCAGGTAGTCAGGCAGAGGCGGTTAGGGGCAATCAGGCAGGCAGGGGAGCAGTTAGGGGCAATCAGGCAGGCAGGCAGGTGAGTGGTTAGGAGCCAGTGGTCCTGGATTGCGAGAGGGATGTCTGACTGCCGGTTTAGGCCTGATCCCTGCCAGTTTAGGCCCCTAACTGCTCCTCTTCCAGCCATGATCCCCCTAACTGCTCTCCCCTGCCGGCCTGATCCCCCTAACTGCTCTCCCCTCCTGGCCTAATCCCCCTAACTGCCTAACTGCTCTCCCCCCCGGCCTGATCCCCCTAACTGCCTAACTGCCACCTTCTCCCTTCTCCTGCAGTGCCAGCCTTCTCCCTTCTCCCTTCTCGGGCAGTGCTGGCCTTCTCACCTTCTCTCTTCTCGCGGGGTGCCAGCCTTCTCCCTTCTCCCTTCTCCCTTCTTGCACGGTGCTGGCCTTCTCCCTTCTCCCGCGGCACCGCCTTCTCTCTTCTGCCTTCTCCCTTCTGCCTTCTCCTGCTGCGCCTTCTCCTGCAGCCTCTGCAAAAGGGACCACAGTGCTGGACCGGCCTTCGGCCCTTGCAGCTGCTGTGGCTTTGTCTGGAAGGATGTCTGATCTAATTAGCATATGACCCTTTTATTAGTATAGATTTGTGATTACTGGAAGAATTTTTACAGACAAGCTTCTGGTTCCATAATTTCAAACCTTGCTTCTTTCCACTTCCACAGTTTTGACCCTGCACACCATAGAACACACTCCTCTTGCACCTCGATGTCACAACCCCACGGGAGTCAGTAGAGTGGGCAGGAATATTCCTGGGAGGCATCTTCTGCTGGGATGGCTAGTGATAACCAAAGTCCCCATGGAGGAGCCTAGAAACCTTAGAAATATATTCCATTACATATATCCTGTATGTCCCATATGGAGAAAAGCCATATGAGTGTAGTGATTGTGGGAAGTCTTTCAGCCAAAGCTCTAAGCTAATTGACCACCACAGTGGTCACACTGGTGAAAGGCCTTATCAGTGCAGTGAATCTGAGAAGTTTTTAGACAGAGCTCTTACCGTTTCTGATACCAGAAAAGCACTGTGAGAAAGCAAATGTGGGAAAAACTTTGGACAGGTTTTTTTTTCTTCTTTTTTTCCTATTAAGCTAAATGTACTCCCAAGTCTGCTTTTACTTTTTGGATTCCCAAACTGCTTGCAGCCACTTATGCCCTATCTAACTCAAAGGAAGAGTAACAGAAGGAAGTCGGAATGGAAAGAAACAACAGTCTTAATTGTGGTCAAGATATCTTACCTTTATCTCACCTCTGCAACCTTTCCTGACACATGATCATGTGGATACATTTCAGGGGAGATGCTCATGCAGGTGAAGGGTCCTGAACTTGATTTAAGCTTCATGGTAAACTGATCTCTATCTTCAGAAAACAAAGCTATTTTAATGGTGTTTAAAGGCATTTAACACAATAAAATATAGACTGTTGCAGAACTAAAATGATAAATTCTCTAGAGAGTCCTTCCTTAGTTAAAAATGAAAAACAAAACACTCACATATTTTTTGCCAGGTATGTCAGCCAGTAAAATCAATTATCAAAATGAGATGAGGTCCCGGCCAGATGGCTCAATTGGTTGGAGCGTTGACCGGTACACCAAAAAGGTTGCAGGTTCGATTCCTGGTCAGGGCACATACCTGGTTTGTTGGTTCAGTCAGTTGGGGTGTGTAGGGGGAGGCAACTGATTGATGTTTCTTTCTCATATTGATGCTTCTCGCTCTCTCCCCCTTCTCCTCTATCTGAAATCAATAAATATATCTTTGAGTGAGGATTTTAAAAAATGAAATAAATATAGAGCCAGACTTTTGAATTGCCATGTTATTTAAAGACTGGTAAGAAGTATGTTAAATCACATTGTTGTCATTTAAAATATTGATGTTTTCCACAGATGACAAAAAGAATTTTTATACCATAAATACAAAAAATTAATATTATTTCATCCTTTAAAAATATATTCTATAAAGTGCCATATATCAACTTGTACGTGCACACATACATGTTGGGAGGTATGCTCATAATCTAAGATGCACAATCCAAAACATTTGGATGTCATTGAATTAGGCACTAAGAACCTCAATATTTGACCCCATAGGATCCCATCTCTTTTGCTAGCCTGAATATTCCCACGCCCTAAAACAAGTCTTTATATTCCCATCTCAATGTCCTTATCCAAGTAAATCCTATCCCATTTTTCCAACCTGGCATATCCCCTTTCCTTCTGGCACATTCTCTTATCTATCTTCAAGGACCCGTTCTTTAAACACTCACTTGGCTTCCTCAGTTTTTAAGAGTTCTCTCATTTTGTTAAATAAATAGTACTTATTTATTTTTAGCAGGCCCATAGCACCAAGTGATAGCATACGTTAAGGCACCTCTTTTATTGTATTACTTGTTTTAATGCATTTATATCTTATTTTGCAGGTTCTCAAAGGCAAGACCTCTCTCTTGCACTTTTGTATTCCCACAATACCTAACACAAGTCTAGGAAGCTAATAGATCCTCTATGAAGTTTTCTGAAATCAGTACCTGTTTTGGAAAAAAAATCAAGTTAACGGGAGATATCTTTGGAGTTCTCAAAACCCTCTGTTGGGAGAGGGTGTGTGTGAAGGCAGTCACAATGGCAGCCTTTGTCTTCCCAGTGACCCCGTGGGAGGAAGCTCTCCCCTTTACACTCATCTCTCACGCTGAGAATATAGTCCTTATGCTGGATAAGTAAGTGGTGTACACTAGAATCTCTAACTGTGACACTAAAGGGAAAGAATGGCTTTATTTGGAGTCACAATGTGATTAATATATTCTCTTTCCCAAACTAGATGATTTTACCTCCTCAACAATATTTTTGCCTTATTCATCATAAGATCATGTTCACTAACAATGGCAAGATGGGAAGGGGCATCTGTCCATCTCACACTAGTTTGGCATCTCTGTAGAAGGAAACAAATTGATAAAAAATAAGTCCTGTTTCTTTGTTGAGTGTCCTTTGGAGCTTGGCTCTTTGGAAGTGCAGGCTTACTGTCCCTATGAAGATGTTGGTTCGTTTTAACAGCAGAGGTCCTCCTTGCTTAGCAGTCCTCTGGAGGAAATCTGCTAATCCAGGAACTACTCACTCTAAAAGCCTGAGATAGTTGGAACTGCATGACTTGCACGGATGATTAAAAGCCACTGTCTGTGCTAAAACTGGGTTTAGGATGTCTTTTCATCGCAACACATGCCAATATCTCAAGATTCTAATTAGCTGCCAATCAGGGTAAAGAGATCAGAACAAGCAGCACTGAATTACTATGTGGAAGTATATGCAAATCACTGGGGTTACAGCTAAGAAAGAATTTGTACTTTAGGGAATAAAAAGCTACATTAATCTAGAATTATCAAATGCTGGTAGATGTACTCTTGACCTTGTCATGAAGCCAGACAGAAGAATTCTGTGGTCTAGAGCCCACATTTCCTGAATTCTGCTAAAACATGCGGGCTCTGGTGTGGCAGGTTCCATCTGAGTCACAGGGAGTGGAAAGAACCAAGCCTACACGAATCTGAGTGCGTCTGGGGTCCCAAGCTCATGAGATTGGGACACGTTCTACCCTGTGCCACCCACCTTTTCCCATCTGTATCTACGTCCTACTGTGTTAGCAGAAGCTGCAGATGGAGCTTCCTGTGCCATTGTTAATTATTATTATTATTATTATTTTTATCTCTTCACCCATAATGTCTCTAAATCTCCTGGCATTGGAACTGTTGTCTTTGTTGGAAAGAAATGATAGCCTCTGAGATGGTGATGGCGGCACTGCTTTGTGAGCAATGTGGCTACTGTTTGAGTTTTAAAAAATAATAATTATGTCCTGACACTAAAAAAGTAAATTTCTTTGTAATTAGTTCTCGTGTTTAGAATTGCTTTGAAATTCACTAGGGTTTTCCCTTTAAACAAGGAGAAAAGACTCAGTTTGTTTCCCTTGTTTGGGGTCCTTTGGGATGAAAAGCTCTATGGAACTGTAAGCTATTATTAATCTGCCCCTTCTCCAGAATATGCCGACGGGGGCTCTGAAATATATATCAGCTGAATGTCTGTCTTGGTCAAATGAAACTGCAAAATTATTTTTCAGCATGTACTTTGAATTTGCCTAAAGCCTGTCTATTTCATAGAAATAGAAGTGATATTCTGTGCCTGAGGCATCTATTGGTTTTTTAAAAATATTTTTTTTATTGATTTCAGAGAGGAAGGAAGAGGGAGAGATAGAAACATCAATGATGAGAGAGAATCATTGATTGACTGACTTCTGCACACCCCACACTGGGGATTGAGCCCAGTGGGAATCGTGGGAATCCAACCATGACCTCTTGGTTTATAGGTCAACGCTCAACCACTGAGCCATGTCAGCTGGGCCACCTGCTGGTTTTAATAGTTACAATCAGGTTCATTCAACCATATAGATGCTACCTCCTAGATAATACCCAATGCTTTTCTCTAAGTGGTTTGTATAGCAAGGGTGGGGAGTGGTTTAGGTTCTGCCTGGATGCAAAAGGATAAGTCGTGCAGATTTCCTCCAAAGCTTTGCATTCCATGACAGCACCGTGCTGACTGCTGAATCCTTTGCAGTTGCTTGTAGGTATTGACTAGTAAGAGGAAGAGAAAGTCACCATGTCTTATCTCGTGTAGCTTTACCAGCTGTGTGCTTAGTTGCCATTTTTGAGTAATACTTCCTTTTCCAATGTTATGTTACAGCTGGTGTGGACTGATCCCAAACTATCCAGAAATCATGGTCTCCACTCCCATTGCCCTCTGTGGGCTACTAAGAACTTACATGGGTGTATCAGTGTGTTGGCCACTGCATAAGCAGGACAGAGTGACAGCTCAAGACGACCCCAATGCAGGTGGACGTGTGGAAAGGGTGGTGGGAACTAGCAACCGTTGAGCACCACAGGAATGGACAAGGCTACAGATTTGCATGCGTATCAGTTAACGTAAGTGGATTTGGTGAATTTCCTTGTTTACCAGGGTGATATTTGTGGAAATTTGGGGTGTTTTCATTATAATTTGGAAAGGAATGAAAGCCCTAGAGCTCTTTCTAGTTCCCTGTCTCTGAACTCCGAGAGGATTTTAGGAGCCTCAGTAGCATGAAAAGCATCAGGACATCATCCTGTCAAGGCCCCACTTGGTATTAGTCCTAAGTAGGTCTGTGAAACTAAATCTTCACCATGTGTTTTAGTTGACTATTCTCACCAAAACCCCAGTGGTTTAAACAATGATTATTTATTTGTTTATAATTCCTTGGTCTTTGTTTTCTTTGCTTTTCAGTTTTCAATGATTCTATTGATATAGCCTCTACCGTAGAAATTCTCTCCTCAGCCATGTCTAGTTTACTAATAAGCCCACTGAAGGCATTCTTCATGTTCTTTACGTTGCCTTTGATCACTATCATTTCTTTTGGTTCTTTCTTAGGATTTCCATCTCTCTGCTTACACTGCCCATCTATTCTTACATGCTCTCTACTTTATCCATTAGAGC
Source organism: Myotis brandtii (assembly GCF_000412655.1). NCBI lineage: Eukaryota > Metazoa > Chordata > Mammalia > Chiroptera > Vespertilionidae > Myotis > Myotis brandtii. The sequence goes on from NW_005370660.1 coordinate 831,345, forward strand.
CCTTAGCATATTAAATCATAGTGTTTTAAAATTTATGGTCTAATAATTCCATGATCCCTGCCATGTCTGGTTCTGATGACTGCTCTGTCTCTTCAAATTGTGTTTGCTTTTTGGTATGCCTTGTAATTTTGTCTTGATAACTGGGCATGATGTACGGGTAAAAGGGACTACTATAAACAGGCCTTTAGTAATGTGGGGTGAGATGTGGGGAGGGGAAGTGTTCCATAGTCTGTGAAGAGGTCTCAGTCTTTTAGTGAGCTTGTGCCTCAGGACTTTGCAAAGGCTTCTTTCCCCCTCCCCCGC
>NW_005370660.1:831734-843151 GCF_000412655.1 Myotis brandtii
CTGGAGGTGGTTCCTTTCCTCCAAGAAAGTTAGGTTCTGATAACTAATTTCTCCCGAGGACAGGCCTTGTTAAGAACAAAATAGAAAAGACATATGTACCTCCATGTTCATTGCAGCATTATTTACAATAGCCAAGACATGAAAACAACTTAAGTGTTTACTGATAGATGAATGAATAAAGAATATGTGGTATGTTATGTACAATGGAGTATTATTCAGGCGTAAAAAATAATGAAATCTTGCCATCTGTGACCACACGGATGAAATGTGAAGGCATCATACTAAGTGAACTAAATCAGATAGAGAAAGACGAATTTCATATGATATCACTTACATATGAAACAAAAACAAAACAAAATAAAACCACGCTCATAGATACAGAGAAAAGATTGGTGGTTGCCGCAAAGTAGGGGCGGGGGCGGGGGAGGGGGGGCGGCAAAATGGATAAAGAGAGTCAAAAAGATACAAACTTGCAGTTATAAAGTAACTAAGTCACAGGCATATAATGCACGGCATGCTGACTATAGTTAATAATACTGTCCTGCATATCTGAAAGTTGCTAAGGAAGTAAATCTTCAAAGTTCTCATCACAAAAAAAAAATAATTCTGTAACTGTGTGTGCGGATGGATGTTAACTAGATTATTGTGGTGATCATTTTTCCGTGTACACAAATATCAAATCATTAAGTTGTATACCTAAAACTAATATACTGTTGACTATCAATTATCCCTCAATTTAAAAAAGAAGGAAAAAGAGCAGTGCTCTGGCTGTTTCCAAATGCTTCCTTTTCCTCTCGCCAGCTGTTTACTATGGGAATCTGGTTGAGCTCTTGGAGGCCAATCTCACAATATTGTGGGGCCCCGCCCCATGACTGGGTCCCCTTGGAATCTGTAGCTCAGAGTTGTCAGCAACGAGACTCCAGCTCAGGGGCAGGTGAGGTTTCCCCCCCAGTGCCCGTTCCTGCCGCGGCTTCCTTGGCGTCTGGTGAATTGTTATGTTCTACCTTCTCCTGTTGGTCCCTCCAGTCTTGGGGCAGCCATTTGCCCCTCTCCTACAGACTCAAGAGGAGTTTGTGAGTCTGTTCAGCTTTTTCTTTGTTGTTCGGACAGAATGGGGATTTCCATGCCGTTGACATGCGGAACCTCTTTCTGGGGCCCAAATCCTGTTCTCAATTTTGCTCCCTGCCTTCTGTGGAGCGTTTGCCCCTCCCACTCCACGTGCTTTCCCAGCCATCCTCTCCATACCGCTGATGGAGAATTCTCAATCAATACAGATTGGATTGTGCTGTTTGAATGGAAGGAAGCCCAGAGGCTGAGGATCTCCCCCTCTGTCCTGTGGCCAGCATGGCCGAGCCCTCCGGGAGCGCTGCTGGGCACATCAGCGGCTCCTCATGTCTGATCCCGGTATTCTGCAAAGTCTTTGAAGGCTGCGCTGCCTCAGGGCTGAGTCACTGGGGACCCAGTCCTATCTCCCCAGTGGAGAAAGTATTCTGCAAAGTCTTTGAAGGCTGCGCTGCCCCAGGGCTGAGTCAGTCACTGGGGACCCAGTCCTATCTCCCCAGTGGAGAAGGGCTGGTGTGTAGAGAGCTTAGTGGTGACTTGTGGGCCGGCCTCAGGAAAGCCAGCAAGCTCTGTCTCCTCTGTGCGCACTGGCTGGGGCCTCCAGCTCTTACAGAGCCAGGACGATTGCATTTCTCCTGCAGGGGTGGCAGGAGGCTGGGGACCATGGTCAGTGTGTGCTGGGGATGACAAGTGCTGGGAGTCCATTGCTGAGCTCCAATAGGCCTGGAAGTAACTACAGAGGAATAAGGTTGCTCTTCCACATGGCGGCTCATGTCTTAGCCCGAGTCCCCTGGTATTTAAATCCTGTCTCATCTTCACTAGATCCCAGAGGTAAATACTCGACTTCTTTGTGTTGTTGAATTGTTGAAGCCCAGCCAGTCTCCTGAAAGAACTTAGCATTTTGGACTCAACTGAGATGCTCAGCACTTTTTGTGTTGTTCTGATTACATTTTCAAACCCTCAGAGCTTCTCTCCTTGGGGTTCACAGTGCTGTGGAGACAGGCCCTAGGGGAACCATAAGATCTGGCGCCCCCTTTTCTCACCTATCATTCTGTCCCTTTGAGGGGTAGCTTTGGAAGCTAGCACAGCTAAGCTGCCTGTGGGCAAACCTCCTTTTAATGTTTCTGGACCCAACATTAATCTCATTTCAGCAGGGGCTTAAGCTGGGTGCTCTGGGGCTGGGAACTCAATACTGGGCATGTCCTCAATCACCCAGAGAGCAGCAGAACTGCAGTCAAGCCCGATGCTGTTAGAGAGGAACCCTCACGCCTCGCTGAATGTGTTTTCTCACCAAGCTTACGTGGGAGTGTATGATTTTCGTTCTCTTGAGAGAGAACCAGAAGTCCACCTGCCACTGGGAACAGATTAGAGCAGAGCTAAGCATTGCTCCTTAGCAACCACTGCAGAGTTGGTGTTGGGGATGGGGGGGTGGGTTGCCTGTAAACCCCATATGTGATGTACACCATCCTCTTAGGGGTCCTCTGGGAGGGGCCATCTGAGATTCCAAAGTGGATTCAATTCAGTTACGGTTTCGTATTTTTAAGAATCAGTATATTGCAGGAGCAAAGGTTCTTCTCTTTGAAACACCGGTTCCTCCATGTACCAATTGTGTAAACTTAGTTACATAATCTCTTGGGGGGTCTCAGTTTTTTCATTCTGAAATATGTGGTAACAATAGCACCTACCTCAAGGGATGCTGTGTGGGCTAAATGAGATGATGGTCTGGCATGTAGCAAACCCCCGGTAATCCCTGAAATAATGACAACTAAAATGCTAGCATGTGTGTGTGTGTGTGTGTGTGTGTGTGTGTGTGTGTGTGTGTGACTTAGTGTAAGTCTGGCGCAGTCTTAAGCATATTTACATGTTTTATATACAAAAAGCCTATGTTACTATCTATCAGCAGACTACTGTTGGGTAGTAGATGAGGAAGCTGAAACTTTTGTTTGAATCCAAAGCCTATGTTCTAGTCTTGGCCATTCTCTATGTCCTGGTAACTTCTTCCCATTATACAGTAGGAATCCTGGAGAGGAAGATAACGGAATGACCAGTCTGGCTCCCTGACCAGTTCATGCACCAATTTCCAAGTTGCAGTTAGTCTCTGACTTAAGCTTAGATCTGGCCCCGACTCCAGTCTAATCAAGGAGAATAGTAGCTCTAGGCCAAGAGGCAGCATACTGCTGACTCTGCTCTGACTCTCCAGCATAGCTGTGATAGAAGCCTCCAACTTGAACCCAAGTTCTGATAACTGGATCTCTGTCATATTTCTTTCTGTTCCCACCTATACTCCACCCTGAACCTTCATTCCTCAGGATTCATCCTCCACTGATTGCCAGTCCATGAAACTTCTTGATCCTGATCACTTATCTATCTAGACATCTGGAAAACAGTCTATTTTCTGGCCAGGATACCTGACTAGTCTGCTTAGTATTCCTCCCATGGCATAGAAAGGGTTGCTTCCTGGATTAGCCTCTTAGCCTGAATGGATCTTTTCATTCATTCGTTCATTCATTCAATAATATTTAACGAGCTTGATGGATTACAAGCCTCCTGATACCCACCGGTCCTTTCATCACTCTCCCTTTTAGAGCCTCGCCTGAACAAACCCTCATTTCCCCTGAGAAATAGCTCCTGGTTCTGCAACAACTTCATTCTTATTTGCTTTCTGCATATTTTGTGGACATTCAACAATCTTAGGATAGAAAATTCTCAAGTGGTTGTTACCTGTCCCCTTTGGAAACTTGAGCTCTGAGGGCAATTCTAACCACTGAAAAAAGAAGTGGAGATAAATAAAGGTGCTGCAGTTGAGGTATGCAGAGAAAAACTCTCCTGTTTCAGGTTTGATTTGCTCACAAACTTAAAGGCACAGGATCACTTTAATAGGAAGTTTTATGAAATAGGCACCAGTACTTTGGTTGGCAAGGGTGGCTCCTAGCACACAGAGAAAATGGCCTAGGTATTTGCTCTGTTGCTGATATTAGACTCCAATAAAAAGATCTTGTTAGTTTTTTAATATAAGACTGTTCCATGGAAAATGGAGGGGGGATAGAAGAGGGTATAGAGGGATAAATGGAGATGGAAGGAGACTTAACTTGAGGTGGTGAACACACAATACAATATACAGATGATTTATTATGGGATTGTACACCTGAAACCTATATAATTTTATTAACCAATGTCACCCCAATAAAATTTTAAAAAAAAGAATGCTTTATGGATATATTTGCCAAATTCACTTCTATATTTAACAGTGTCATAGCAGGGCTCCAAAAGGCACACTTCATGCATTATGTCAGTGTGGCCTTGGAATGACAAACCAGGTAGTTAAGTTGATTAATGGAGGGTATGTTTAGTCACCACTTCAAATAAAAGGATGTCAGAGGGGTTGATAAATAAACTCTTTCGGGAGGCCAACGTTATCACCCTATTAAAATATTAACACTATCCATTCCCTGGCTGCCTCACTAATCAATTCCTTTTTCATACTAATTTAGTTTCTAGGCCAGGCTGGTTTCCCAAGCTTGCCCAAGCAAACAAGATAAACCACACGTGGCAAGCACATCAAGCGATGGTCCTGGTTAGTGTCAACTCTCTTGCAAAACTCCAAGTAGAGCTTATGGGACAGGATTTCCTTAGAAGAAAAATACAGGTGCAACCAAGGGCACACCGAGACTTTCCTTCTTTCCAGTTTGAGAAATCAAAGCATTATTAAACCTCACTCCATTCATCTTATCTCCATGGATCTGTACAGTCAGTGGGCAAAGTTCTCCTGAACAAGCATATCGCAGGGTTCACAGATTATCCAAACACGATTTCTTCTCTGTACTGATTGTATCCTTCCCTGCCACCTTTGTCACAGTGATTCACACTTCCCTGCCAGGAAAACTGGAGTTTTTATTTTTATTTTGTTGGTGGGGTACATTGGGGGTCAGAGGAGAGCGTACAGGTTAAAAAAATCAGTGAAACAATGATGGATCCATCTTCTCAATTTAACCACCAGGGGTCATCCAGTTGGGAGGGAAGCGGTGATTAATTCAAGCTAATTAATTCATGCTTCTTTTTGGGATAGTTGAGGTGCTTGATTTTTCCCTTTCCTTGGACTTCTAGTAAAACTATTTTTAAAATGGGTTGTTTTGGAACGCCTCGTAGCATCTAATGAGAATCAATAAAATCTCTGTTAATGACGTCCAAGTTTATAACTCCAAGTTTGACTTCTCTTTGGTGCCCAGACTTCTGTATTTAATTGCCTTGGATTTCCACTTGGATTTGTAATAGACATCACAAACACATTGCTTTGATTTTCCCTCCCAGGCTGTTCCTCCCTGCCCCTAGCCGCCCCATCTCATTGAATGGCATCATCCACATTTCACTAAGTTTGCTCAGGCCCCAAACCTAGGACTAATTCTTGATTTCCTCTCTTTCTCACTTCCCCACAACTTGGCAATCCACTGGTTTACTTTGAAAATGTGTATCAAGTACGACCACTTCTCCTCACCTCCTTTGCTATCAGGGTAGTTCAATGCACCATCAATCATCTCTCACCTGGACAACTGCAAAACGCCCAAACCCCTACTCTTGTCCCCTTTAGTATTATCTATAGCCAAAGTGATCACACAACTTTTTTGCTCAAAATCTTTGAGTGGCCTCCTGTTATATTTAGAATAAAAGCTAAATCTCTTACCATCTCTGCAAGGCCCTTACGATCTTTGTAGGCTCATTTTCTGCTGTTCTTTCCCTCATTCATGCTGCTCCAGCCACATGGCCTCAAACATTTCAAGATCCTCCCATCTCAGAGCTTGTGTTCTTGCTGTGTTCTCCTTGGACTGTTCTTCCCTCACACGTTCATCTGGCTTGTTCTCTCAGTTCATTTGGGTCTCACCTCAAATGTCTTCACCCCTTCAGAAATGTCTTCTTGACCACCTTGCCATAAATAAGTTTTAAAATGGTGTTTATATTTTGTGTTCCCTACTGGCAATCAGTTCCAAGACACCAGGGACCTTGTCTGCCTTCCTCATCAGTATCCTCAGCACCTAGACAAGAGCTTGCAACATATTAGTGCTTAATAAATATTGAAATAAAGACTGTATCCATTTGTATACTAGTATATAGTGTACTGGGAACTCAACTGGAGAGAATTAGATGTATTAAAGATCAGCAAAGCTCTCAAGCCAGGGTTCAATGTTTGGAGAATAGAAGGAGAATGAACAAGGAAGAAGTTAGTACTGGTTGCTTAGGTAGCTATATTTTAACCTTTTCCATCTTTTTTTTTTTTTTAAATCCTCATATGAGGATATTTTTTTCAGAGAGAGTGGTAAGGAGGGAAGTGGGAAGGGAGAGAGAGAGGAAAAAACATCCATGCATCCACATCGACTGGTTGCCTCCCACACCAGCCCCGGCTGGGGCAGGGAGCAAATTGCAACCCAGGTACATGCCCTTGGCCAGGAATCAAACCTGAGATCCACTTAGCCACACTGGCCAGTGCTAACCTTTCCCATCTTTTAATCAAAAGGTTTAAATTAAACTAAAATAACACTTAGTTTTTATTTTTAAAAATATATTTTTATTGATTTCAGAGAGGAAGGGAGAAGGAGAGAGAGAGAGAGAACATCAATGATGAGAGAGTTTCGTTGATTGGCTGCCTCCTGCACACCCACTACTGGGCATTGAACCTGCAACCCAGGCATGTGCCCTGACCGGGAATTGAACTGTGACCTTGTGGTTCATAGGTCAACGCCCAACCATTTAGACACAGCAGCTGGGCTAAAATAACATTTATTGATAATTTATTATGTCCTAAGCATGAGAGCAGGGAATACAAAAGTTGCATTTCAAATGGCCCCAAATACGTATATGGAGTGTGAGTGTGTGTGTGTGTGTGTGTGTGTGTGTGTGTGTGTATGTAAGAGGAATAGGTCTTTATCAAAAAGGAGTAAGGAAACTTCTTTAACAAATTGCAGGTAGTCATTACTTCAGAATCAGAACTAATGCATAGAAAAGGTATAAGATAGTATGTGGTTAGAGTAGCGATTTCAACTGGTGTGCTGCAAGAATTTTTCAAATATGCAATACCTATTTAGTCAAGGGTCCTGATCTCTTTTCCCAGAGATTATCAAATGAAAAAAAATGACAGCAGCCAACACAATAGCCATCTGGTGTGAATTAATCAAAATTATACCATTTTTTTTTGTGTGAGATTGACCAAAAGTATAATATATTTTTTGGTGTGCCACAGAATTTTAGTAATTAGTTTACGTGTGCCATGAGATGAAAAAGGTTGAAATCGCTGGGTTAGAGTGTAGCTCTAGGACAGAGCTTCCCAGTGGACCCGCCAGTTACAAGTGTGCTTCATGAGCAGCCTCCTCCTTTTGCTAAATCCTGAACAAACCTATTAGAACTACAATTAAACTCTATGCATAAGAAAGAGTGGAAAGCATTTAAGCAATATATTTAAAACAGAGGAGAAACTGATGTGTTTTGGAATCTGTTGAGGTAACCTTTCTGGGAACGTGTGGGGCCATTTCTGGGTACCCATGGCATTCAAACTCAACCATGGTTCTTGCTGCCCCTCTGTTTTATGATGAAACTAGAGGCCTGGTGCATGAAATTCATGCACGGGTAGGGGCCCTAGGCCTGGATGGCAATCAGGGCCGATTGGGGCCTTCCAGCTGTCTGCCGAGGCCTTCCTTCCCTGGCTGCCAGCTGCTGGCTGGGGCCTTTCTTCATTCTGCACTGCCCCCTGGTGGTCAATGGACATCATAGCGAGCGAGCAAACTCCCTGTTTCCTGGTTGAACTCCCAAGAGGACACTTTGCATATTAGCCTTTTATATATATAGATAGTGCCTCAGAGATGTTACCAATGTCGGGTATCCACCTGTGACCCAGCACAGGCTGCATCCTGTTACAGGGAATCCCAGCCTGAGTCTCTTTGCAGCACCTCCTGTGTTTTCCTTGGAGATGATACCCTGCAGCCGGAAGGATAGCTGGAGTAAACGCAGCTCTTCCCAGTTATTCCAAAGGAGTGACCAACATTTTTTTGAGAGAGATTACATGGGGGATCAGGAATTGTGTGGGTGTCATTGCTTACAAGAAGCCTTTCTTTCCTTCTCCATTCAGATTTCTCCTCTAAGTTCTTTCTTCTCCTTTATGTTTGCTCTTTCTCTTCTCCCTCTGCTCTTCCTGTCCTCTTTTAAAAAAATTGTTTTATTATTAATTTCAGAGAGGAAGGGAGAGGGAGAGAAAGCTAGAAACATCAATGATGAGGGAGAATCATTGATTGGCTGCCTTCTGCACGCCCCCTACTGAGGATTGAGCCGGCAACCCAGGCATGTGCCCTGACCGGGAATCAAACCGTGACCTCCTGGTTCATAGGTCAATGCTCAACCACTAAGTCACGCTGGCCGGGCCTTCCTGCCCTCTTTTCCTCCTCTTCACCTCTGTCTGACGCCTCCCCACATTCTCTGGAGCTGGTGGTTGATGACAATCAGTGAGTAACAAGCAGTCAGAGAGATGTGTTCCAAAGTCAACGGTGGGAAACCAAACCACAGGCACAGTGATGCTTTTCCTTCCTCTCTCCTTGTGCTTCTCCCCTGCAGGAACTGAGGACTTGGGTTTTCTGCCAGGGCCTGCTGAAGGATGCAGTGCAGCAGGAGCCAGAGGAAATAGGAAACAAATGGGGCTTGACTTGCTCACACCCAGAGCTCATTTGTCAGAATACCAGGTTAATTTATAGCATCGTGACACGGGACGTCATATTTGAAGACACGGAATGAAATCAAGTAGGATATCATGGTTTTCCAGACAGGGTCTGGCTGAGCAGGGGGCCTGCGGAGACATTGCAGTCCCCTCTCTGCATTACAGCCAGAAAAAGAACTGCTTTCCGCATCACGAAGGCAGCGCTTGTGTTGGCTGCATTCTGTGTGCCTAGGAAAGGACTGGTCTGCCTGGTTGTTCGGAGGGAGGTTGGAGCCCTTCCAATACGTGGTGACCCTAGAGGGGACCAGGCTCGTTTCAAGAAAGCCCTGGGCCTGACCAGTGAGAGATTCACTTCTTTCTTCCCTGCTCCTCCTCGCTCCCTGCAGTCCAGGTAAATGGCTGGATTCCGAACCTTATTTCAAGAACATTAGGACTGAAAAGGACTTTAGAGTCATCAACCTCACCACTGACTAATGCTTCTTCCTTCCTCTCTCTACCTTTAACTAAACTAAGGTAGCATTTATTGATCATTTATTATGTCCAAAGCAGAGAGCAGAGAATACAGAGTTGCATACTACATGGCCCCAAATACTTGTGCGTGTGTGTGTGTGTGTGTGGTGTGTGAACAGTTCCTTGAACAGTGACAGGGAACTTCCCACAGCCTGAGCTAGCACATCTGATATTTACAGTTTCACTGAGACTCTAATAATGAGAGAGTTCTTCTTCCTGTTGTCAGTATCTCTTCTGCCTACAGTTTTCCCACTGACCCCTGTCAGCGCTCGCTGGGAACCTGTGAGGCAAGTCGTGGAGCCATCTAAAAGGACTCTGGACCCTCTACACATTAGAACCTAAAGGAACGAGTCTCCTAGGGTCCTCGGGAGAAATAGCCTCAACCCACAAGGCCAGTTGGGTTGCAGCAAGACGTGCCATGAACTCAGTGATCTTAATCAGAAGGGCATAACTCTCTCTCCTGAGTTTTCTCATTCTTAATTCTTCAGAGGATAGCATGCAGGCACTCTTTACTTTAATTACTTGTTTAAAAGGAAAGGCCTAAAAATAGATTCAACGCTAAGAAAAAAATTCTATGCAGATTCTCTCCCACAAATGACACAGTCTTTTTCTGGCCTCTCTTCTGATATGCTTTAGGGGCATTGAAAGGACCTAGAAATAGGACACAGCTCTTTTAGCAGGGAACAGGAAGTCCTAAGTTTTGTATGTTAAAAGCACGGAGTGTGAGAGCATGAAGTGCCTTCAGCTACTGGGTCACACTAGAGAGGAGGCCTCTAACCTTTCTTAGGTGTGAGTCTGAAATTCTGCAACTACCCACAGGTATGGAAGGATTTTCTACTCTCTTTCTCGTTGTTATTAGTTTAACAGTGTTTATTAAGCACCAATCACATGTCAGGCACTGTGCTCACAATAGATGGGGGTGGGACAGGGGCACTACTCCCATTTACCTTCCTAGGATTAACTTGGAACTAGTTCTGTCAATTTTGCTGATAGGTTTGGATGAGATTCACTGTCCACTAATGGCTTTTCTTTTCCAATCAGTATAAAAATGCAGGAGGGGCCAGAGTTTTCCTGGCCTACTTTCAATGATGGCATTATTTTTTGATTCATCAAATGCAGCCCCTAAATCCAATTAGCCATCTGGCTTCACATAATCGTTCATAAATGTAAGTGTGAATTTTATTATATACTAATATCACCTGCTCATAAATACTTATCTATAGTATATGTTCATTAAGCCATTTTAATGCGTCAGTACTCCTTAAATTTTGTGGCTGGCAAGAAAATACATTGTTAATCTTGAGTATTGTTACAAAAATAAATGGTGTGCCCTGACAACCCTGAGTGTTCAAGCAGTTAGTTTCTATACACAGTGACGTTGCCCAGGGATACAGAGAGGATCTGGGAACAGAGAAACCAAACTGGGGTTTGGCTGAGGGGGGAGGCGAGGAGGGTGCCACTAGGTTCTGGGGAGAAGTGAGAGCCATATGGTAGCATGTGGCTTGGAAAACAGATGCCCTTCTCATAAACAGAGATGGTCTGCACATCGCCTTCCTCTGGGAACCACGGTTTGGGTTCAGCCAGAAATAGTGCCATGTAAACACCCCGATTCCCTCAGGTGTCGGCAAAGAACTGAGCCAGTTAAATACACGGGACCTTTTAAGTCCCCAGAGGCAAATGACAGCTCAGTTAAGTGTGGTACCTAAATGGAAAGGTAAATTCAATTTGCAAAATGCTGTAAAGGTCCTGCCACTCAGCAGGACTAGCAGCAAAGATGATTTAAAAAACGAAATCCTTTGCTTTATCCCATCAACTGCTTCCAACGAGCAACTCTTCAAGTGAGTGTGTGGCGATGGGGATGGGAGAAGCAGAGGCAGGGGTGTTTTGGGGCTCGCCACCATACTCCCCTTTTGGCAGCTTGTTCAAGGGCTCTGGGACTACCCTCTCTCTGGCTTTGGTTGATTATGCCTTTTCCATCTTGTGTTTTTCTTCTATCCTATATAATAAAAGGGTAATATACAAATTGACCCTAACAGCAGAACAACCAGAACCACCGCCCGACCAGTCACTATGAGGCGCACTGACCACCTCTCAGTCCCTTTCCCTGGCCCGCAGGTTCCCATTGCCCAATGGCGAGCGGGGAACCAGGGGTGGG
>NW_005370660.1:843366-846358 GCF_000412655.1 Myotis brandtii
GCGGGGGAAGCAGGGCTGGCTATAGGCAGCTGGGGAAGATGGCCCTGATTGCAGGCCAGGCCTAGGGACTGTATCCATGCATGAATTTCGTGTACCAGGCCTCTAGTGCTTCTTTGTTACTAATGTTGTGTGGCCCCACCCCATAACAAAGAAACAGAATTTCTGGAAGATGAGGCCCAGAAATCAGGATTTTAAAAAGATTCCCAGATGATTCTAATGTGCAGCCACTGGTCTAAAGGGATCTGGACTGATGGTAGAAGAGTTATGGTGTGAAAGGGGAAATATTTTGCTCCTTGAGAGTCCATGCCTCACATCTTTCTCTGTGACTTAATTTCATCCCACATGGTGGGCAGATGAGGCTATCCTGTGCCATCCAGTGCAATTGCCATGATGAATACTTGAAATGTGCTTAGTGTGACTGAAAAACCAGAATTTTTAATTTAATGATACATTTCAGAGAAATCAGTAGAGATATTTGTACAAGACAGGGTGCGTAAAGAATTGTCACAGGAGCACCTGGTCCTCCAGCGTACAATCCACAAGACACCTGGGTGAGTTAGTTAACAATTGGGGTTAATAGGATTGGAAAGTAATTTTGGAAATGTATATTGGACTTGGTTACAAAGACAGGGAAAGATAATAATAAGCATTGTAAGCACTAGCAGCATGAGGTAAAGCAGAAATCCTAAAATGCATTAGTGACAAAGTCAGGAAGACAAAAGTCATAATGGTGCCTATTGTAGATGGAGAAGAAGCTGGGGAAAAAAGCAAAGCTCTGACAATTAAAGGAAGAGTGGTTGTAAATAATTCATTTATTTCTTACATCTGTGAAGGAAAATGTGATGATCCATGCTATGGAAAGGATTCATCTATAAGTCTGTTTTTGTATCACTTTTAACATAAAAAATTGGATTTCATCTATAATTCATTTCACTTTTATAAATTGCCAAGGATTGGAGTATGGCCTAAATTTTTAAACTGGGGGTCATAAAATCAACAGTGGGTCACAAGAAGCATTTGAAAATAGAATAGAAACTATCAGAATGCATTTCACAAGGTAAGGGAAATTACTGTTTTGTGACATTTGTTATTATTATTTTTATTTGTGTGTGTGTGTGTGTGTGTGTGTGTGTGTGTGTGTGTGTGTGTAGTGAGTCTGTAGTTGAAAAAGTTAAAAAGCCATCAGCCCAGATGACTTCTCTTGCATCCTTCTAATTCACAATTCTGTATTAAACAAGTTGAGTTCTGTAGATAGAAATTATTTTGTAGGATTTTCAGTAGTACTATCTGGGAATAGCACTAATTTCTGTTGAATGGAATTTGAAAGTTGTCTCCACTTGGACTACCAAAAAAAAAAAGAGTAATTATTGAAGAACCATCAGTCTCATCTTTAAGACAGTCCCAAATATGGAGCTGATAGACATACTTAAGGGAAAGCTTCATCACATGACAATATTTCCTCTAGAGTTCTGCTCTATTTTTCTGTAAGAGTTATTTAGATTATCCAATTAATTGGTGGCATTTTCAGTGCATGAATTAGAATAAAAATCTGTATGGTTTTTAAAAGTCCATTTGATATTCCAGGTATCAGAAACATTGCTTGGTGATATATGAATGCACAAACTTCACACCCATGAATCCTTGCAGAGCAGTCAGTGCAGCATTTACAAGAATACCCACAATCTCTGCTGGCTTTTCACACAGAAATTTAATAGAAAGGAGCTCAGTCTATCTTTCCTTATTATGTTTCTTTCCATGAAAGCCTGGTTTCATAGTCCTGTGGCCTATGATTCCATTGGGTGCTGCCAAAGGAGCGGTGGTGGTGGGAAGTGAGTTGGGTTTCCTAAAAGCCTGCACTGCTAACGGGCTGGTCGGAGATGTTGGTAAACCTCATAAAGAATTCTTGACACCTGACCACAGTTGGATGAAGCGCATGTTTTTTCTATTTGTAGCTTTAGTAAACATTTCATTACTATGATGTATTTTCACTCCGTGCGCAGCTATGTGTACACCTCAGGTACACATGACCTGTTTTTGGAATGTCCTCGTGGTTTTGGCCATACTATGTTCACGTGATTTTACAAGGAAAAATTATAGGCTTTTCACCACAACTGCCTCTGATATAATCAAACATACTAGTATAAAGACCATAGAATTATATCTTGAGAAAAGTTGGTTTATGTTCAAACAAGCACACACATTGGGATTCTGTAGGTGACTGATATAAAAAAACATTGTAGTAAAAGAGGAATAACAGCACTTGAAACAATGCGAGGCTTATTTTATAGTGAAGCCACCTTTGCTGCCACTAATATTCTCCTATGAGTTTCTTGCATTTCACCAGCAGGAGTTTTTGGCCTCGTCCTAGTAATGCTGACGCGACGTTTCCTTTTGGCTCCAAACCCTTAACAACTTTAATTAATGGTACTTATTCAGCTCACGCTTAGCAGTTTTATTTTTGCAAAGTGATTTATAATCATTTTTATTAGTTATTCTAAATTGAGATTTAGAATGACATGTCATAAAGAAAATCCTTCATATTTGAACGGAGACTATTCCTACCCAGCATTTGCCTAAACAGCATAATTATGGCTGCATTACTCATAAATTGTTAATTATTTATTTCTTAATCTGTAGATGTAAATACACCACTTCAACCTACAATTATAGGTTTGCAAACCTGAGTTGTGAAGTTCAACTTATATGTGTAAGAATTCTTAAAGTAAAGTTGAATATGTGTTGATAGTTAAAACATTATTAAAGAAAAATGAAGTTGAAATAATGATATAAATTATTAGACATTAATGACAATCCAAATTTAGTAATGTGTATAATGATGCCACATGGTTAGAAATCAAATGTATCAGAATCAAGATGGTTAAATGTTGATTTTTTTCTTTATTGATTAAGTTATTACATATGTGTCCTTATCCCCCCATTGCCCGCCCCCCCTCCCCCAACTCATGCCCTCACCCCCCTGGTGTCTGTGTCT
>NW_005370660.1:846585-861338 GCF_000412655.1 Myotis brandtii
TTCCTTCTTTTTTACAGCAGCATAGTATTCCATTGTGTAGATGTATCACAGTTTTCTAATCCCCTCATCTGCTGATGGGCACTTAGGCTGTTTCCAAATCTTAGCTATTGTAAATTGTGTTGCTATGAACATAGGAGTGCATATATCCTTTCTGATTAGTGTTTCTAGTTTCGTGGGATATATTCCTAGAAGTGGGATCACTGGGTCAAATGGGAGTTCCATTTTTAGTTTTTTGAGGAAACTCCATACTGTTCTCCACAGTGGCTGCACCAGTCTGCATTCCCACCAGCAGTGCACGAGGGTTCCTTTTACTCTGCATCCTCACCAGCACTTGTTGTTTGTTGATTTGTTGATGACAGCCATTCTGACAGCTGTGAGATGGTACCGCATGGTGGTTTTGATTTGCATCTCTTGGATGATTAGTGACTTTGAGCATGTTTTCATATGTCTCTTGGCCTTCCTTATGTCCTCTTTTGAAAAGATTCTATTTAGGTCCGTTGCCCATTTTTTTGATTGGATTGTTTATCTTCCTTTTGTTAAATTGTATGAGTTCCCTGTAAATGTTGGAGATTAAACCCTTATTTATGATAACATTGGCAAATATGTCCTCCCATGCAGTGGACTTTCTTGTTGTTTTGTTGATGGTTTCTTTTGCTGTGCAGAAGCTTTTTATTTTGATCTAGTCCCTAAATGTTGATTTTTTAATAGAATTTTATAGATTTTGCATGTACCAAAAGGACAAAAAATTAGCATAAACAAGAATACGCACAATCTCCGCTTTTTAGAGAGAGTGGAAGGAAGAGGGAGAGGGAGACAGAGGGAAGGAGAGAGAGGGAGAGAGAGAGAGAGAGAGAGAGAGAAACATCAATGTGAGAGAGACACATCAATTGGTTGCCTCCTGCATACACCTGACCAGGGCCGAGGAACCTGCAACCAAGGTACATGTCCTTGACTGGAATCAAACCTGCCTGGGACCCGTCTGTGGCCGATGCTCTATCGACTGAGCCAAACTGGCTAGGGCCACACCTGCCTTTTGGATATTATACTACACATGTAAGAATCTGGATCAGAGCAGGCTCCATAAGGGAAAGTGTGTTGAAACAGAGACAAGTTTCCTTGCTTGCTGGGGAAGGCAGTGGTAAGGAGAGGGAAATAAGACCAACTAAGAAACCCTATAACCAGGAAAATGTGTACCTGCCTGATGCAAAGCCATTTTTCAGAATTAGGTCCAGTTTTCACATCATCAAATGATGAAAATAGATTTCACGAAAAGTTCTCTCCCCTGGTTACCATGGTGTTTACTATAAGAGAAAGAGACTATAAACAACAACCTAGGTTTACAGGGGAAAACCCAATTAAAACATGGGATTGGCAGGCAAGCACATCCTTGACTCAGTGTGTCTCTTTTTTTTTTAGGAACGAGTAATATAAACATGTACCCACACAGCATCTGCATAGATATTAAAGATGATAAAGAGATTTACGAACATACAACTGTGACCTGAATGAAAGGGCAAGTCTAAACACAATGAGTCCAATTCTCTGCTTACCCTGGCAAAGAAACCATCTACTGTGCCTACAAAAACAATTTAGTTTTATTAGCTAAGTAGACTAATCAACACCACTGCTCCCCTGCTCCCATTTACCCAAAGCTTTTTCAAAGCCTGTGATATCCCTCAAAGGCAAGGTATACATTTTAAATGTCGACTTGAGGTTTTAAATACACAAAAATTCAAGTAATGGTTTCTATGGTGACCTTCCGTCAGCCACTTAGTTGGAAAGGCAGAGTACCTCCCCTTCTAATATCAAGGCTGTAAGTCCTATTAGCCGTGAACAGTGTGCTGAAGGAGTGGCTGGCTTTGAGGAGGGTGCCTGGTGTTGGGAGGCGCTTCTCTTGTCAGTATAGATTCTGGTTCCTCCTCACTCTTGGTTTGGGGCATTCTGCTGGAATTCCATCCATTTTTGCCACCCATGGTGTTCTAAACCATGGCAGAGGAGAGTATGGGGAAAATGTGGGTGGGCCAGCAAGAGAGGAATTAGCACAGGGGAATCTGATGTGAACTGGAGAACAGAGTCCTGAAGTAACATGTTTCATTATTTGCACCTGGCAGATCTGAAAAGTCCAGTCTTTTTTACCCAGGTAGATTTCATAGTACCTCAATTGTGGCTTATTAAAAATACGTACCTAGTAAAATAACAACAAAATAAATAAAAAGATATAACATTAATTATAAAAGAAAAACATAGATGCAAAA
Source organism: Myotis brandtii (assembly GCF_000412655.1). Classification (NCBI taxonomy): domain Eukaryota; kingdom Metazoa; phylum Chordata; class Mammalia; order Chiroptera; family Vespertilionidae; genus Myotis; species Myotis brandtii. The sequence continues at coordinate 848,841 of NW_005370660.1, forward strand.
TGTGTGATATTTATATGTGCGAAAATGTGTGTAGTTATGCATCTATCTCCATAATGAAAATATACAGACTCTTCTGTTTTGCTAAGTGATGATCAACACACCTCTCTGAAAATCTGGGTGGTTTTCCAATGCATTTGGCTTGCATTTTCTATAGCATTAGAGTTCAAGAAAGAAAGACGTGGTTTTCAGTCATTTGGAATCTATCATAATCATCGCTCCTATTTATTAAGGCTTCCTATGTACCAGACCTTCTAAGCACACTATATGCATTTAACTCATGTACTTTTCACAACAACTTGATGAAGTAGATACTTTTTACTAAGGTGGAAACTGAGCCTTAGAGAAGTGAGGTAACGTTGACCCAGGTCATGCAGGTAGTCAATGAATGTGCTAGGATTTAAACCCGTGTAGTTTGAGTCTAGGGATGACAGTCTTAACCATGACCCAATACTCCCTCTTTCTTGATCTCTACCTGGAAGGAATTTAACATATTCCCTATTGTTTTATCTTATACACAGGTCTAGGTGTTAACTCTAGGCCTTTTGTTTTCCTTTAAGAACAAAGGGACAGCCATTATAAATGTCAAATTTTGCTCAATGCTATTTGTTTGGATGCTTGATAAAACTATAATTCTTCTATTTATATAGCAATTTAATAGGAAGCAAAGGAACATTCAGAAACCAGCTTAAATACTGAGGAGAGGAAACCTGAAATGGCAGGAGGGTATGGGCAGAGGGAAGAGGAATGTATTATCATGGAGTTTAGGTGAGTGTCATGAGATGGAAGATAGTGTAGATGAAAAATGAGGTAAAAGGTAGGAGCTTAGCATAAAGGAGGGAGCTATGAAAAAACATCCTTGGTCCAAAGAAAGTACAGCAATAAAGACAATTTGACATAAATATCCACAGACTAGCAACGCAGTGTTTGTGTCTAGGAATATATCTTTTTAAAAATCACATTTAAAGAGTAAAAACAACAACAACACACCAATAATTTTTTTTTAAAAAAATGGGCTTTGCACTAATTTTTTCTTGCTGGCACACACTCTTTTATATATGGGCTAGATGTTAAAAATGAAGCTTTCATGAACTCTGAATGAAGATCTACATTTTGGAGAAGTGGTTACCTTAAATAATAAATATTTACCCTCCAGATAAACATAAAATTCTTAAGAATGCATAAAATTGATAAGAAACCATATTTCCTCAGTACTGATTAAAATTCTATGGCTGGCTAGAGCATCAGTCTATGGACTGAAGGGTCCTAGGTTCGATTCCAGTCAAGGGCACATGCCTGGGTTGCAGGCTTGATCCTCAGTAGGGGCATGCAGGAGGTAGCCAATCAATGATTCTTTCTCATCATTGATGTTTCTATCTCTCTCTTCCTCTCTGAAATAAATAAGAATATATTTAAAAATCCTATGCCTGCAGGGGGGAATGTGTCTATTAAGGGGCAGGAAGAGAGATTTTTCAGTCTTGAGTTTTTTCCCCTTGCAAAGATGAAATCATGAAGAAGCCATAGAGTTTTGATAGAGACATCACCCTGAGCTCTTCTCCACAAAGCAAGTAAGTTTCTCAGTGTGCATTAAACAGTTTGTGTGATCGCCCTAAAGGCAAGTACAGTGTTACAGAGTGAGAAAAGGCAACATGTGACAATATGATTATTTCATTAACTTACTTTACAAGAACATTTATTGCTCCACCCAAGCATCGTCATTTATGTCCCATTGTTGGGTGTTACTGAGGGGATGATGTCAGTGGAAGGGAATGTGAAGATAGGAAAGTTGTCTACAGTTACATTAGGTGTAGAGGTGAAGGCTCACCAGATTTCTCAAGGGCAGATCCCCATCTATTCTTATTCAATTGTGACTGTTGTCTAATCTTATTTGTAATTCATATATTGCCTACGTGGTATATTTATTTAATGTTTATCTTCTATAAGAACTCTACAATAAGCTCCATGAGGACAGGGACTGTATCAGGTCTTGTTAACTATTCTTTATTCCCACTACTGAGCATAGTGTTTGATACATAATAAACTTTATAAATTATTGATTCAATGAATACTACAAAATAGAGTAGGAGCATGACAGGTGATAATAGACAATGATAGGCTCTAGGTCTAACCTGTATGCTAGGAAAACTTTATCAAGACTTTTTAAGAGAGGAAGAAAGTGACATGATACAGTGGAAAAGAATGATGTCTACTCTCACGGATTATTTAATTCTGTTCTCAGAGTTTAAGAAAGGAATTAAAAGGTATAGATATGGATCTGTTCCTCTCTTGTATAATTCTGACCATACTCCCACCCTAATCTCGTAATTGGTTGTAGGATTACGATGAGGTTTGCAGTTCCATAGGAAACAAGGAGATGAATTTAATAATGAGGACTATTCCAATGCTTATTTCCATGCCAAGCTATTACATTAATTCAATCAACAACATTTGGAAGAGATAATATTATTGCTCACCCAATTGAAGATTGAATATAGATTGAGGCATTCAATACGTTTGATGGACTGAGAGTTATTTAAAATTATTTTGGTGTCTTTTCTTTGCTTGGTTACTGAACTACTGTTAATACCTTCACTCTACCACCAGCAGCACTGACAGCCCATAGAATTAATAGTAGAACCGAGCTTCAAACCCAGAGTGGTCAAACTCCAAAACACTTGCTCTTTTCTGTTACACTCTTGTTACAAGATGTGATCTCAATAGGCAGATCCTCTTATAAGGATGAGGACAGTTATATCCCATTTGATACCACTACTCTCAAGTACATGCTTGTTAATCAGATAATTCCAAGATTTTACTGGTTTCAGTTTAAGTCTAAACTGCAGAACACCTGAGTTTAGTCCTTGGTGACTTTGCCCTGATCCTTTCCCTTATCTTTTAAATGGAGTCTGTAGATTATGAAAGTAGAGTGTGAATCACCAATTAATGTAGAGCACAGGGTAAAGTGGATTAGTTTGTAAACATTATAACTATGAGAGGGTATTTTACCATTATGTTTGATCTTGCATCAAAGTGTCTTAAAACTTGGAAAGATAGTAGAAAAGAAAAATAATTCTTTAAGAATATTATATATGGTGAAATTTTCTTTAAGATTGGGAAGACAAGACACTCAAGCACTCAACAAACACATTTATTTCATATTTCAATTTCATTTATTTTTTTCACCTACTTCATTGCTCCTGGTTTTGTTGTGTACTACTTTTGGTAACTTTCTTTTTCACCAAAACAATGTTCCTAAAATTGTGCTGTGATTCCTTATCAATAATGATCAATCTTTGGTGGAGACTAGGGGGTCAAGGAGCTAGATATCATAATTACATAGGAAAAGAGAGATTACTTTTTTATATATTTCTATTGATTTCAGAGAGGAAGGGAGAGGGAGAGAGAGAGCTAGAAACATCCATGATGAGAGAGAATTTTTGATCGGCTGCCTCCTCCCCCCCCCCCCCCCAACTGGGGATCTATCCCAAAACAGCAAATGCAATTTGGGCATGTACCCTGACCAGGAATCGAATCAGATTCTCAACACTGAGCCACACTGTAATGCCAACTAGGAAGAAAATAAAAATTTCAGGCCAGGTTGACCACATCAGATGCATTATTTGGCTATAGGAGTATGTAGGCCATTAAATAGTTAATTTTTAATTTCCTATTTTCCTTCACTTTCACTTAATGAGAATGGTTGGGGTCTGAGCTTTATTTTTGTCATGCCATTTTTATTAAGTTGACTAGATTATTTTAAACAGAAGTGTTCACTGCATTGTGTGTGATATTAGTGTCTCTGAAGAGTGTACCCCACATCAGCAATGAGTTTTAATTTAGATGCATTCACACAGGTAATAGAATGATTTGCTAAATATTATGAACTAATATTTTCACACTTCCCTACAACTGTATAATACTAGATATAGTCTTTCGGTCTGTTTCTTTCTTAGTGGTGTACCAGAGTAGTTTTGTAGCATTCCAATCATTGCTGTAATATAATAATTGACCTATCTCAGTCTGACGCAACAGGGGAGGTTGGATGAGTAAGGAGGCATAGTATAGTCTACAATAAAACAAAACATGATTACATTCCTTTATATTTATTAATGTAGTCTGCCTTTAGTTTCAACCAGGTTGTCCCCTTTGTGGACAAATATGACCACACCCATTCATTTGCATATTGCCTACAGCTCTTTCTCACAACAATGGCAGAATTGACTAGTTTGGTGACCCCTGGTTTAAATTAATTTCTTATCCTATTTCATATTGAGTATACATTCATAAAACAACCAGCCCCTAAATTCAAACTCTTCAGAAAAAATTGTTTTGAAATTGTTATAGTACATCATGAAAATAATAACAGGACCCTGTAAGTCCCCAAATAAAAATTTCTACACAGCAGCCAGAGCATTCTAAGGCTAAATACTGAGTATGTTAGTTTATTTATTTGGAAATAAATGAAAATTTGTAAGCATATGTAGTTACTGTTTCTATTGGCTTCCAGAACTTGAACATTCCAAATAGAACACCAATATTGGTATTATTTATAGGGCATAATAGTGAAGGGAGAAATCGAGTCAAGAGCCTTGAGTTCAGTTTATTTTGCCAATAGACTTAAAAATTTATATTGATTATGGATCTGCAAGGGTAATCAAAACTTATTGGCTCACCGAGGAGTAAAATATGATCAAAGACCAGCAGTGTCAGAGCCAGGAGGCAGTGGCTAAAATAACTCTCTCTCGGGAGATTTAATTTCTTGTTAGCACTTGCTAAAGTCACTCATTTGAAGGAGTGATCATTTACTAAATACTTCTCCTGTTGTAGAGTAAAAAAAAATTGGATTTATTCACTCATAGGATAGCAGGTACTAATTCCTAGGAAAATAATTTATTTTCAAAATGTAGTGAATTATGTTAACATTGTTTTCAAATCAAGGTATTGTTTTTAGAGAAATATCTTAATATCCAAGGCCAAATACTCCTAATTCACACTTCTTGAAAGAAAGGTGAAGAGAAAATATTGAGTGGTAAGAAAAGAAAAAATACAGAGAATTTTTTCTGAAAACAAAACAACTCTGTATTTCAGTTCCCTAACCATCAGTCATACCTAGGAATTTTATTCATAAGTGGTCTATTCTATTTGTAGCTCCACTCATGTGAATTTAGAGATAGCTGCAGGAAAGCTGCTTATGGAATATAAGGGAAATAACAAAATTTGAAGTATCTGGGCTTTCAAATGTGGCTTCATTTGCTAGCTTTTATCAAACATGAATATGCTTTGCTATCAAACTTAACTTTATCAGAATTAAGTGCCAAATTTATATCAGAATTTCAGATTCCTTTTCTGTTACACAGTTACCAGTAATATGATTATTTAACTTTCATTGGAGCAAATAAAATGATGTTTAGTTTAAGAATCTTGTTTGAGGATTGCATGTTCTTTTAGAATGTAGCATTGAACTGTACAGGCAACATGTTTGTAGGATTATATCTTAAATGTATTTATTCCCTGACTGTTTGATTAACTGGATGATGTGGTTACTATTGCTGCTTAATGAACTACCCCAACACATAGTAGCTTACAATAATCACTTCTTTATGCTCATGGATTCTGTGGGTCCCGACAGGCAAGATAGCTTGACTGCTCCACAGTGTATAGGATCTCAGCTGAGAAGATTTAAGGGTGATTTGATGGCTGGGGCTGAAATTATCTGAAAGCCCCTTCACTGATTATCTGGTTCCTGTTGGGAAGACCTGGAGAGTAGAACTGCCAACCAGTCTATAGGTGGCTTCTCCATGTGTCTACTCCAGGTGGCTTGGCTTGGAGCCAAGCATGGCAGCCTTAGGACAACTGGATTTCTTACATGACAGCACAAGGCTCCAAGCATGATTGTTCAGCAAGCAAAGTGATGGCTGCATCATCTTTTGTGAACTAGCCTTGGAAGCTACACAGCTCACTTTCGCTGTATTCTATTGGCCAAAGCAGTCCTAAGCCCATACAGATTCAAGGGGAGGAGAGTTAGACTCTACCTCATTACTGGGGTGTGGCAAGGTCACATTGAAAACAGGATGTGGGAATGGGAGATGTTGGGACACCCCCTTTGGGAAATACAATCTGCTACCCTGGCCAAAGAAAAAGTGAGTTGAGAAAATATAGGTGTTCAATGTAATGTTAACATTTTTGTGATGTTGGTTGTTTATTAGAATTGGATGTCTCAAACTTATTGTGTTCAAAACTGTGTTCTGTGTCTTCCCCCAAATAAAACCAGTGATTTTTATCTTCAAACTTTGTTCTCAGCAAGTATCTCCATCTTAGAAAATGACGCCTAGCCAAAACTTAGGAGCTATACTTGATTTTTCTTGTTCTTTCAACTCTTATATCTAATGTCAAATTCATTGAGGTCTACCTCCTAAAATGTCTCTCATATTCATTTACTTCTCTCTATCTTCAGTGCATTCCCCTTAATGCAAGCCAATAGTTCCTCTTCAATCCATTCTCCATTTAGTACTAAGAACGAACTCCCCAAACCATAAATTTGATTATGTGGCACCCTTGTTATAATTCTTTAGTAGCTTTGGTTGCTCTTAGAATATGAACTTAATTTTTTCTTGAACCTAAAAAACTCTGTGAGACCTACTCCTGCCTTCTTCTCCAAATCTCATCTCATACCACTCTCTCCTTTGCTTATTGCTACACCCTCACCAATCGCTTGCTTCTCAACCCTCAAGAGTCTTTGAAACTTGTTTCCACCTAGAGTTCATTTTGCACAGCTATCTGTATGGCTGGCTCATTTAAAGTCTGCAATTACCTCTTCAAGCCTCCCCTAACCAGCCAATCTAAAATATTCCATCTCATTATTCTCTTTTATTATCATATTCATTTCTATATTTATTGATTATTGCCTCTCTTTCCAACTAGAATTTAAACTCTCTGAAGATAATGGCTTTGTCTGTCTTGCTCACCTTTGTTTCTCCAATATTTTGCTGGATCTTGTGCATAATAGGCATTCCACAAATATATTTTGGATGAGTAAGTAAAAGATTATTTAAAACAAGGAGAAAATTGTATGTTTAAGTCTAATTTACCATGAAAGCTTATCCATACATCCACGTTTTACTGAAGTCCAGGACTAATATAAAAGAGATTTTTACATTAATAGTCACAGAGCAGTAAAAACTTACAAGTGCTTTTTGAGTTCAATCTGACTTTTCAAGGAGGCTCTTACTATATTTGAAGTTGTGTTTGTCACTAACTCAACCTAAGTTTCACTTATTCATTCTTTTATTTATTTACTCAGATTTTTGGTGAGAGCCTACTATATGCATGGGACTGTATTAGAGGCGATGAAGAATGTGAAAATGTATAGAATACATTTCCTACTTTAATGGAGCCTACAATTTTGTGGGCAAAATGAAAAACATATACCAAAAACCTCATTACATTGAGTTGGTTTAAGTGACATGTAAGTAGCAGAGCCTAAGTGGCAGAGCCTTCTCCTTCATACCTATTAGTATGGAGGAGAAGGAGGTCTTTTGTGACAAACTAATAAGAGAAGATAATATGGATTAGGTAGTATTACATTGGATGTTTTTTTTTAAAAAGACTTTCATTAGGTGGAAATGGAGGTGGAGGAAAGAAAGGCATGCTTAGGAAATGGTGAGAAGTCCAGGTTGCATGGAGTTTCAAGCCATGTATAGGATCAGTAGCAAAGACAGCTAATGGAAACTAGGTCATGAAAGGCCACTGACTCCAATCTAAATAACCTGGACTTCATTCAACTTCATTCAATAGTTGATGAAGAACATTGAAAGTGTTTTCTTTCTTTCTTTTTTTCTTTCTCTTTCTTTCTTTCTTTCTTTTTTTGAGGGATTTTTTTTCTCTCACAACATCCCTGAGAGGTACCTGGGCTAAATTCTCCTTTTCTTTTTCTTTTTTCCCCCTCTTCTCCTTCCTTCCTTTCTCCCCCTTCATATGCCCCTCCTCTCCTCTTCTTATGTCTTCTCTCTCTCTCTCTCTCTCTCTTTCTCTCTCTTTCTTTTTGGGGGGCAGGTGATTCATCAAACAGTGCTTTAGGAAGATTAACCTGTTTTGTTTGCAGAATTGACTGAAAATGGGGGTGTGTGTGGGCAGGAAGGAGTGTGAAGGTAAAGGGCCCAAACGTATCCTTCAAAGACCAAGTAATGTCAACTTTTTCCATGATTGTCCTAGGGGTAGCTTGAGGAAGCATGGTAAAGTGGAAAGAGCAGGGGCTTAGAACCCTGGCTCCACAACTTTGGTACTTGTATGACCTGAGGTGGGTCAGTTGGCATTTCTAACCCTCTGTTTCCTTAATTGTAAAATAGGGATCATTTTCATCCTATCGTTCAAGGTTTCCATGAGGATTGGGAAGTGCTTGACAAATAAGTAACTGTTGTTAATTATTGAATACAGCATTGAATTTATTTGCTTAAAATCCTTTAGCACTGTACTGGACTACTTCCATTTGCCTTAATTGGTGGTCTATGTTACAGCAAGATTATGAGAGCAGTTTGTTAGGACAGCACCACTACACCTAGAATGTAATATTTTCTTCTGCATTCTCTGAAAAATCACCTCCATCTATTTGATTACTCTGCTCTTTATTCCAAATCATAACTGCAGCATCAGCAGAAACTTTTGAATAGTTGTTCCTCTAAATGGAATGTCTCTCACTCTTGCCAGGATAGACAAAGTGTTAAATAAGTACTCAGTACTTATTGCATTTTAATTTAATCAAAGAAGCAGTAATAGAATTTGAGGGCTACTGGCTGGAGCAGAGACAGAGCTGTCTAACACTTTCTTCTACTTTGTTCCATTTGTCTATTATTCTTTGCATCTCTTTAGGGTTTATTTTAATACCTTCCTTGAACTAGGATGCCAGGCTATTGGTTCCAAGAGACCACTAAACTCATGAAGAAATGTGAGTACCTAGAAGTAATTTGGGGTTACTTTATTTGCATCAACTTACCAAGGTACTCAGGTAAAAACTTGAGAGGAAGAGAATTTACCTTTCAATAATTTGAAAATTTCTTCCCTCTTTCAGTTTCTGACTTACCATTATATATGCTAGCACAGATGTTTTCTGACAAAGTTTTGCTAAATACTAACCTGTAAGTTTAAGCAAGTAAGAATTACTGAAGATATTGGATTACAATGTCTGTGTAATGCTGGAGGAAATGTTAGTTTTTGGTAAACAGAGATAAAAGTTTCAAAAATTAACTTAGGAATGAAAATTGCCAGGCTCAGGGTCTAGACACCAAAACAACAGTAACATGACCAGAATACCAAGAAAAAGATCTCCTTCGCCCAATTATTGTAATCTAGAAAATCAAAACTTCCAGGAGGAACAGAATAAGCAAATACCTATTCGTAGGAAGTTATTAATAGTCTTCAAACACATATATGTTGTATGGCTATTGTGTGCCTTATAGGGACGATTGTGGATGGAAAGCACGGTCATGTGATTGAAGTTCAAAGAAAACACCAGTGAAAATCTCATTTAAATAACCACAATAAAACATTAGCCATGTTAAAAAAGAAAATAAAACCAAACTATAGTGTCTTCAACTTCCAAAATTCTGGTTTTGGATATTCAGAAGTATATGCAGGTGTCGATATAGTATATATGTGTTCTGTCAAATTCAGCTGACATTGGAGCAATTCAGGTGTCATATCCTCAAACTCTCCTGAATCAGATGTTTAAGTTTATAGAGAAAAACCAACTCTCAACTCCAAACTTCCTTCAAATTTTGAGGAAATCTGAAACAGTTGATATGTATGAAAATAGGTGGAATTCTGGTATTCATACTGCTTCTTCTCATGATGGGGGTGACACCACTACTACTAATAGGGTTGTATGAATATTAATTCAGTTAATTTATGTTAAGTAATTAGAATAGTCCCTGGAAAATGATAATGACTATGTAGGTGTTAGCTTTTCTTGTAGTTGTTGTTAGTGGGACTATCAGTATTTTCATTGCTTGGTAGCAGAAACTGTCCATAGAGAATATTCCATACGAATTTTCATAGAGGGCGATTCTGGAATTGTGCTGAGATAATAGCACAACAGCTACCAACTAGGATTAGAAAGATGGCGTCTAATTTAGAGCTTCTCTTTTTTTTTAGCCATATCTTTTGTGTGTGTGTGTGTGTTTAGACATGCTCATTTTCTTTAATTTTATTTTTCCATCAACATTTATCCCCTCTATGTCTAAGCCATATCTATAAAAATTTATGTTTTATGCCAAAAGAGATGGTCCTCACTTAAAATTAGCCTCAATGACCACACTATGTTTAAAAAATACAATATGATTAATCAACTGTAAACCACAAATTTAAATTTTGCAAAGAAGAAAATATGCCGAGCATTAGCAGTCTTCTCTGAAAAAGGATATTTCTCACTGCCATTTCACCTATTTACCTCTATTGCATAACTTTCTCCCCAATGAAACTACATTACTTTTATAATAGAAAAAAATAGATTTTCATTCTTGAAAATCAAACAGCTATAAATCATAGATACAGCAAGATATCCAATAAAATGTTATTTTAAAAAATATTACTGTCTTTATTTGCCCAGGTGCAAGGAAAGTGGCAATATCCTTTTTAAGATCTCTTTGTCCTAGGACACTGATTTGAATGGAGCCCAGGTGGGCAGAGAGCAAATGCTATCAGCACCAAACAACATCCAATAACTAGGAAAGGGCTCAGACGTCATTGGCTTTGCTGTAGCCACTGATTTGTAATTTGTAAAGATATTATTCTCACTGTCCTTCAGAGGGTTTCTGTTAATTACATATTATAACAATACTAGAGGCCTGGTGCATGAAATTTGTGCACTTGGGTGGGGGGAGTGGCGTCCCTCAGCCTGGCCTGTGCTCTCTCACAGTCTGGGAGCCCTTGGGGGATGTCCGACTAATGGCTTACGGCTTAGGCCCACTCCCCCTAAGCTGGCAGTAGGACATCCTTAGCGCTGCCGCGGAGGTGGAAGAGGCTCCTGCCACGGCCACTGTGCTCGCCAGTCATGAGCCCTGCTTCTGGCTGAGCGGTGCTCCCCCTGTGGGAGTGCATTGATCACCAGGGGCCAGCTCCTACATTAAGCATCTGCCCTCTGGTGGTCAGTGCGCGTCATAGTGACTGGTTGTTCCGCCATTGGGCCGAAACCAGCTCTCTGACATCCCCCGAGGGGTCCTGGATTGCGAGAGGGCACAGGCCCGGCCAAGGGACCCCACAGGTGCATGATCGGGGCTAGGGAGGGACACGGGAGGGCTCCAGGGTGTGTCTAGCCCGTCTCATTCAGTCCCGATTGGCTGACCCCAGCAGCAAGCTAACCTACCAGTCAGAGTGTCTGCCCCTTGATGGTCAGTACATGTCATAGTGAGTGGTTGAGCAGCTTTAGCATATCATTAGCATATTACACTTTGATTGGTTGAACAGCCAACCAGACGACTGGACATTTAGCATATTAGGCTTTAATTATATAGGATTATTCACATGAAAAAGAACTCTAGGCATAGAGCTATTATGTGTATATTTATATAACTGTATATTATTTATTTCTATTAATTCAAATTTAAGTAAAAAAAATAAGCAATCTATTTGCATGACTCAAATTTTTTTATAAAAAGGGCACAGTGAAAAGTCTTCCTCCCTATGCTGCCCCACTATTACCTAATTTCCCTCCCTGGAGGTAAATAGCTGCTCATGTCCTTCTGGAGATGTTTTATGTACATGCAAATAGATACATAGAGGTATTTGAAAGTTATTGTTTAAGAAGAAGGATATCTTAAGGAATTTGTGGAGACTGAATCTGTTTTAATAGAAATATATTCTGGTTGAGTAACACTGTTTTTTAATGTCCCCAAAGGAGTGCACACAATCAATCATTCTATTCTATTAGTAATGATTGGGTTCCTACTATGTATAAAGGCACTGTGCCAGCTGCTATTTGTTCAACTTGCCTTTAAGATTCTTCCTAGTTTGCATCTTGTCATCCAGATCTCTGTGCTCAAAGGTCACCAAGTCTGAGAGGCCTTTCCTAAAATCCACTTGAAAATAGCTCTCTCTCTCTCTCTCTGTCTCTCTCTCTCTCTCTTCCTTCCTCCTTCCCTCCCTGTGTTTTATTTCTTCTACAGCTAAGGTGATACTATCATTTCTCATAAAATTTTCTTTTGAGAGTGAAAGGGGTGCTGATATGATCACACAGGGATAACTGGGATGAACTGGAACTGTAAACGGAATGGCTGGCTACCCTATTCAGAGCATTTTCTGCTTCATAGCAATTTGCAATCCAAGGAAATGGAAATTACCCTGTTTGTTTACTTGTAAGCACCATGAAGCAGAAACTTTGGCTTATTTTAGGAAGCCATCATCTACAGCGTCCTTGACATATACTAAGTAGGTTCTTTTTCTTTTTCTTTTTTTCTTTATTGATTAAGGTATATATATGTGTCCTTATCGCCCCATTGCCCCCCCGCCCCC
>NW_005370660.1:861837-864249 GCF_000412655.1 Myotis brandtii
TTTTAATTTTTTTTTTGCTTAATTTTTTCCAAAGGGAATTCCATATGTGTCCTTTTTTTCCCCGCCCTTGACAATCCCCTGGCCTCCCCTACCCCCCAGTGTCTTATGTCCATTGGTTATGCTTATATGCATGCATACAAGTCCTTCGGTTGATCTCTTACCCCCTTCCCTCCTGCCCCCCAACCCTCCCCGGCCTTCCTGCTGCAGTTTGACAATCTGTTTGAGGCAGCTCTGCCTCTGTATCTATTATTGTTCAAAAGTTTGTAATGGTCTCTATTATCCATGAATGTGTGAGATCATGTGGTATTTTTCCTTCATTGACTGGCTTATTTCACTTAGCATAATGCTCTCCAGTTCCATCCATGCCGTTGCAAATGGTAAGAGTTCCTTCTTTTTTACAGCAGCATAGTAGCATTTTTAATTTTTTGAGTACTAAGTAGGTTCTTAAAAATATTTGTGGACTGAATGGATGACTCCATCATGCTTCATGATCTGTGTAGAACTGAGCATCTTTTAGTTAGTATTGGGAAATTCAAAAGCCATAAAGGGCAAATTTGCTTAGAATGTTTCCTCCCTCAAGGTGGTAGCAGCCAACTTTTAATACTTAGATTTCACCCTTTCAGCACTGCTGTAAAGAAATCAGGTCCTTGAGCGTCAACTGTTTTGTCACTTGCAAGGAGACTGGGGTGCCGTGGGCCCCAGGATAGGCCTGGTCTGGGGAGCAGACCAGTGGGATGAAGGCGGTCATAGTCTAGTCCAGTGGTTCTCAACCTGTGGGTCTCGACCCCTGAAAATACATCCTGCATGTCAGATATTTACATTACGATTCATAACAGTAGCAAAATTACAGTTATGAAGTAGCAACGAAAGTAATTTTATGGTTGGAGGTCACCACAACATGAGGGTCGCGGCTTTAGGAAGGTTGAGAACCACTGGTCCATTCAGTGGTCAGTTAATCTGTAGAAAACCTGTCTCCACGCAGTGGAACAGGTGTGTCCATGTGACTCAGTCCACAGGAGACAAGGAAGAGCAACCTTAGAGCAGCCTGCCATCTGGGCTTATTCATCCCGCAGGGAGGCTGGGAGGCCAGCGGGACACAAAGGAACAAGCACCGCTCTGTCTGGCGCGCGCACACACATTGATTAGCAGAGACCGAGGGCCGTGGGAGTCAGGTCTGGCAGAGAAGACGGATGCAATTCCCTGCTATCTCACCTAAAATCAGACCAATCTTTGGAATCAGGGGGTGTAGGTTTTAGTGGCTTTGGAGCTCACTTTAATTTTTCCTTTTCCTTTTCAAACAGAGAGGCCTGTGTCCTGGGCTGTGCTGATCCATGGGAGAATTCCTGTAGGAGGAAGAGGCTGAAACTCTGGCCTAGGGTTATTCAACAGAGCATTCATAATGAATGTGTCAATACCTTGTCTGAAAGATCTGTATGTTTCTCTATCACATTTCATTAGAGAAACATATGCCGGTGTCCTGTCAGAATTATTCTTATTTTGTGTGTGTATAATTATCTTAAGCCCCTTGATTTTATTGCGGGAACGAAGGCCCGGAAAGGTTGAATAACTTGCCTTCCTCAGCACGAACAGAGATAGGCTTCTGTTTTTAGGAGTCAGAACCTCTCCTAACACTTGACTTTAGGTATGTGTTTAAAAGACAGTTGGATGTGGTTGAGAGCTTAGTAGCTTAAGCTGTGAAGCAATTTATGGCCCATGTTTAACCAAATTAAATTATTTTCCCTAGCTCATGCCATGCTGACAGCTTGCAAAAACTGTGTTCACCTTTCTTCTCTCCTCATGAAAAGGGGCCACAGTTATTTTTAAACCTGGAATTTGAAGAAGGAAATATAGATTATAAGTCTAGGTCAGTTGAATTTATTCAGGAGTTTGTCAGGCTGAATATGAACTTTCTGGAGTGTAAATGAAACAAAAATGAGGTCTTTAAGTGATCTCTGTCTCTCTTTTTACCTATTTATGTGTTTAGCTTCATCCCAGGCTAGTCCCAGGATGAGAAAAAGTAAACTTCTCTGTCCTTTCCGTACTCTTACATCATGCAGTAGTTGACTAAAATAATTATGGAGTGGCAACTTTAATGATCACTCTTTTGCAAGATTGTTTAATAACAACTATAAGTCAAAACAAATATCAGCACAAAGAAAATCTCTATTCTGTGTAGCAAAATGTTTGTCAAACTTCCATCAAATGAGCCACATATTTAAAAAGGAGCTAATATTAATATTTCAGATCATTCTTTGAAGTTTTTAGTAACGAGATACAACATGTCTACTACCACCTTTTTGTTTAGGTCCCAAATGAGACATGTATGAATGTTACAATTTTGTATAACTCCAGGATAAACATTCCATGATATCTTTCTTTTTTTAATTTAAATTCTTTATTGTTTAAAGTATT
>NW_005370660.1:864346-867311 GCF_000412655.1 Myotis brandtii
GGTCTGATCAATGCTTCTCTGTCTCTGGATCTGTTTTCGTTCATCAGTTTATGTTGTTCAAAGTGTGTTCCACAAATGAGTGAGATCATGTGATATTTATCTTTCTCTGACTGGCTTATTTTGCTTAGCATAATGCTCTCCAGTTCCATCCATGCTGTTGGAAATAGTAAGAATTCCTTCTTTTTTACCACAGCGTAGTATTCCATTGTGTAGATGTACCCACAATTTTTTAATCCACTCATCTGCTGATGGGCACTTAGGCTGTTTCCAAATCTTAGCTATGGTAAATTGTGCTGCTATGAACATAGGGGTGCATATGTCCTTTCTGATGGGTGTTTCTGATTTCTTGGGATACATTCCTAGAAGTGGGATTACTGGGTCAAATGGGAGTTCCATTTTTAATGTTTTGAGGAAACTCCATACTGTTCTCCACAGTGGCTGCACCAGTCTGTCAATGATATCTTTCACTTTTTTTCTTTTTCAATAAGATATAATAATGGGAAAAAACCATGTATAATAGTTGTATTTATGGGTTCTGTTATTTATTGAACAAAATGCTTTCTAGATAATTTCTGGTGACAAGTCATCACCCTCATTATTTTATATAATTAGGAAACTTAGATACTGAGGCCCTTAAGTGCAAAACTACAGAGGTTTTTATACAGAGATGTGACTACAGAAAGTCACACAAAAATTGCGAAAACTCATCATGGCAGTAACCCTACCTGCCGGTCAGATGTGTTCCCTACTTACTTTGTAAAATCAACACAGTGCCTATTAGTAGTATTATTTTACCACAGACGACTTTCCTGTTTCAGAATCAAAGAGTGCTATGTTTATGCAAGACCAGGACTGCCTGGACTGCCTATTCAAAAGCTTTCATCTTTCTTCTTGTTGGAGACAGGTTTCGTCCCCTGCTGCCACTAGATGGTGCTTGTCGTTGAAACAAAGGTCTTTCTTCCCATCTTTCTGCTTTCCTTAGGCACCTATTAGGACCTTGGATGTGAAAGAAACTTGATTGATAAGCTAAGTAGTGGGTGGGTTCTAGAAGGTCATTTAGCACAGTGTTATTGATTTAAAAAAATCATTATCAGTAAAGATTACTTACACTGTTTTTCTAATGCCATTAATTTTTTCTGTTCATTCATCTTGTCACCAAGTCGTGTGAACCCTAGACAAAAAGAACAAATAAATCTTTCTTTAGGCTCATGAGAATCAAGGGACATAACTCAAATTTTAGAATAGGTAAAAAAAAGATCTGAGGATTTATTGTCCTCACCAGGAATGACATTAGCAAAGGGGACCACATGCAGAGTTAACAAGAAAAGTTAATCAATGACCTTTCAAAGGCAAAACACATGCATCTCAATTACTGGGCAATAATCAATAGGAAAGAAAATGGAACATGCTCTTTTAATTGTGGGATAGCAAACATCAAGTAATGAAAATGATAACAGTGGTTGTTGGCTCTTTGCCAAAGATGGCGATTTTTCTCATTAATTTAAGGCACACATAAAACGTCACCCCACAGTGCTCTCATTCTCTCCCTCCTACCATTCCACACACCAACTTTATACCCCTTTCAGGATAAAATTTGCCAATCTTGATAGTGAAATGCCTCCAGGGATTACCTATTTATTTTATGGGAAGAACAGTTTGATATATTTTGCATCAGAGTACTGGACAGCATAAGTTCCTTGGACTTTTCCCCAAACATCCTCCAATGCTGACCAGTCACGGCTGGTTCATGATTATAACAAGAAATTGCCAGCTATGTTGAAATACATAATCCACAGTGTGAAAAACTGCTGAACAGCAGTGGCAAATTCTTAATACAAAAGTAGCTTTTGCCTGCGAGCTTGCTTTGGGGTTGCTGATTCTTGCTAACTGTGTGCTCAGGGACTGAAAGTTAATTTTAGTCTAAAAACAAAACATAACTGTGTAGGCAAAAGCTTTAAAGCTACACTTAAAAACATCTTCTGTTTTGAATTTCTCATATCACTGCAGTGAATCATGTAAAATGTGTGAACATACATGTTAGCCAGATGTAACAGCAAACAGCCAGATACATGACATTAATACATTTTAATCTCAGACACTAGACAGCTTCGGGTGGTTCCCAGTGCCTTCTGAGCATTAACCAAGGATTTTAAACGTGCCAGCATTTTACAAAGATACAAGCTTATACCTGCTTCTCAAGCACTAGTGAGGTACAATGGATTTCTTCCAGTTTTAAAAACGGGAAAGAAAGCCTCTGTCCCCAAATTACTTTCCTTCAGATTTTTTTTTTTTGGTAGTTATAGCTTAGTGCTGAAGATTTGGAACCAGGAACAGGTAGTATGTGAAACTTATTTATCTTGGCCTTTATGTGTTTTGGTGGGTACTGTTGAAAGTGCTGTTTGGTCATTGACTTCTGCACTACATACATGCCATGCGGTTCAAATCCATTAAACGGCTACTCTCTAGCAGTGGTGCCCGCGTTGACAGTCTGTTCATAGGGTTTAATGGTTTACTTAACTGATGGTAATCAGGCTGGGTCATTGACATATTATTAGTATTATTTGCTTGACAAAGGGCGCTTAAGCCTCCTTAATTAGCCTGAGGAACAGAGTAAACGTAAATAATCCCTTTGTACGCTCAAGAAACTCCCTTGGATGGCTAAAGATGTTTCCCAAACTGCTCAAGGGAGATAGAAGCCATCAGAGACATAAGCGAAGGGCAGGTTGAGAACCATGCTCATCCCAGACCTGCAAAGGGGAGCGAAGGCCATACTGTGTGCCAGCAGCCCTCCCTCTACCTACACGGCTCAAGTTTTACCAAGTAGCGTCAAGAGTGATTAGGGGCTGGGAAACTCGAGCAACTTCAGTTCTGCACGAGTTCCTAAGCTCTTCCCAGAGGGGAGCGCTTGTGAATTGGACAGAAAGCTAGACCTAGCAGCCCGCTCAGGGCGCGAGGGAGCAGGAAC
>NW_005370660.1:868810-875237 GCF_000412655.1 Myotis brandtii
CCGTGACACGTGTGTTCCTGTGAGCCTGGGTGGTCCCGGCGCGACGGGGCACCTGCTGGAGGGGGAACCTGCCCCAGCCCACGAGCGAGGGAGGCTAGGGGCGCTGTGGGTGCCACCGAGACCTCGGCTCCCCCTTCCCTGTCGGCTCCGACACGGAGCCTCCACATCTCTCGCTGGCACGCCGCGAGTGGGGGTGAGTCAGGCAGATCCTCCGCTAGCGGCACAGCTATTTGCCGTGGGCTCGGAAGGGGGAGGCAGAGGTTAAACTGGGATTCCTCTTGGCCGGCGACAGCGCAGCTCTCGCTCAGGTACTGGGCAAGGCAGCATGTGCGTCTTGGCAAGGACAGGTGATTTCTTTTTTCTTAAGTGCATTTTACCCAGCCTTTGCCAGTCCGTTAATAAGAGTCACCCGAGGAAGGCAGGGGCCGAGAACTACATCAGCAAACTGCAGCGAACAGTTATTAAAGGAAGAAGTTAGTAAAGAACAAAAGAAAACACACACACACACACACACACACACACACACACACACACACCCCACCCCTGAACTTGGCGTGAAAGATGAAGGAAGCCGTTCTACCTCTGGTCTACCATCCTAAAGCATAATTTTCCAGCACCTTGTAAAACTTCTGTTTTTGCCACCCCTCCATCCTCGAGGCCTAAGCTGCGCAGCATGATTGCCTGCAGCAAGCTCTTTCCAGTCTCGACAGTGAAGAGCAGTTACCTTTGGTTTACCGTCCCCAGTTCTTTCCCATTTCACTTCAGGGCAGGAGAAAGTTATTCCTAAGAAGAAATCGTTACTCGTGGGCTGTACTAAACACATTGTCTTAAATCCTGGAGCACTTCCTTCCCTTAGAGACCTGCATTGTACGGTACTTCCCTTTTTCCTGTACCTGGGACCTGGAGTTAGGGTATTACCTGTGTTAAAGTGTTCACTGCCCGTTAGGGTTTTTTCATTTTGATGTGAATAGATTCTTCAGAGCTCTTAGAGCAGTATTCAGTAGCTTCTTGTAGACACTGTGATGTCTCTTGACAGTTTCTGGCTCAGAATCGTCCTCCTTGCATCTGTCACATTAGCATTTAAATAATTTCCGTCGTTATGATAGCACGGAGGTTGAGGTGATTGGTAGAACTCCAATAAAAGGAAGCATGTCTGCTTATTTTACTATAGCTTTAACAATTGAGAAAAAACCTTTTACTTTCATTTTAAAGTTAAATGTAGTGATAGCACATTTAACATTAAATCTCTTTACATTAAATCTTGAAAATGAATAGTTTCGATTTGATCCCAGAGTTTCTGATAAGATGACACAAAAGTCCCACATACAGGGTGGGGCAAAAGTAGGTTTACAGCTGTGATTACTCGAAACATAAGAGTTTATTCTTGTCTTATTATTTATTGTATTATTTTCCATATGAACACTGTAAACCTACCTTTGCCCCACCCTATTTATGGAAGGAGAGAGGAAAGTAGTACTCTTATGAACTGTTGAGGCATAGGACATTTATAAGAGTTGGGGTGGGAAGAAGGGATAAGATGGGATGTTTTGATAGTTCCAGGCATATCTACCTTTGAGAAAACAGAAAACCAGGACACCCCCAACATTTTGTATGAGAATGTTTTCAAAATGAGGTTTCGGTGTCATTTAATGCTGGGGTTCATTCTGGAGACTTATTAACATATATAAGGCGCCCTAGCCAGTGAGATTGCCAGAATGGACTCTCAGTTTATAATGATTTGTCTCTTTTAGTTCATTTTGCCACCATAAAATAACTTTTAAAAATTAAATTTATGGGGGTGACATTGGTTAATAGGATCATGTAGGTTTCATGCATACATTTCCATGATACAAAAATCTGTATATTGCACTGGGTGCCCACCACCCAAAGTCAAACCACTTTAAATGTTTGAATGTTAGTGTTATTAGTTTAGTCTTTTAAATGATTAGCTACATTTACAGCAATGTGTGAAAGCATACAAGGAATTATGTTTAGAGAAAAAAATGTGGTAGGAATCAGATAACCTTTGGGACAACTTCCAGCAGGCTCTGCTGGTAATTTCATTTTTTATTGAGCTCTGGCAAGTACAATTTTCAGGTTTTGATCCCTTGTTCTGATAACAAGCGAGATCGTCTGGACATAGCTTTGCAAAGAAAAACACAAGGAAAGGAAATCCATGTTAGCTGGTGAATCATGTAGCTAACCAGGTTTCGTGGCCGCCTCTGAGGGCGCTGCAGGTTAGGGCTACTGTTGTCAGGGGAGAGAGCCCTGAGAGAACTCATTGCTACTTAAGTGTGGCAATAATGCACGTCATCTCCTTGTTGTTTTTTTTTTTTGAGTTTCTTTGTATTTATTTTTAATAACACGAATGCAATCTAAGACTGGAGTTGATAGATGTTAAAAGACTGGAAGTGGAGCCCTGGATGGTGTGCTCAGTGGTTAGAGTGGTGGTCTACACACCAAAGGGTCTCTGGTTCTATTCCCAGTCCAGGTACCTGGGTTGCAGGTTTGATCCCCAGCCCCAGTTGGAGGCGTCGTGCCAGAGGCAACCAATCAATGTGTCTCTCTCACATTGATGTTTCTCTCTCTCCCTCTCTCTCCTCCCCTCCCTCTCTTTTGCTCTCTCTCTCTCTCTCAAAAAATAAATCAACGGAAAAAATATCCTTGGGTGAGGATTAATAACAACAAAAAAAGACTGGGAGTGGAAAGAACAAACCGAGAAGAGGAAAAATCTAATGGGGACGAAAGTTTCTAAGTAGTTTCTCCTTGATGGCTAAGATGGAAGGAATCAGGAGACATGATTAGATGGGACCAGAGAAGCTGTAAGCAGAACACTTGTCTCATTTCTCACTGTTAATGCCATTTCTGAGGCCAACATGTGATTTATGACATTTATGTATTTGGGGGGAGTCATGTAGCACATGGATGGTTTAGGAGCATCTAGGAAAGTAATAAGACTTCACAAAACAAGATGTGGCTACTTTTAGGGTATTTTTGGTTTCGTGCAGTAATTTTAGGAAAGGGAAGAATAATGTTTCTTTCATATAAAGTCAGGGCTAAGTTGTATTCCAGATACATTTTGCCTTTCTCCCAGTGACTAAACATATGATATGTTTGTGTCGAAAAATAGAAAATATGCCGGCCCTTGCTGGTTTGCTCAGTGGTTAGAGCATCAGCCCACAGACTGAAGGGTCTCAGGTTTGATTCCAGGTCAAGGGCACCTACCTGGGTTGCAGGCTCCATTTGGCCTGGGTCAGGGTGCCTGTGGGAAGCAGCCAATCTCTCTCTCTCTCTCTCTCTCTCTCTCTCATCTTCCTCTCCCTCTCCCTCCTCCTTCCCTTCCACTCTCTCTAAAAATCAATGGGAAAGTATCCTCCTGTAGGATTAAAAAAAATAAAGAAAATATGCTGGTGTCCTTCTCACAGGAAGATGATATTTTATATCCATTTTATATTCTTTGGAAAACATGCCGTTGGCTATTATTTCAGCAGTGGGATGGAATCTCCTAACCTACCTTTTACTCACTTTTTCCTCGGGTGTGTGCACACACACAGAAACACACACACACTACTCATTTGTACCGGCGGCTGACTTTATTTTATCTAAGGCCGCATTTATGACTGTCGTAATGACTTTGTGGCAATGACTTTTATCACGTTTCTCTAGTCTCAGGAGTGCAGTGGCATTCCCGATGACGCATTGAAAAGAAGCTAGCCACCATGGTGATGGATTTATTTACCTACCATAGCGAAGAGGAGAGAAAACTTTTACTTTTAATCTTCATGAAGTTTGTCAGTTTATTCCTCAGTGATAAGGTCTTACTAGCCTCTGAATTAAATTATGTGTTTGAAAAGGATGATGTTAGAAATAGTAATGGTGAAACATTGCACACCTATACTTGCTTTCATATAAGCCGAAACCTCATCTTATTCTTCTTCCCTGCATGTTAAATAGATGTAAGGGGTTTTATGCACATTGAAGAGACATGGACACACAGACACAGAAGACTTCATATGCTTTTCTTTTTTTTTTGTTAATCCTCACCTGAGGATATTTTTTCATTGACTTTTAGAGAGAGTGGAAGGGAGGGGGAGAGTCAGAGAGAGAAACATCGATGTGAGAGAGAGACACACACATCAATAAGGCTGCCTTGCATAGGTGCCTTGATTGGGCGGGGGGATCGAGCCTACAACCAAGGTACATGTCCTTGACCAGCATCAAACCTGAGACCCTTCAGTCCACGAGCTGACACTCTAACCCAGTGAGCAAAAATGGCTAGGCCCGAATGCTTTTCTTAAACAAAATGGAAAATTATCACTGGAGGTCAGAATGAAGATTTTAGCTTTGAACTAGTGATACCTGTTTGAACTAGTGAATGACTGTCCTCAAAGGAATGAATGTTGTTTCAGTCCCAGCTGAAGACACTAAAGCGGATAAAAGCTAAATTTATGGTTCACCTTCCCTGTAGGTAATTCTGCTTAGCATCAGCACTTACTAAGCCTCAACCTTATCTCAGGTCCCGCAGTGCCAGGAAGTGTTTCACTGCTGAAGAACGTTCAGTTGGTGTGGACCAATTTCAGGTCTGGTCTTGAGACCTAACTTCTGTTTTTCATGAAGAATGAATACAGAAAGAAGCTACATGAAATCAGGATGCGAAAGGAAATAAAAAAAACACCAACTGATATTTCTCTCTTTAAAAAAAATTTTTGTGGATTGTTTTGTGGAAAAAGGGGTATCCTAAGTTCAACTTGAATTATTATATGCGAAGCCTTAAAAAGATTTTAAATAAAACTCATACTTTTTGGGGACTTTTAAAATCAAAATTAATAAAAATACAAAATGAGAAAGGAATATATTACTTGTATCTTTAAAACTGATATAATGTTCTAGGAGTAACACAATTAGAAAAGCTGTTCATAATGTCTTGCATAAGAAGTCAGCAATTTCTTTTCTTTTTTGTAATTACTGTCACTGATTGATATTCTCTTTTATACTATTTGCAAATAAAAAACTTGGGGATCTGGAATTTCGTGTTAGTCAATTCTAGCTTTGGTCTGGAAATTAGTATTCACTGATAGGGCCCAGTACCAACTTCTGTTTAGAACTCCTATGTTTGGCATATTCTCCAGCAAAATAAGCCTCTGAGCAGGCAGAATAGAGGGTTAAAAAAATACATTAAAGAGGATTCATTTTACTCAAAGGTGATCCTTCAGAATCTGTTTACTTAAAAAAAATTTTTAAAAATTGATTTCAGAGAGAGGAAGGGAGAAGGAGAGAGAGAGAGAAACATAAATGATGAGAAAGAATCATTGATCAGCTGCCTACTGCACACCCCCTTCAGGGGATCGAGCCCTGTGCCCTGACCAGGAATCAAACCGTGAACTCCTAGTTCATAGGTCGACGCTTAACCACTGAACCACACCAGCTGGGCCAGAATCTGTTTACTCTTAACTCACATACAATTTTAACATGACCGATAAGATTTCTAATCCCATAGCAAACATTAAATCTCAAATTAGAAGATAGAAATGGCCTGGTATTGGCAGCCACATGGCTAACATTGAAAAGTACCAGAGGACAGCTCGGTAGTAAAGGAAGAGAGGGCCTAAGTGCCAACAGCAGAGGTAAGAATTAAAGCAAGCACAGCCACGGACCACTATCTAGGTGTTTCCTAGGAGCGTCACTTCATTCCATTCCCTTCTCCCTCTGCTCTTTTCCCTTTCTTCTTCTCCTTTTTCTCTCCTTCCTATCAAAGTTTTTATTGAAATACTAGAGGCCCGGTGCACAAAAATTCGGACCACTATTTCCTAGGAGCGTCACTTCATTCCATTCCCTTCTCCCTCTGCTCTTTTCCCTTTCTTCTTCTCCTTTTTTCCTTTTTCCTATCAAAGTTTTTATTGAAATACTAGAGGCCCGGTGCACAAAAATTTTGCACTGGGGGGGGGAGGGAGGGGGGTTCCTCAGCCCAGCCTGTGCCCTCTCGCAGTCTGGGACCCCTCCGGAGATAATGACCTGCTGGCTTAGGCCTGCTCCCAGGTGGCAGAGGACAGGCCCAATCCCTAGGTGCAGCCCCTGGTTGGGCTCAGAGCAGGGCCGATTGGGGAGTTGGGGCGCCGCCCCCTGTCATGCACAGAACAGGGCAGATCGGTAGGTTGCGATGCCACCCTCAGTCAAGCTCAGGGTAGGGCCGATAGGGGGGTTGGGGCAGCGCCCCCTGTCACACTCAAGGCAGGGTCAATGGGGAGGTTGTGGCGCCACCCCCTGTCACGCTCAGAGCAGGGCCGATAGAGGAGTTGGGGCTCCGTACCCTGTCACGCACAGAGCAGGGCGGATCAGGGGGTTGGGGCGCCGCACCCTGTCACACTCAGGGCAGGGCCGATGGGGAGGTTATGGCTCTACCCTGTCACACACAGAGCAGGGCCCGTGG
>NW_005370660.1:876043-889768 GCF_000412655.1 Myotis brandtii
GTCACTGAAGCAAGCAAGCCTCATGTTCGCTTCAAGCTGCCTGGCTGCCGGCCGCCATCTTGGCTGGCAGTTAATTTGCATATCGCCCTGATTAGCCAATGGGAAGGGTAGCGGAGGTATGGCTAATTACCATGTTTCTCTTTTATTAGATAGGATAAGATGTATATAGAAAAATACACACATTATTAAATCTTAAGTTTAACAGCTCGGGGTGACTTACCTAAGTGAACACATCCTGTAACCAGCCCCAAGGCCAAGATGTAGACCATTATCAGGAGCCAGAAGCCCCTCTTTCCTACCCCCTGGGTCATTACTTTGCTCCCAAAGGTAACTTCTCTCCTGACTTCTGAGACTGTTCATCTATTATTGAACTTTCTGCCAGAACACGTTGTATGTCCTTGTGTCTGACTTCTTTTGTTCATTATGCCTGTGATGTTCTTTTATGTTTTGTGTGAACAGTGTTTATTCTCATAATTTTATGGTACTCTATTTTATGAGAATGCCACAATATATTTATCCATTTCGCTCTTGATGGACACTTGGGTTGTTTCCAGTTTTATGCTATTATGAATAGCTACTGCGAACTTCATTAGATACATCTTTTGGTAAATGTGGGAATTTTGGTTGTGTGTTGTTGTGAGTTGAACTTCTGGGCCAGTTTTAGAAGATAGTGCCTTCAACAGTGGTACTAATTCACTCTCCTGCCAGCCCTTATGAGAGTTCCATCTACTCCACATCCTCACAAACAGCTGGTATTATCTCATTTTTACAAAGCAGAGCATTTAGTAACCTGCCATTGCCCAGTGACCAATGGAAATATGGATTTGGAGTATATGGGTTGGAGACCCAGTTTTCTCACTTGCTAGTTATTTGATTTGGGGAATTTAAAAAATCATCTATGTCTGTCTGTCTGTCTCTCTCTCTCTCTCTCTCTCTCTCTCTCTTTTGGTCATTAAAATGATAGTGCAACCTAATTCACAGAGGTATTATGTGGACAGATGAGGTGATATTTATGAAACTTTGTTCAGAACTCATATGCCAGTTGTTGTATTCTACAACATTCCTTATCCTTAAAATTTTTTTTTTAATCCTCATCTGAGGGTTGAGGGAGAGAGAGGGAGAGAGAGGGAGAAAGAGGGAGAGAGAGAGAGAGAGAGAGAGAGAGAGAACATTGATCAGTTGCCTCCTGTACTGTATTCACCCTGACAGGTAATCAAATCTGCAACCTAGGTATGTGCCCTGACCAGAATCGAACCCACAACCTTTTGGTGCACAGGACCACACTCCAACCAGCTGAGCCACCTGCCCAGGGCAACATTCCTTATTCTTGTGTTAAATTGTGCCAGCACTGAGAACAGTATTCCTGACATATTAATAATTGTTGGCTGAACGAATAAGCACATTTAATCAAATTTCTTGATCTGTCACTCTGAGGCATTGAAACTGTGTTTTACATTTTTTTCTTCAGGACTATTACTTTTCCTTGGCAAAGCTGACTTGAGAACAGAGTTTATTAAACATCAGCTTGAAAAATTGAGTCTAATAGGCAGCAGTTTGAGAACACACATTTCACTATATAGCACATATTAAATTTATGTCCCCAAGTAGCACACAGAAGACCTGGAGAACCCTTGAAAATGATTACAGTGCTCTTCACCTCCTGGGTGATCCCCACAAGCTTACACACGGAATATGCTTAGCTTCCATAATTAGAATGCTGGCCAACAAACTTCCAGATTTAAAAGATTGCAGTGGGTCTTCCAGTGCTGATACCTTGGAAACCATGTTTTATGCAAAATTGAATATTTAAGGATGAATAATAGCTGGAGACTGGAGCTTGTTGAGAGTCTTTTCAGTTTAGTGTGGATAAGGTGGTTCTCAGATGAGCGGATTATAATATCAAAAGCAAACTTTCAGCATATGCCTTATAAACGTTTGTGTGAAAATTCTTTTTTTTTTAAATAAAAGAACATTTATTTAGAAAATCACAGAGGTAGAAGAAGTAATTTGTAGAAGAAATGGGCTTAGGAAACAAGTTATAGAGGCAAAGGAAGGGCCCTCTGAGCTTAGCAGTGAAGAAGGTCAGGTGACGGCCTGGGGGAAGGGGTGGAGAGAGGGGAGGGGCTAGGGGCGTGCTCCCTGAGGGAAAGTGCCTGGGTGAAAATTCTTCATCCTTGAAAGGTTTGATTCCCAGCTGTTGGTATGACTTTGTCACCCTCATTTTTCTTCATCCGAGAAGAGGTTAGTGCCATCTACTTATTTTTAAATTAAATACAATGAACATTTGTGTGATTTTTATTTTGGAGAATGACATGATAATTAGTAGGTATCTATTTGCAAAATCAGCTTGCAGCAGGAGGAACTTAGATTTCGATGTGGAAATCTAATTAGATTTTCTGACCCAAAGACGATTTTATTTTCCTGTTTTCTTGTATTTGAATTTCTTTGAGAGCTGGTGGTAGTCTTGTCTTGGTTGGCTGGCTCTCATGATTACCATAACTGTTTTGTACTGAGCATGTACAATTTTACTTCAGAATAACGTAAGTTAATCTACATTTTTGAGGGCATTTGCCTCTGAGGTAGCATCCTTCCTATGTGCTAGACCCAGATGTGGCTCTTTAACTGTTACGTGGTGAGACTTGTTTGTCCTGAGTGAGGACTCTGTGAGATTATCAGTCAGACCGAAAGTGTGAGTGCCTGTGAGTGTGGATGGCTGCACTCCTGAAACCCTCCCCTGGCGGGGTGCACATTGACTGCAGCTGTGGTGAGACCTCACCGTGGAACTGCTTCAAGAATTCCTCCATTCCTTTGGCCTCTGGAGACTGCATCCTCAGGAATGTGAGATGAGCACTCATGATGTTAGCAGCGTGGCCTCATGGTCAGAGATTGCCGAAGTACTGATTACTATCACCTTCAGAAAACTGCTGAGTGTTAACAGGTTAAGCAGAAACACACAGATCACACGTTTGTACTTTACGAGTTGAGCAACTCTGCCAGGGAAAAGAGAGAGGAGGACTGGAAATGTCTTAAGAGATTTAGATGAATGAGATAAGATAACTTCCCTTGAAAAATACATTAAGAAATGAAACAAAAACAGTGGTCCAAAAACATCAGGAGAAAATACAGTTCAAGCACCCTCACTTGTTTTTGCTGACAAACTTAAGGCAGTGGGTTCTGCACTTTACTCGGTCACTTTAGTATTGCTTATTGCTCTGCACTGCCCGTGGTTTCCCTCTACACTGGCTGCATGCTCACTGTAGGAACTGGGTTAGAATAGCTCTGTTGTCCTCCCCATGGCTAGCAGATTCTATAGTGAAAATATTTACTTGGGGGAATGATATTTAGGTACTTAAAAAACTAAGGTGCCCAGTCATTATACCCAACTTCATCTAAACTTGATAAAGTGCAATAATAGCTTTGGTCATTGCTGTTAGGTCTTTCAAATATTTCTTGTGAAATTTGTTGTCATGAAGTTTGGAATCCAGTCACTCTTGGGATGAAACTTTGTTATTAGGCTTTGTGATGTGTAATACAGTTCTTTGGAAAAATTACCCAAGCTTTCTATTTAGATATGGCTGTATTTTATCTGTCCTCTGAATTAGAAACAGTTATAGTTACTATTTTTTTGAGGTTAAGTATGAGTAGTTAGCACTTAATATGAACTTTTTATTTTAAAATAATTGTAGGCTCACAGGAAGTTGTGAAAATATAGTATAGTTTTTACATAATCTGTACCCAGCTTCCCCAAATGAGTAACACGTTTAAGATTTCTAAAAAGGCATTTACCTAAAAAGATTTATAAAGAATTGTAAGTTTTTTGCTTTCTCTAAAGAATATATGTCAGAGGTATTATGAAAAAATTCAGAAGTAGGTGCATGTAGTATTTTCTGGCTTCAGTTGGGAAAGGTGTTCCCATTGAAGGCAAGGGGAGTCATTCATGTACTTATTCACATCTGTGAATTTGGTGCTTGCCTCATTCAAATCATTATTCTATTGATCATATTGTACTAGGAATATGAAATCCAGATGTTATTCTCATAAGATTTTTGGAAGATATAACACACATATCAGAATATCATTGTAATATATATATATATAGATATATATCCATCCATGTGTTAAGTTTATATTATTTGCCTTATATGCACCTTATATGTGAATGCACAATATGTTGAGACTTTTAGAATAAATGTTTTATTTATTATGTATGCATAATAACATTTCCAGTGAGATCTCAGCATGTTACACTATTCTTTAGTATACTGGTAACTATTACATTTCAACAGATAGTACTTGAGTTCAGTTATCACCTTTTAATAAGGGCCTGTTACCACCTTTTATTTAAATTTTTAATCCTCAGCCGAGGATATTTTTTCCATTGATCTCTGGAGAGAGTAGAAGGGAGGAAGGAGGTGGGGAGAGAGAGAAAGAGAAACGTTGATCTGAGAGAGACACATCAATTGGTCCTCCTGCAAACGCCCCTACTGGGCTGGGGAACCTGCAACTGAGGTATGTGCCCTTGACTGGGACCCTTTGGTCCGTAGGCCGATGCTCTAACCACTGAGAAAACTGGCTAGGGCCTGTTATCACCTTTTAATAGGGATCTTTTAATACCGTGTATCTGCGTTCATCCATGTGTCTGAACCTGGCATGCTCCCTTGAAGGTTTCGTCTTGAACCTCAAGACAGATGTAACTGGGAAAGGTGTAGAGAAATGGATTGCAAATCATGAGATTAAAGGATTGTCTCTAAGAGAAAAGATAGAAGTGAATATTTTAGTCTTGAACAATAAAGTCTGAAAGGAGACCTCCCCTAGGCCTATAATGTCATGAACACTTTCCCCCAAATCTACAACATCAGACCTGGGAGGACCACTTACAAGTGAGAGAAATAGGCTTAACATAAAAAAAACAAATTTTAAGTTCATGTAGTGGGTATACATGTGAGCAACTTGTCACCCCAAAAGAGAAACTGGCTTCTTCCAAGAGGAGAAGATGCAGAACAAATCTTGGGGTAGAGTAAGTTTTCCTACAATTTAGAAAAGAACGTGGGCATATTTGGTGAACTCACCTGGTGTTTTGGATGATAGTCTCTGTTTACCTAGGGCTCTCTCACAGCACTTTGCTCAAGTCACTTACCATTTTGTAGAATTATGTTTTATTCTTTGCTGTCACTGTCAGATGCCACTGAATGTTGGTCTAGAACACTGTGGGTCTGACATCTCATGACAATTCTTGTAAAGTTTACCGGCCCCAGCGTGTCTTATCTCAGCTCTTGACCTTGACCAGATGGCACTGGTATAACTGCATTTTTATACTTGTGGTTATAAAATGATCAGATCACTTGGCCTCCTTATAAAATGTCTCTGAATCAAGTCCACGCCTTGCTGCTGATACAATGAAATTGGGTGTTACTGCTGAATTGAAACGCCTTTGGTTCTGGGCACATTTCGGATAATCTGAAATACTTTGCTTTCCCAAATAAATGAAATATATGTATATTGTTTTGTGTGCTGGTTTAAAAATCATTGTGTTGGATAACTTTCTTAGATGTAATATTATGTTCACAAATTAGAGAGTTTGGAAAGTCTAATGCCCTAATATTCCTGTTTGACCAATAGCTTTTAGCTTCTGTGATGGAAAGACTTTAGTGTATGGGCTTGAGTAACACAGTATACTTTATATAATAACTAGAGCAGCAGAAAAAAAACAGGCTAGAGCATAAAGCCCAGGCATTAAGCAGGTTGCTGCTTGAATCAGGAGCTGGTGGAATAACTTCTTAATTCTGTAGAGACTGAGGGATTCCATTCTAAGGCGGGTATCCAAAGATAGAGGACCCAAAGGAACCTCGAACTTGGGGAGCAGTGATGGGACGTTGTGAACACCTGAAGTATGGGCAGCAGATACTATGAGTTGCAGAGTCCATGGAATCAAGAAAGGGGCAATAATATTTTGAGGAGCCTGTTTCTGGGAAATTGTGAATCTCTCTGTTTGAGTAGCAGGAGTGGTCTAATTATCTACTGTCATTACATTATGAAGTATTCACTGTAATTGAATTTCCTGATAACTGAAACTTAAGTGTCCATACTTAAATTACCTTAAAATATGTTTTGATGTACATCATCCCAAAATAAATTGCACAAACTTAACAACATACTGAAAACAATTTCCCCTGTGTACAGCTCTCATGGTTATCATTGTATAACTCAGCAATGCTCTTTGGACAGGAGATGTGTGGAACTATTACTTCCACACCAAGAGTTCCCATGTTGTTGTGCTTTCTACATTCTTTGGCTTATCCTTTATGTTGTAAAGAGGATGTCTTAGCTGCATTTAAATAGGGATGAAGGCTCTGACTATTTGCTTATATGATGGGCAGTGATCCCCGACGTATCTATTTTCATGAGTTGCATATGAGGAAATGCATTAAAATTTCTTTACATTTATTTATTGCTTTTGTGAGAGAGAGAGAGGAGAGAAAAGAGAGAAAGTGATTTGCTGTTCACTTATTTCTGCATTCCTTGGTTGACCCTTGTATGTGCTCTGACGGGGGATCAAACCTTTGCAGCCTTAACATATTGGGATGACACTCTAACCAATTGAGCTACTGGGCCAGAAGGAAATGCGGATTTGATTAGAGGCTGGGATGAGAGCTGGGGAAATGTAGGGCACAATGCTGTCTACTCCCTTACTATGCCCCAGGGAGGAGGCCTTAGCCATATTGAGAGAAAGAGGCTATAAGACAAAGCAGAAGGCCCACTCCATGAGGTAGACTGAGAGGGGTGGGCTATGAGAGGGCTTCTTCGGGATCCAGGTGACAGAGTGTGGTTCTAGAGTGATGTAGCCTGAGGTGGCTGGTGGGTGCTTCAGTGCCTTGGAGGTTTAGAGTACTAGGAGACCCAGGAGAGAGCATCCTGGGCGGGAAAGTGGCATTCTCGAGTAGTCATTGGCCATCAATGAAGAGGCCCAAGTAGAAGGACATGAAAGGATTGGTGGTGAGCATGGCTGACAGGGCCCAGGAGAAAAAGAAGGATGGTGTGATCAGTAGTCATGGGGCAGATTTCAGTTGGTACCAAGATCTCTTTTTACCTATGAGCTGTTGAGGCCAGTGAACTCCCATCGCGTTGTTTTCTGACTCTGCACTGACTATCAGGATTTCACTGTGCTTGGGCTTGAATCCTGCCTCTACCCCTCTGTTAGGTGGGGTTCCCTGAAAAATAGTTTCTGATTGTGCAGGAAGTTTATTGGGGCTGGCGCGGAGGGGTAAAACCTGTGAGGGAGTGAGGGAAGCTGGACTGGGCAGAGGGAGGAGTTGAAGTGCATTTCAGTATCTTTAGTAAAGACCTCTACTGGCTGATCCCAGCAGGAGCTCCGGAGCTGAGGAGATGCTGCAGAGCTGCCCTACCTTGAAGTAAGGGAGCCAGGCCATTTTTATCCATCAACAATCCCGAGGCCCTGGCTGGGTATCACAGCTGATTACAGCATCTTCCGGATGCACCGAGGTTATAGGTTCGACCCTTGATCTGGATACATAGAAAAATCAACCAGTGAATACATAAATAAGTGGAACAACAAATCAGTGTTTCTCTCTCTCTCTCTCTCTCTCTCTCCCTCCCTCCCTCCCTCCCTCCCTTTAAAATAAATAAAACAAAAACAAACCCAGTCCAGAGATGCAGGCTGTCCTTAGACAAGGGTGTGGCCCTGTTTCAGATGGCTCTCTTTGGCTATGATGGTATCTGGACAAAACTGAGCTAAACATTGTCAGTCACCAACACTCCCACCAGGTAGGGAAAGCACCTCCGTTTTGAAGGGAAGATCTGGGCAGTGCTGCATAGCACCACAGACTTAGTGCGTCATGATTGGGCAACTCTCTGCTTTCAGTTCTTCATCCCACCTACCTCACTTACTAGTAATTCCTAGGGCTGAAGTAAGTTAATATGTGTGAAATGCTTAAAAAGTGGGAAGCACATCGTGAGTCTGGTAGAGGTGTTAGTTATGATCATACCTGACTTTACCAGCCCCACCTTTTCCTTATGATTCCTTTAATACTCTCTGAGCTTGAAGGCTCATGCTCTCATTATCAGCTTTTTTCCTGATTTTCTTTGCAAGGGAAAAACCATCTGACAATATCTTAGTAAGAAATGATTTAATATCATATGTATTTTGCATTTTAAATTTTGCCAGAAGAAAGATGCAAAATAAGTCAATACTTCAGATGAGATTTGAAGGATTTGGACATAGGTTGAATGACGTTTTTAGGTGTGTGTTGGTTCTTCGCCTCCCTCAGAGTAACTTAGATAAGGGCCTTGTGAATTAAGGGTGGGGCCCATCCCTGCTGTAGGGTTGGGAAGTGGTGGGATGAGGGCAGTGCAGGACCAGGTGATAGTGTCCAGCTGAGAAGGTCCTCAGAGTCTGGGTCTTTGTCTTTCCTGTCACCCTGATTCTAGATCTAAACATTGCAACATACAATCAATAAATGTAACATTGCCACTTAATTAAATTGCTTCATTTCTTAAACATTTTGGAATCATTCTTTTCAATATTCCATAGTATAGAGCAGATCACCTGGAGTGTTTTAAAAATTTGGTTTTGATTCAAAGTAATGTTCTCATGGAGGCTCAGTCCCTGCCAATTGATTTCTCATTTACTTGGGGACATGGCTACATTTTTATCTCCATATTCGTATGATAGGAAATATTTCATTTGAAATGACTTGCTTGCTCCCTCTTCCCCCCGGGATGGCAACTATATCATATTGAGTTGCTTATTTTGTAGAAACTCTCTGATTGCCCTGTTGACATTAACAGAGATAGTTAAGAATGTCTGCCACAGCCTTGGTTAGTGTGGTTCAGTTGGTTGGGCATCATTCCGGCCACCGGGAGGTTGCCAATTAGGTTCAGTTCCTGGTCAGGGAACATTTCCTTGGTTGCAGGCTTGATCCTCGGTAGGAGACATGCAGGAGGCAGCCCATAGAAGTTGTGTTCTTGCATCAATGTTTCTCTCTCTCCCTCTTCCTTTAAAAATCAACAAACTATTAAAAAAGAAGAATGTATGCCACAAAACACTTCTTTAAAACATAAAGTGTGCCTGTTTCTTCTATTTGTACCAAGAACCCATTGTTGGCATAGCCTAATAAAGCCAGCACAGTAGAAGAGGAAATGCTGTGACCCCTCTTTTGAATGATTTTTTTTTCCAAAGAAGCCTTTCTTGAATCTATTTTTCTCCCAGTTTTAAATTGCTTATAGCTATTAGCAAGATCTTTTAAAGAAATGAGAATGCTGGAGTGAACCATGAAAAACTTTTTGTCTACATATTTGTTATACAATGCTCTGTAAAAGATGAAGATTACATGGAATATATAGTAAGCATGAAGCTGAGCAATGAGAAATTTTGTCTCAGTTGTTTTGGCATTAACTTTGATTTTTGAGTTGAGCTCTCTGCTGTGGGTTCCACACAGAATTCTCATTACTTTTGTTATATGAGCAGCAACCTCATGAAGACTGTCTCACTTCAGCAACCAGCAGCAGTTTTTTTTTTTCTTCCTACTGAGATTAGGAATGTGGAGAACATTTAAGTTTTCACTTACACATTTTTTGGGGGGATATTTTGGAGGGGTGAAAATGAATAAAAGATTTAAAGTTGGCTAATGGATGTGTAAATGGTATTGTTTAAAGTGGCAAAAATTCATCTTATAACAAGCCCTTTCTAAAAGCAAAGCTGACTTTTAAAGCTGTGTATTTGGGGGATTAAAATACATAAACCCTCTGTGTTGAGCTTACTGTAATGGGAAACAAGTCCCATATCCAAGAAGATTATGTCAATACAGTTTTTAATTCTCAAAAACATGAAAATTTGACCTTTGTCTATATGATCTTTCACTTTGTAGGAGATCTGAAGTAAAAAATAATATTTTAGACACAACTATTTGTTTTCTTCCAAAATGGACAGAGGTGTGAGTGATTTATAATCTTGTATACTTAATCTCAAACCAGCCATGGTTTCTGTGTGATAGCTTTACAGAGCATAGCCTCTCAGGGGCTCTCCATTTAAACATCACTCAATGCTCTCCTTTTTTTTTTTTTTAAGTTTGAATGTGGGTGGGTTTTTATGTGGGTTTTAATTAAACTTTTAAAAAAAACATTTGTATTGATTGTTTAGAGAGAGAGAAAGGGAGAGGGAGAGAGGAAAACATCAATGTGAGAGGGAAACGGATTGGCTGCCTCCTGCATGGCCCCTATCAGGAATCGAGCCTGCAATGTTTCTGTGTACAGGATGATGCCCAACCGACTGAGCCACACTGTCTAGGGCTTAGTTAAACTTTTGTGCAGAAATTTTTTCAATCTTGAGCCATTTTTTGAGTTTTAAAGTGAATAAATTCTAACCACACTGTCTCATAGATAAGAAGAAAAAATTTGAGTAACCTAAATCCTTTTTATTCAAGTAGAATAGCTTATTACTTTCACTTAAAGTATTAATCAAAGTTAATCAATTCTTAGATTGTTAATCTAATTTTATACATGTAATGTAGTCATGAACACCTGAATATATATGCTTGCTTATGTGATAATAGAGTAGAAATATATTAAACTAGATTTATTTTATTCTCACAGTTTTACAAATGAGATCTGTAGTAAATTTACTATTTATTTATATTACTTAAATAAAAGGCAGAAGAGAAAAGATAGCTAACAAACATAAAACTGTACATTCCAGTGAAACCTCGTTGTTAGAATTTACATTTTCTCTAAAAATTAAGGACAAGTATTTTACTCACAGGAAACTCAAAAGTTGCCCAGAAGGAAAGGAAGGTTCCATGTGGGTGTTGGCTGTTTGGCCTAATGGTCTAAATGAAATGGAAAAAGAGAGCATGGAGTGGTCCTAATGGTTCAGTTTCCAACAATAAACCTGGTGAGTTCTCTTGAAGTGCGGTTTGCTGAAATTGATGATGATTTTTAGCACTTAGCTTCTTATCTCCAAAGCACTTTCCAAATGTTGAATAATTAATTGCCACAACCCCCATGTGGGGGTAGAATATCAAGCATGTCTTTCTGTTTACCAGGAAACCATTATGGCCGAGTCTGGAAATGTTGATTTTTATTTTTAGAGGTTTCTGTGCTTTCCAAGGTGACCAGCTTTAAAAATGCTGTTCTGGTTTTTAATCACAGGGTCATGGGAAAAGTAGCCAAGGATGTTGGAAACTTTTTCTTCTCACTGTTCCTATACAGATTTCACTTTTCTGCCAGCTCATCATTTTGCAATACAATTCTTTAAAAGTGGAGTGTTAAATATCAGTAAGTTTAGTCTCTGCTATTAGTACAGTTTCTTTTTGCTTGGTAATTCAGAATTTGGGAAACCTGGTGGAACTGTGAGAACAAATCTCAGTGGCAAAAAATCACGTTCCAAAAAACAGTTTTAATAATTTAAAGAAATGCATTTTTCAAACAATAGTTTTTGTAACTTTAACTTAACCTTGGAGTCTGAGAAATAATGAAGGATATATGTATACTTATATATCTGTTTAGTAGTGTATTATAAATAGTTAAGCTATGTGACATATATAGAGGACAAATTTATATTAAAAAGTTAGAGAACATGAGAGAGGCTAATTTAGTATAAAGTGGACAATTGCACCATGAAATTGATAAATCTGAAAGGCCTTTGAGAAGAGAGAAGTCTTGAGCAAAAGTGTGACATGAGAGCCTTGAGCAAGGAGGGTGGCAGAATTCATGAGATGGGTTCTGGTGGCGGATTGTGGCCTGCCTACCAGATAATACCTACATTAGCCAGACCAATTCCTGGCTTGTTTGTGTTGCCAGCAGCAGGATGTCTACTGATTAACTCTCTGGAGAGATGCAGGATAAAGTCATCCTGGTGGACTCAGAAGGCTAAGCATCCATCCCTCAGGTTCTCAACCTTTGAAACAGAAAAGATCCAGGACCTTTCTTTGAGAATAGCTAATCCCTTTATGCTTTGAAAACCTCACCAGATAGCAAAGACAATGCTTTGGTGATTATTTCTGATGAATACTGATATTTCTTTGCATAAGATGAACACATTCCTTTCAAGGCCAGGAAGTTGTAGAAATCAGAGGTGACAGCTCACACTTCAGGGGTCTACTGAATGTGTGGATGAGTTCTTAATCTTAAGTCCATGGCTGAGCTTTGGGGGGAAGGGGGGCGGGTGGCTGATGAAACCCCTAGATTAGTGGTTCTCAACCTTCCTAATGCCGCGACCCTTTAATACAGTTCCTCATGTTGTGGTGACCCCCAATTTCATTGTTACAAATTGAACATAATTAAAGCATAGTGATTAATCACAAAAACAATATGTAATTACATATGTGTTTTCCGATGGTTTTAGGCGACCCCTGTGAAAGGGTTGTTCGACCCCCAAAGGGGTTGCGACCCACAGGTTGAGAACCGCTGCTCTAGATAGTGTATGCAGAATTTTCATGTATATTTTTGTTTGTTTTATGTATTATATGTATGTTTTTGGAGAGTGAATCCCAAGTATTCATGATGTTGCTAAAGCTGTGACATACCTCTAACATTTAATATTTAATATGGACTAGTGTCCCTTACACATGTTTACTTAGTCCCCTCCAAATAACAAAACAAAATGAATCCAGCTTTTTATTCCCCTAAAAACTAGATGGAAAAGAGAGTACAGTTTTGGTAATATTATTACATTTAAAATCTTTTTTTTCTTAAAATATTATTTTTTTATTGCATGTGATATTATATTTAAAATAGTTTTCTTGAAATATTAATGTTTATTGCATGTGACATTATTACACTTAAAATCGTTTTTCTTGAAAGAAAAAAAAGAAAAGAGATATGAGAGCCTATCAGCTTCAGGATATAACCTCTAAAAATCTAATGTTTTTACATAATCAGAAACATCAGTAAATGCAATGATGCAATCACAACCAGTGTACATCTCTATTTAACTACAATCCATAAAATTTGGAAAGGTAGTGATCAAGTCCATCTTACCTACAATCAGTCCTGAGGCTTTCCTACTCAGATCTGAAGAAGGTGTGCCCGAAAGAACAAGGCAGCTTCGATTGTGCATTTGTAATTTACTAGTAGCTTACTTTCTAACATGAGGTGTGTTTGTTTTTTGTTAATCCTCATCCGAGGATATTTTTCCGTTGATTTTAGAGAGAGTGGAAGGGAGGGGAAGAGACAGAGAGAAACATCTATGTGAGGATGGGTTCTTAATCTTAACACATAGATTGGTTGCCTCCTGCCAGCAACCCAGGTATGTGCCCTTGACTAGAATCAAACTGGGACCCTTCAGTCTGTGGGCCTACCCTCTATCCACTGAGGGCCAAACATGAGATGTTTTGTGGGAAACTGCTCACTGAATATGTGCTAGAACTCTTACAGGAAGTAGGGGTATTCTTTGCTTCTCTATATGGTTCCTTCTATAAGCAATGTAGCTGTTTTCCTGAATATTTGTAGATTAATTTAATTTTTGTAAATAGATTATGCTTATGTGAAATTTTACAAGTAAGATTTTGATTACAACTCATTAGGAGATGCTTGATATTTATTTATTTATTTGAAGCTTAATATTTAAAGGAATACTGTAATATGAGAGAATCCACAAACACTAGTGCAAAGTAAGCCCCCCAAATTTGGGTTCTTGAGTTGATGGTGACCTTTTGGTAACGGGGGGGTTCAACATTTCTTTATATATTTTATTTTGAGTTTGGAATCTAC
>NW_005370660.1:890116-921568 GCF_000412655.1 Myotis brandtii
TAGAGCGTCAGCCTGCAGACTAAAGGGTCCTGGGTTTGATTCTGATCAAGGGCACATGCCCAGGTTGTGGGCTCGATCCCCAGTAGGGAGCGAGCAGGAGGCAGCCAATCAGTGATTCTCTCTCATCATTGATGTTGCTATCTCTCCCTCTCCTTTCCTCTCTGAAATCAATAAAAATATATATAAAAAACAAAATAAAACAAACAAAAAATAAGTGTTTAGGCCTGCCGGGCTCAGTGGATTGAGCATCATCCCATGCACCAAAAGGTCACTGGTTTGATTCCTAGTAGGACACATACCCAGGTTCTAGGCTTCTCTCCCAGCAGGGGGCATGCAGGAGGCAGCCATTTGATGTTTCTCTCTCATGGATGTTTCTATCTCTTTCTCCATCTCTTTTCTTCTCTCTCTAAAATTAATAAAGACATATTAAAAAAGTATTTAGGGCTGCCATGGTCTATATGTTCATGTCCCCTCACCTAACTGCATATGTTGAAATCTTAATCCTCAAAAAT
Organism: Myotis brandtii; assembly: GCF_000412655.1. Classification (NCBI taxonomy): domain Eukaryota; kingdom Metazoa; phylum Chordata; class Mammalia; order Chiroptera; family Vespertilionidae; genus Myotis; species Myotis brandtii. The sequence continues at coordinate 890,629 of NW_005370660.1, forward strand.
GATAGTATTAGTAGGTGGGGTCTTTGGGAGGTGACTAGTTCATGATGGTGGAGCGCTTATGAATGGACTAAGAGCAAGGTCAGCATCATGGCAGAGTGAGATGAATGGAATTAGTGCTCTTATAAGAGGTCCCCCAGAGCTCCCTAGCCCCCTGTGCCTTGTGAGGATACAATGAGAAGTCTGTGACCTGGAAAAGGGCCCTTACCTGGCCGTGCTGGCTCCCTCATCTTGGACTTCCAGCCTTAGAACTGTGAGCAATCAATTTCTGTTGTCTGGAAGCTCCTTGTCTGGATATTTTGTTACAGCAACCTGAAGGGACTAAGACAAGGGCTAAAAGTTCGGCAGATCTATTGCACACCATGTAAATACATTTAACACTACTGAACTGTACACTTAGAAATGGTTAAGATGGTAGATTTTAGTTATGGGGTTTCCACCACAATTTAAAAGAAGTGTTTAGGAATGAGTGATAAATATGTATTAGATTTGATAAATGTATAAGAAGAAAAGCAAGAAAGATCAAATTAGTAACTTAATTAATTTGAGGGTCTGGGATTGAATATATGGGTTGAAATCTGTGGATAAGCCATGAACCTCATTATGACCAGTAGTTGGAACCATTTCACCCAGGAAATCCACATTCATTTTGATTTTTTTTTTAAAGAGAGAGGATGGTTTCTTACCCTAGTGATTGGATTGATTTTCATTTCCTCTACTATATTTATCTCCTGGAGGCAAATCACGCACTGGTTAAGTATTCAGGCTCTGGCATCAGACCAGATGGTTACATTGCTTTGCCATTTATGGCTGTGGTCTTGGGCAAGTAACTTGACATCCCTGTGCCCCTCATCTGTAAAAAAAGCATAACAATAGCACTGATCTCATAGTAATTGTGAAAAATCAAATGCTTTGGTATATATTGACAACAGTGCCTGCCTCATGGTAAGGACTTAGTAATTGTTAGTTTATTACTCCTTTTGGAGCGATGCCTGCCAATAAGATAGATAAGATACTGCAGGCTGAAAGGACAGTGAGAAGAAATGAGTTGTTGGCTGTATTCCAAACACTATAATCATCCCTTGAATAAATGAGAATTGACAGTTTATGTCATTGACACCAGTCTGAAGTCTCATGGAGATGTTTCATTTGATTTAATATGTCTAGACAAATGGGTCTTCCTTCCAAATAGAATATTTCTTAGCTTATTAATTCATAATTATAAAGATTAAGAAAAATCTGTATCTATGTGTGAGGATAAATTTACAGAATGTGCTTCTATATCTTTAAAGGAAAGTAGGCTTAAAGGTATAAATCTCTGTTGATTTTAAAAAATAAATACGATTTCTCATCATTTGGTGGATATTCAACTTTCTTCTTTCATACACACACAAACACATAACAACTAAACATAGGTCACTGTCTATGAAATGCACTAAAAAATGTTGAAATCAGATCACTTAACGAATAAATTTGCTTTTTATCTTTCTGCAGAGGTAAAGGAAGCTCTGGAAATGGGATAGTGATGCACAATTTGCTACTTCAAATCCTCCATGAGTCACTTCATGATCTCCTAACAACTTTGTATTTCTGAGGACTACATGAAAGCCTTTTTTTCTTTCTCTTTTTTTAAAATTAAATTTTTATTGTTGAAAGGATTACATATGTCCCCTATTCCCCCCGAATTGACTCCTAGCACACCCCCGAAGCCTTTTTCTTTGTGTAGAAAAAAATAGTGCTGAAGTTGTATTTTTCTCTTCTTTTCATTTACATTTGAGTTTAAAAAAAATTTTGGAAGGTTTCTTTCCTTTGAGAAATTAAAATAATATGACATATCAAGGTTATTATTATAGATATCTAGGTATATTATTGGCCAATCATATCCAGAAAAAAAAAGATTATTCGGAATGAGATCTGATATTAAACAGTTTATCACATTACATTAAAAGGGCCATATTGCATTGTATAGAAGCAAATTTGGTTCACTTTTTTTTTGTGGGGGTGGGTAATAAAATCTTGTGATCTCACTTAATTATTTATCAGTTATGATTCTCTTTCCTATTGTGGTCTTTGCTTTTATTCTTATCATCTGGACTCTTCTATTTGAAATCACCTTCCTGTTTTTGGTTCTGTGGAAAGCTAGTTAATCCAGTTAAGTTGGATTCTAGGATGTCTGGATCAGTTTTCCAGATCTTTTGTACCACCTCTGGAGGATTCTCGATGGTACTCAGATAACCATCACTTGGATCTAGAGTAATTGTTGAGACATGACCAAAAAAGTTTCACACGAGATGAATATTTCTCAGCTTTTTCTTGAGTTTCTAGATTTGAAATTGAGTAGTAATGAGCAGCGACTTTAGTAACCCCAGAAGCCTTGTGATCTTTTTAGAATGGTTCTATGATCTTTATTCAGTGCTAAAACTCCTTAGAAAGTCTGTGTCAAGCATTTCCTGCCCTAGGGGTTTATTCTGCATGACCAGAAAAAGTTTAGTATGAAATGACTTAACATGACTAGGATACATATTTATTTTTCCACGCTCAGTATGGTATGCACATACAAAGGGTGCCTCATACTCTTTGTGCTGTTGGACACACTGTGTTACATTTTTACATCCAGAATGGTTTTCTTTGTAATTTATCTTGGGAACATTTATTCATTGACAGATCCATGTGGTTTTTAGTTTGCTTTCAAATAGTATCTTTGTATGCCAGGCTGGCTGCATCATATATTTTTGCCATAAAACGCCTTCACAAATGGTTTATCTTTTCATAATTACCTCCTTTTCTCTTTGCTTACTCCTACAGATTTTGGGGTTTGGCTGGCTACTTAAAAAGGATTTACAGTTTATTTGCTTGTAATGATATGAAGACATAGTGATTCTCTTATGATTCTATACCGTGGTAAATTTAGATCTGTTATTACCATGCTTTATTTAAAATACATAAGTTTTTGTATTCCACCACTGAATCCCCAAACAATTTTCACAATTAAAAATCAAATGTTACCTGATAGCTTACACCATTCCTGAGATTCTTTTATCAGGGAGATAGAAAGACATTTTGGGTCTATAACAGAAATCCTAACAATAAATTCTGTCCATATTATTGAGGCTATACCATCAAAATAGAGCAGTGACCTTAATGTTGCTGCATTCTGAAGTTTTAAAAACGTGGGTATGTTAAACATGGCTTCCTGATTGATAAATGTGAACTTGAGCCAGAAGAAATGGAACCCTGCCAAAATCAAGCAGATAAACTTTTACAAATCTATTGCTATCAAGATGGACCATTTGGCAATGTTCCCCATAGTTCATACTTTATTCTTTGGTTTGGAATCTTTTTGTCTCCCCACCCTCTCCATCCCTGTGATGTTTTGTGTACTGAGCTTTGGTTTCTCACTTGGTTAGATTCAGGGTTAATATCATCACAATTCTGAATTTTAGCCTCAGGATCAGGAACGGATCGAGGCAAAATGGTATTTGGCTGGGAAAGCAGCAAGGAAGAGGCTGAGTCCTCTGTGCTGGTTAGAGAAGGTGGGGTCGCCTTTGCTTGGACCAGAGGGTGAATACCAGCGCTGATCTGAATTGGCCAAAGGGCTCACCAGAAATGGGAGAAGAGCCAAGAGGTCTGTCCTTCAGACCAAAATTGGGTCCACATAAGGGTAGGGAACTAAGGAATGTAAAAGTATGAGGCAGAGGTTGAGACTAGGTGAATGAGGAGGTGGTGAGCTATATTCCGAAATCTTAATGGTGTGTGTGTGTGTGTGTGTGTGTGTGTGTGTGTGTATGTGTGTGTGTGTGTGTGTGTGTGTGTGTGTAGGGCACTAGGGCAATTTTGGGCAGGCCAGGTCACATTAGGGAGACTGGGATAGGATGGATATTAGGGAGCCAAGCAGAGTGATTGCCATGAGCCCCAAACTCCTTAGTGTTGGGGAAAGGTATAGTCGGCCCTTTGTGTCCCGGGTTCCACATCGGTGAATTCAACCAACCTCAGATTAAAAATATTTGGGGGAAATAAAAGTTATGTTGTTGCTGACATGCAGAGATGATTTAAAGCACACGGAGGATGCGTGTGGGCTATATGCAAATACTACACTATATACATGGGACTTGAGCATCCTCCAATTTTGGCATCTGAGGGGGGCTCTGGAACCAATCCCCCTCTGGAAACAGAGGGATGACTGTATCTAAAAATGAGGGAACTAAGGATATGACCTGACGACATCTCAGAATTCCATGTTATGCTACACGTGCCGTGTGGCTGTCGTGCATGTCACTTGTACCTTTGTTACTCTGATTACTAGTAGTTTTGAATTTTGCCTCATACAGTACTGGCTGGTGAGTGCAGCTCTTGACGTGTTACAAGGAGCTCACAAAGCCAGAACTGGGGCCCGTGTTCTCATTTTGGGGTTGGAGACAGAAGAGAGCTCTGCTTCCAGGCTGGGGGCTGGAAGGCAGGACCTTCTTTGCCACCCCAGGCCCTTCCTGCCGTGGAGTATGGAGTCTTACTGCTCACCAGTTGCCCCTGATGTAGTCATTTCTGTGGCCATCCTTAGGATTGTGCACTTCACTGTGTATTAAAGATACAGTGAGAGATGAAATGGTGAGAAGGGAGTCTCCCTCTTCACTGCTCCCCACTCAGGGGAGCTGCTCCCTTGCAACATCTTTGTGACTGTTCACGTGACACTAATGCCTTCATCATTTTTCTTTCTCTGCCCCCAGGCCCCTGATGTGCCCAGTGCACGTCGGGATTGGCCTGTGTGGAGACCTCAGTTGTGCGGGGCTCCCTCTTTGGCACAAACGGATCCTGTACTGAGGGCTAGGAGTGCTTCAGCGGTGGCCTCCTCGTGTGGTTTACACAACCTGTACACAGCACTTCAGAGAGTGTACCCTCTCAGCCTGGGATGACGCTGGCCAGCAGCTGTTAGAAAAACAGTGGCCCCCTGGGGAGGGAAGAGCACTGGGAGGGAATGGTTGTTCAGGCCACCCCTGGTCTGCTGTGGATTTTCTAAGCGGTTAGTGTTTCCAGATCAAAAAGTTGATAAAATGATGGATGCACTTACTAAAGCTTCTAAATCTATTTCATGCCACAGAACGCTTAGTGAGTCATAATGATTTAGGGCACCCTGGGTCAACAATCTAGACACCTTGTGGCGGGAGGAGACTGGCCTGGGGCTCCGGCCCTGCCTGGCCCTGCTTGGTAGCTCCCAGGAGGGAGGGATGGACATCTCAGACCATCTGTAACTTATTCCCAGACACCGGTTGGGAGCTGTCAGGATTCACAGTTGACACAGTCGCAGCTTTATCTGGTGAAATAAATTCTCTTCTAGGAACTTGGGTTATAATTTTGCTTCTGCTATATGACTTCATTATGTGCTTAGTTAGAACCTCCTTTTGTCTGTATCGTCTTATCTAGACCCAGTATAATACCTGTCTCCTTCTTAGCTGTTGGGCATGTTGAGGAAATAAGGAGTATGAAGCTCTTTGAGTACCTTGAATGTAATACCCCATATATGATTACAGTGGTATCATACAATTTTGAAAGTCATTTTGTCTGTCTTGTCCTCTACTCAGTCTTATATAGAGTAGATTAAAACATCACAGATGGGCAGGTTTTTTTAATGAATTAATTTGCTTTTGACTGCTTTTATTGGTTTACCGAGAACTTTGTATTCTGGTCCTGTCCAAGGTGCAGATGGTTATGCTTTCAGAACATCTTAATGTTTAATAGCTCCCATCTAAACTAATCAGTACACTGCTCTCAGTTTCACCATTTTAAACAACATCGCTTTGGTCCCTGAGAGGAAGGTGATGCGTTTCCATTGATACTCGGGGTCCGATCCTCTAAGGAGCCTCCATCCACTGGTACAGTTCTCTGGTTACTAAGGAGGGAGGGCATTCAAATGAACCCTGTGCTGGGCACTTCCCTGGCCAGTAAGGAAAGTGGGTTTCTGAGTCAGACAGATCTGAGTGAGAATTTGCATCCTTCCCCTTTGAGGCTCAGCATCCACAGGCCATTCTCCCTATGGTCTGAGACTGGGTTTCTTCCTACTTACAGAATGGAGCTAGTAGTAGCCGTAGCACCTGTGTGTTGTTCTGAAGAGCATAAGCAATCCCTCTATAGAGATTGGCAAATAGTGGGTGCACAACAAAGTATACATGTAATCATTGATAATTTTTTAGCGTCGTAGTTTTACCACACAAGCGAAATTGTTATCACTCATCTACCAAGTTTGTCATTTCAATTTTAGGAAGTCACTCATTTCAGAAAATTAGTTCTTGCAAGGCTATGTTAGTAAAGATGCTGGGATGCACTGTTTTGTCTTTCTTTTCTTGTCTCCATCCTTCTCGGTCACTTCTGTTTGTTATTTTTCTTTTATTCTGATTTAAAAAAATTGGCATTTGGAGTCATTGCCAACTTTTTTCCTGGTCAAAAAATTACGCAATTAGGTCTGTGTTTCCCAGGGTGACCACCTTTCAAAACTCCTCCGCTGGCTTGTTTCCAGTCCTCCCCACATTCCCAGTCAGTCCTCTGAGCATTATCAACACGTTGAGAAATTTGACCTCTGGTGTATCGAGAGGTACATGTTTGACAGTTTCTCTCCTTGATTCCTCTATACTTTACATAAACTATTAGAGGGAAACTTCTCTCCTCCTTTGTTCCTGGCTCCTACCCTGGGACATAAGCTTGGAAAAGACCTTGGAAGAACTACCTGGTAATCCTGTTTCATGTCAAGGAGGCGGCATGGAGCGAGAGTGTTGGAATCGGGCAGAGCTGGCAGTTGCTGGCAGTGTGACCTTCATGAACTTGTGCCTCATTGGGAAAGTGAAGGGCCTTGCTGCATAATAGTACCAGCTGCCCGTGTAGTCGGGAGCTCTATGCCAAGCACCTACCACCAGCTTGCTTTTGTGTATATAGTCCCATAGCTTCCCCACAGTTGAACAGTGTTCTTATTACTAAGCCCATTTTTCAGATGAGCAAATTGAGACTTAGAGTGTGAATAACTTGAATTACATTCATTTTGTGAAAATTCTTTACTAACTTAGAGAAATTGTGTGAGTGGGATAAAGTCAGGAGAATCAGAATTGGGCAAGAAATACCACTTTAGATTTGCCCAAACATCAAAGTTTCTTTTTTAAAAATAGACTAATGTTGAGATTGACTAATAAGAGGCTTCTGCTAATGAATGGACCATCAGTGCTAATGACAGAAAAGTGCAAATCAGTAGTATAATGAAGCAGTCCATGATTTGGCTACTAACAAAATGGCATTTATAGAGCGTAGCGTGGATAGTTTTTATCCATAGGTGCTTATTATATGCTCGCCTTTCAAAACCCAATGTAAACAAAAATGATACTATGAATGTTAACAGAAATGGGCAGCACTCAGCTGGTCATCACTTGTACTTAGCTGGCCTTTCCCGGTGTGGACTTTGGTTTTACAGAACTGTAAGCACAGGCAGGAAGACTTACAAAACTGACTCGAGGTCTCCATCACGGCTGGACCGTGGTAGTGACAATCTGACTGCACTGTTTCCGACTTTTCCTTTCAGCTTGTCTGCAACTAGTAAGCTGGGAAGACTGTAGTGAAAACAAATGGAGATTGGAGGGAAAGTAATCTTAACGTCTCCTAAAACTATTCTCGGCAAAAGGAATTTTCTCGTGACATTTATTTCTTTTAAAAATTAATTTTTTCTGTCTTTTTTTTCTTTTTTCCCCCTTTGTGTGTGTGTGTGTTTTTCTGTTGTCCCCCCCGCTCCTTATTTTTCTTTTTTTAATATTTAAATGAAGACACCATTCTTCCTTTGTAACTAGTGGCTTGTGTAATTGATTCAAGTTGGTAATAGTTCACAAGCCAGTCCCAGGTCTCCATAGAGTGAACGTTAGCACACTGAGCAGAGCTTTAAAACTGATTGATGTGTTCCTTTGGCCTTAGCTGCCATGTATTTATCCAGATCATTGATTTTTGAGATGAGAAAAGCAAGTGTGAAAAAGTGCCTTAGACAATAGTGTATGTAATTTTTTCTTGGAGAAGGTTTGTCTCAACTGATTGTGGTTAATTTTATTTAACTGGTAATTATCTTCTAATTTCAGTGATTTGTCTGATGACCTTTCTAACCAAATGCATGCTGCTTCTAACTTATTTTTGGAATGCCATCGTTATCTACAGTTGTTTGAAACTCAAGATGTATTTCTCCATAGAGAACAACATTAGAATGATGATTAGGGTTCCATTTGAGCCCACACAAGTCTAGCCACTCATTATGTACCTAAAACAATACTTTTAGCATTATACAATTATTAGTAATTTTATTTATTTATTTTTAAATACATTTTTTTATTTCAGAGAGGAAGGAAAAGGCAGAGAGAGATAGGAACATCAGTGATGGGAAAGAATCATTGATGGCCTCCTCCTGCATGCTCCCTACTGGGGATTGAGCCCGCAACCCGTGTATATGCCCTGACTAGGAATTGAACCATGTCCCCCTGGTTCATAGGCTGACGTTCAACCACTGAACCACACCAGCTGGGCTCACTTACATCTTTAAAATGGTGGATATTATTAGCACTTATTTCATGGACTGGTAATAAGTTTTAAATAATTTATATAAAGCACTTATTATATTAGCTTTTATTATTATTGCTATGATTTGTCTACATTTGCAGTAAATAGATTTTTGTGAGTTGGCTTTGGAGCCTAACCAACAAATTAATGTTATTTCTTTGGGAAAAAATAGATGTCCTGTGTTTGGCAAGAAGGGAATCTGATGTCACCAGAGCATCTCTCTTCCCTTGTACCCCACCAATGTCCAGCAACAGAAAGGACTATGCTAGTTTTGGATACTTTTTGTTCTTCCAGGATCTTGAAGAAAGCTCACTGTCTTATGCATAGACATCATATATTCGTATGTTTAGTCAGTCCTGATTTGTGTAGGTTCAGCTTTCATACAAACTATGCTTTGATATATAAGAACCATAGCTTACCTTTCATATTCTGTTGTGTTCTTTTGCATGTCAGCTGAGGAGTGGAGGGACATCTGCAGCGAATTCACGGTGGTGTTGCACACCAGCCTGTGGTTCAGTTCTGTCCGCAACATGAAATTTATTTGTGCCTCAGTGTTTGTAGCTGCAAATATTTGAATGCTCTGCTGCATTTTACTACACAATTTCATAAAGATGGAGGGAAAGTAAAAATGCTGATGCTAATGCTAAGAAACATAGGACTCAAAAACTTCGTTTTGTTTTGAGTAAGAGTGAAAGCATTAGGCATGCCAAAGTCAATCAAGTACTTGTTGGAGGAGAGCCTATGTATTAAGGTGTTAAGGAAGAGAAAAAAAGTGTTGAAATGCATCATACACGTTTTTATTTATTATGTCTAAAATGAGCCATATAAGTATGGGCTTTAGAGTTTTTGATTCTTTGGGTGTGGAGCCATCTTTATAATGTATAAGTATATTTGTTATGGCTTTTATAGTAATACATGTTTTCTGGAATGAATTGGGTATAGAAGGGAGGCTTACATGATACTTTTTAAAAAAGCTTCTCATTTTGGAAAATTTCAAAAGAGGAGAGAATAGTACATTGAATTCCCACATAACCATTACCCAGCTTCAATAATTACCAATATATTGCCAATCTTACTTCATACTCATTTCTTTCCCCCATCCCCCCCCCCTTTTTTTTGCTGGAGCCTTTAAAGATAAATCCTACATCATATTTCACCAATTATTACTTGTATTTATTTCTAAGAAATAAAGACATTGCCCTGGCTGGTTTGGCTCAGTGGGTATAGTGTCGTCCTGTGGACTGAAGGGTCCCCCAGTTCAATTGCGGTCAAGAGCACATGCCTGGGTTGTAGGCTCGATCCCCAGTCGGGGGGCATGCAGGAGGCAGCCAATTAATGATTCTCTCTCATCATTGATGTTTCTATTTCTCTCTCTTTCTCCCTTCCTCTCTGAAATCAATAAAAATATATTTGAAAAAAAGAGACACCGAAATATGTAACCCCAATGCCATTACCATACCTAATAGAATCAATAATAATTTGTAAGTATCTTTTAATACCCAATTAAGATTCAAGCTTCCATGATTGTCTCAGAAGAGTTTTAAAACCAGTTGGTTAGTTTGAATCAGGATCTCAATTTGCATATTGCATTTGATGGTTATATGTTATAGGTGTTTTTAAGTTGGGGACTACCATACTTCTGCTGGGTGGTCCCCTCCTTGACAGCAAAGAAGCCATTAGAGCAGTGGTTCTCAACCTTCTGGCCCTTTAAATACAGTTCCTCATGTTGTGACCCAACCATAAAATTATTTTTGTTGCTACTTCATAACTGTAATGTTGCTACTGTTATGAATTGTAATGTAAATACCTGATATGCAGGATGGTCTTAGGCGACCCCTGTGAAAGGGTTGTTCGACCACCAAAGGGGTCGTGACCCACAGGTTGAGAACCGCTGCATTAGAGCCAAGCAAGCATTTAGTCTGTTCTTAGGCAAGGGATGACAAGCTGAGGGCATTTTCCTCTAAAATACAATAGAGGTAACTGTGGAATTTGCAATCTTCCTGTGCCCTTCCTGTTCTCATAAAATTAACCGAGAAAATTTACAGTTAAAAACAACTTTAAACATATTCCTAGATTTAGGTCTTGGGTGTTAAAAGGCCACCACCAAATCAGTTCCATGCTATTCTCCTGATTATCTACCTATTAATCATCTGTTTTGGCATCTGCTAATACTAAGTGTTGCCATCCCTGGGGCAAACTTAGGTAGGTGAGGATTCAGGTGGCAACTACATGAGTCATGAACTTCGAGGCTAGTTTGGCAGAAGTTAATAAAGATTATATAAGTTAATGCAGATTGGCCTTGATTCTGAGCACGGGCGCATTGCTCAGCACCTTCGTAAGGCTCAAGTCAGTGTGCAGGGCTGAATACTGGGGATAAAGTCTTCCGAGGCGTGTCGGTCCACTCTTTGATCTGTAGGCACAGGACCCGGTCAGGTTGTGGCTTGACTGCCCCTGGGCGCTGACTCAGCGGACCCCACCTCTGACTTCTATGCTACCCTAGCTGTGGTCCCTTGGAAGACCTTCTGAGTGGAAGTAGGTTCCAGGAAGGAACTCAATGGATTTGTTTATGTAATGACAAAGAGTGAAAGGTAAAGAAGACTGTTGAAAGTTTGAGGAAATACCACTGCTGCTCAGAACCAGCAGTGATTTCTCATGGCTCAGAGTCAACACCTAAGCCCTGTGAGTGGCCTCCCAGGACCTGAGCCTGCCCCTCCTTTGCCTTTCCCTCTCTGACCTTAGTTATAGTTAGCTCCTGCTTTCCAAGTTCACTCTGCTTTACCGACTCAATTCCTCGAATCTGCCAGACTCTCTCTTGCTTCAGGGCCTTTCCATTTGCTGTTCCTTCCCGCATACTCACTAACTGATCTCCTAACGCCCTGACTTTCTTAAGTTCTCATCTCCTTTGGGTCTTTGTTCAGCTCTCACTCAGTGAGGGCTTCCCTACCTACCTGTTCAAAACTGCCCTCCCTGTACCCATACCCCTACCTCCTGTCCTTCTGCCCCATCCCATCAGCTCTCCCTAAAACTCTCTCTTGCTTATCTTTTTCCATAGCAATATCTCTGTCTAAAATATTAGACAATTTACTTTTTAATTTGGTTTATTATATTTTTCCCACCATGAATTTATCCTTTGTGCCTAGAATAATGACTGATCATAGTAGACATTCAATAAATTGTTTAAATGAGTGAGTAGATGAGTTAAACTCTGGAAAATTTGACCCCAAGAATATAGTACTAGCCTCAATACACTCAGTAGGTGAGTGTAAGTGATATAATTTGAAATAATAAGAAGGCATACTGAAGTTAAATAATATGAAAACTTCAACGTTGGGGAAAACGAAGGATGAACTTTGAATGACACTGCGGTAAGAGACATTGTAGTAAGGGAACAGGCGAAGTGTCTTCACCGTTCATGTATCAGTGAACTGTGCTCAGTAGTGTGGCCCATAGAGTGAGTGATGTGCTCTCTGGCTTTTGATACAGTAGATCCTTGGCTTGTGTGAATCTAACAATTGGGTTTCAGATATTTGCTGGCAGCCCGGACCGCTGTGCCAGCCGTGAGCCCAGATGGGGCCTGAGGTGGCCCATCTCCTAAGCCTTCTTTAACTTGAGAATGTAGAAACTCATATAGTTACATTTGACCACGTGTTATATCAGAAATTATGTGTCACAGTGGTATTTGTGAATTCGGGCATTTGCAACCTGGAGTTGGCGGTGGGGGGTGGGGGGACACATTTCATGAATATCACGGGTCAGTGTGCTCTCTAGGTATTCTGGTGAGTCTGCTCTTCACCAAAGTGCTGTTTAATATTTGTGGTCCCAGGTTCCTAAAGAGTTTGGGATGGATCAAGCAAATACTAGTAAACTAAGGAGGGCCAGCATGCCATATAGTAGCTCAGAGCACAGGCTTGTGGAGCTGAACTGCATGGGTTTGAATCCTGACTTTAATAGTTACTAGCTGCGTGACAATCTCTTTGTGCCTCAGAAATGATGATGATACAAAGAGTACATACCTCATTGGATTATTGTGTGAATTAAATGAGTTAAAACTTGTAAAGCAGTTACAACAGTGGCTGGCACATAGTAAGCTAAACCTAAATGTTTGTTATGTAAAAATAAAGACATTTATTTGGGAGGCCTGTTAGAGAGTGCTTCAACCTTTGGCAGTAGGCACACCAAGATAGGGAAAGAAGTGAGTGTAAGTGATATAATTTGAAGTAATAAGAAGGCATATGAAGTTTAGTAATATGAAAAAAGAAGTCATTGAGTCTAGTCCCTAACAGGCATGGGTTAGTTAATTATGAAGGAGTATAGTAGAGTGGTTAAACTGTGCACTGCTGAGTTAGACACCCCCCCCCCCCCCCCCCCCCCCCCCTGCAGGCCTGGAAACCCCGCCACTTGGGTTTCCAGCACCTGGTCTACCCTACGTGACCTGATTTTTAATTAGCTCCTTGGCCTGGTCTTCTGATCACAATTACTGTGTGATTTTGGGGTCAATTACTTAACCTCAGATCACAACTCTGAAATGTGTGTGTGAAAAGTACTTACCTTATGGGGCTGTCATGAGGATTCAATCAAGTAGTCATTGTAAAGTGCTTAGGACAATACCTGGCATGTAGTAAATTTTTGCAAATGGAACATTTAAAAAATAATGGATGATGAGAATCCCTAATCTCTGTCCCCACATTGTTATAGGTATTGAAATCCTTGAGCTAGAATCTTCAGCCCTGTCCTATTACTGAGCCAGTTGGACAAAATCTGACAGCACCAGGAACGAAATAATGCATGCATGATACTTAGCACAGTGCCTGGCAAGTAGGAAGAACTCAATAAAATGCTGGGAACCTTATCCCCGCCACCAGGCATGATGGTTCAAAGTTATCTGATAAGGAGAAAATCAGATAGTTATTATTTAAAAATCCCTTCTAGCCATTTCCCCATTCTAGATTTGGAACAAGTTACTGTTTCTTCAGTTGAATACATGACAGGTAAGTGGAAGTTTGCTTATGTATGGGGTTCATGTTGTTTAAAAATATATCCAGGGCCTTTAAACTTAGAGATGCACTTAATATCAAACATGTGTGTACCCTCACTCTACCTATGCCTCACTAGTTGATTCATTCATTCATCAACATTTAATGAGCACTCACTATGTGTAGTGATCATGCTTGACATTGAACTGGAGGTAGAAAGACTTTATGTAGACAATTCCTGGTTTCTAATAGTTTATAATGTGGTGGGGACATCTGCCATGATATATCCATGTACAGTTGCATGGGGTTAAATGATTGTGACAAAGAAATGCCATACATGCCAGATAAAAATGCTATACATGCTGTGTATACCTTCAAGGAGCCAATGGAGAACAGATGAAGGATCATAGCTCTTCTTGGCCAAGGATGTGTCTGAGAATGAAGAGAGGGCTCTGGAGAGGTTTGAGTTGGGTCTTAGAGAATGGGTTAACTAAGATGACATGTTAATTAGAGGAAGCAGCTTGTGTACAAAGGCATGGTAGCCTGCTCAGGGAATGGCATGGCATGGGGGAAGGCAGGAGCTAAGTGTAGAAAGTTCATGACAAGCTTTAAATTCTATGTTGAGTAGTTTGGACTTCCTCTTCAATATAATGAAGAGCCATTGTATGATCTTTAAAAGGAGAATGATACCAAATTGTGTTTTATAAATGGGTGGATTTAGGGGGACCTGATTTCAGAGCCAGGGAGACCAGTTTGAAACCATTGGTGGGAGCCATCTCATACTCACTTCTAAGCCTGGACATGCTGGAGTATTGCTTGACTAATAGTTGCCTTGCAGACTGGGTTCCCAGCTGTAGATAGTCCTTTACCCCACTGCTAACCTGTGGCTTGTCGGCCCTGCTCTGTGCTCTGCCTTCTTCATTCTGCTGCTGGTTTGGTCTGGCTCTTGGCTGAAGGCTGGTGGTGTGAGAAGGAAGGGAGACAGGATGGACCCGCCTCCTGCTGCCCTTCTGGCTTCTCACGTGGAGCCCCCTGCCCCCAACCTTTTCAGTTCTTGCGTCAACCCTTTCTTAGGACCTTTCTGATTTTCACGCAGAGCCTTTGAAGAAGGACAATCGACAGTGAAAAGAGTTTAGAAGGGATCCTCCTTTTCCTGTCCCTAACAGTAAAAACTCAGGGAAAACTTTCAATGGGTAAAGTGTTGAATTTCTGACCTGGGAATGAAACTGCTGTGTTCTTCAGTGGACCTCTGGTCAGAGGCAGCACACGGTGGCCATAGAAGCACATGGATTGGCCCCTTAAAAAAAATTAGAGTGTGTGACTGTGGGTGTAGGCTGTTGGGATTGTTCTGAGAGGGTCATGCAAGCCATTTCCTTTTCAGCACTTAACCCTCTCCAGCAATTTCTCCTTTCACGTGTCACCTCCCATGAGCCTCCACACCTTTCCTTGCTCCAGAGCCTCTGCCTCCATCCTGTACCAGTTCTCTCCTTGTCCTTTATTGTTGAGCCTGTTCCAGCCTTTCAGAGCTCAGCCAGCAGACTGCGGACAGAGGGGAGGAGACCTTGCCCCAACGTGGAGAGGATGGGAGAGAGGGGTGGGGTCCTGTGGCCTGGAGGGCCAGTTCATCACTCATCTCCCCAGCTGACTCTGCCATGCATTTGCTCATGGAGGCAAAATTGTGGCCTTCAGGTCTGTAGGACTTTTAATCTTTACTGTACTCTCTGGGCCCCTAGGGACCTTAGGTTTAGATTCAACTGAACTAAATTGAATTTATTTACTGAAGGAATTTATCCAATACCCTAAGTCACTTAGGAAGTGTTTCAGGCCCAGTTTAAAGGATACTGAATGAGAAGGTAACTCACATTCCCAAGGTTGCACAGTTTCTAAAGGGCACACCTGGTACTGGCCCTCAGCCTCACCTGATTCTGCCTATGTGGAGATGGGTGAGCTTCCCCACCTGACCATCATGTTAATGTTTCCAGGGGGAAATTAAAAGTCAGATTTGCAAATGGGCTGTTTTTTTAAATTGAAAATTTTGTTGACATAATTGTAGACTCACATGCATGTTTGAGAGACAATAGGGTTTGCTTGTACACTGCCAGTTTTCCTCAGTGTTAATGTTTCCTAAACCTTTAGTGCAATATCATAACCAGGATATTGGTACCGATATAGCCATAAACCTACTCAGATTTCCTCAATTTTACTTGTACTCATTTCTGTGTTTGTTTTCAGTTCTATACAATTTTATCACCTGTGTAGATTTATGTATCCATCACCAGAGGTAAGCTACTGAACAGAGCCAACTCTGCAAAGGCCTCTTTTGTTGCCCTGTATAACCACAAATATTCCCCCGCCCGCCAGTTTCCACCCTGTGGCCACCACTAATCTATCTTTTATAGCTAGAGTGTTGTGATATGTTATATAAATGGAATCATATAGTGTATAACCTCTTGGCGTTTGCTTTTTCCATTCAGCACAATCCCCGGAGAGTCATTCAATTGGTTTTGTATGTCATAGTTTGTTCCTTTTTGTTGCCAACTATGGTCTGGATGTACCATAGTTCGTTTAACCATTCACCTGTTGAAAGACACCTGGACTAATTCTGGGTTTTAGCTATTATAAGCCAAGCTGCTGTGAACATTCATGTACAGCTTTTTTTAAAAAAATATTTTTATTGATTTCAGAGAGGAAGGGAGACGGAGAGAGAGAAACATCAATGGTGAGAGAGAATCATTGATCGCCTGCCTCTTCCATGCCCCCTACTGGGGATTGAGCCTGCAACACAGGCATGTGCCCTTGACCGGAATTGAACCCGGGACCCTTCAGTCCACAGACTGACTCTCTATCCACTGAGCCAAACCAGCTAGGGCTCATGTACAGCTTTTTGTGTAAACCTAAGTTTTCATTTCTCTGGGAGAAGCGCCCATGGGTACAAATGAACTTCTAATGCAGTTCATAAACCCAGAATTATGTTTGGCGTGATCCTGCTCTGGATTATGTTCTCACCTTTTATCCAGTCGGCAGTTAGATTTCGTGTGGGGCCGTCACCCAGTTCTCCCTGGCCCGGGGCCTGTGTAAATTTCCAGACCGATTAGGGCACTCCCCAACCCCAAGTTGCTTTGTTGCCGGCTGACCTCTGGGAGTCACCTCTGCCATTCATCATACTTGTTAGGCTTGTCTCCCTGATGTCTCTTTTCCTATCTATGTCCAGAGCTCCAGCAGCCTCGACGGTTCCACCAACAACCATGTTCTTTCCCCTTCTTTGCTGTGGAAGTATGGGCTCTCTCGCCTGTGAAGTTGGGAAGGGAATAGTTGTCGCTTTTCCTCTGTCCCTGCCCTCCGCTTCCCTGTAGTGAACACATGTTGCCAAAAGATGGCAGTGTGCTTTGCAGCCACTGAGCTCGCTCTGCCCTGTCGCCTGTGGTTTGGAGAACTGATACTATTCTTTCTGTGCGTGTTGAAAACGTGGACAGCAGATTTTCCAGAACAACAAAGGCACCAAGAAATTGCTGTGTGATTTAAAAATTTTGAAAGAAAACATCGCATTTACAAATGATTTGTAAGGAAACTGGTTCCCACTTCTTAGAAGTGATTTGAATAGGGAATAGAATTCAGAGATGTGTGTATAATTCTAGATGTCAGTGCGATTGTTGCATTCTATGTAGCTCTTGAAAAAGACCTGTGAAAATGCTGATTTTTGCCTCCCATCTGTTCTGAGAACAGCCAAGTAGCAGGGACAGCCTGCTTTTGAGCTCTGAGACCTGAGACGCACACCTCTTAGTCCTTCAGTGAAGGCCCTTATGCACATGGTAAATATAATTTTCAAGGCAGCAACGGTTAATGGTAATAAACTCTTCACTTCCTAGTATTGGTCCACTCCCTGGCGTGCGTCACTTCAGTGTGTGTGTGGGCATGTGTGTAAAGAACTGTTTAAACATTTGCTATGCACAGGAAAGCTGTTGTAAAGTGAGAGATTATGGGGTTTGCTGGATATCATAAACAGAGCAAGCTTGTGAGGATAAAGTGGGATGAGTTTAAATATGAGGTTAACTAATAAACATTAAGCTGTGTGCACGGAAAAACCCAGCAGTGTCCAGTCAGGTATGGACATGTTAAAAACTGGAGCTCTTCTGCTCCTTAGGGTGCCATCCTCTGGTGCCCTTTTTGGAAGCAGCCAGAAAGCCCTGCTGTTCATGGCTGACCTCTGGGAGTCACCTCTGCCATTTATCATACTTGTTAGGTTTGTCTCCCTGATGTCTCTTTTCCTATCTATGTCCAGAGCTCCAGCAGCCTCGACGGTTCCACCAACAACCATGTTCTTTCCCCTTCTTTGCTGTGGAAGTATGGGCTCTCTCGCCTGTGAAGTTGGGAAGGGAATAGTTGTCACTTTTCCTCTGTCCACGTGCAGCCTGGTTAAGTGGAGAATGAACGAGGTGTGGAGGAGAGGGGGCCAGCTCTGGGACTGGGGCTCTATGGGCCAGTGTGTGGAGGTTGCAGGGCCTGCTTTCTGTTTCCCCCGGGCTAGGAGCTGCCTCTGCAGCTCATAATATAGCTGCCTGCCTGGGGTGACAAGGGAACGGGCTCCACCGTAAGCAGCAGCCTTTTTGCTATTGCATCCTTTGGCAAAGACCTTCGATTAGGAAGATGATTGCTCTGTATAAAGTTATAACCCTGAAACCAGTTGCTGTTACTATAGAGACGAGGGAAATGCTGCCGTGGGAGGCCTAACAGAGGAGGGGTGGGAGAAGGGCAGGAGGAGGGCAAGTGAGGCGAATCCAGAGGCTAGCACACCCAAAGACTTTCACCCTTTGGCAGCTCTGTGCCGGGGTAGGCTTGCGTCTGCAACTGTGTGCTGGCGGCCTGCCACTTGCTGACTGGCTGAGTGGCAGCTGCTAGCACTGTGTGGACTAGCCGGTGAGCACGTTGGCAGTTGGCGAGGGCTCTGGGGGCGGGAACCCACAGGGGTGGAATGTCGATGGGTGCCCAAGGCTCCATGGCTGACGGTTTTGCACAAATGTTTCTTGGGTTAGGCTTAAGTCACTCTTCCAAGCCTGCTCAGTGCTTAGGACTGGCCGGTGAAAGCCTGTCCGTTTGGCAGCAGATTTGACAAGTGTTAGGGTTAAATCATGTGAGTGTCCCAGAATAAGGGGGAATAAGAGAAACCCCATGTTGGCTGTGGACCTCTGAGGCAGGGCCCCCCTGCTCCTCTCAGGGCCCCGCGGAAGGAGGGCAGCCCCCGAATGGATTTTGTCCTGACTGGTCTGACCCTTATCCCCGTGATGCTGGTGAGAAGCTTCCAAATCTATTCTGAACTTTGCCTCATGCTGGCGATGCGAGCCACCGGGAGCCGTTTAGAAGCCGCTCTTTCCTTTCTTTGTTTTCAGCAAATGCAGCTTGTGTGAAAGGAACATTTTAAGAATGGATTTGAGGGCCTGATTAGGGACTAGATGAGTTAATTTCTTCCCACTGATAGAGGGGAAAACTGATTAGGTCAGATGGTCATTTTAAAAGATATCCCTGTTCTGCTAATAATAGCAAGCAACTGCTGAGAGGGCTTTCAGAGGGGTGGGGGTGGGGAGGGGAGTGTGACAGAAACCCAAATAACTGACATTTGTGCTGCAAAGATGAAGAAAGCCGTCAATTCTCTGTGCTCCGTGCAGAAGCCCAGATGTGCCGGGCTGGACCGGCTCTCGTGGAGGAGAGGGCTGCTCTGGGAAAGGCTGCTGTGAGCGTGCAGATTGTATATTTTCAGTTTGAAGCTCTCATTCTCTTTCGCTCCCTACAGGGAGGAGGCTGCTCGCAGACGCTCTGCATTGTCCGTCAGGAAGGACTAGGTTTCTAATTACTTGCTATGTATAGTCTTGGAGGGAATGTGAAATATGCATCGGAGAGCCAAGGAATGCACCGACCATTATTCTCACTCTAACTCAGCTGGAGCTTAGGGACACTGTTTCCTTCGGCTGGATGGTCTTAGCCTGGGAACAGGGCTCTGGGCATGAACATGTCTACAGTCACTACAGTGGCTACAGTGTCTCCTTCAGTGGCTACCGGTGCCCTTCCTTTATTTCTGCTCTGCTTGTTAGTTGCATGCGATTTTGGGAAGGGCTTGGGTGCAGAGGCTAAACATTTAGGGAATATGTAGGAAGTAAATAGGATCAGTTTGATTAATGGTGAGGCGCAGAAAGGATGTTCTGTAGGAAATGGTGGTAGAGTCTGTAGGTTGGTAGGACTGGAAAGGGTTAGTTCTGAGAAGAACTGTGGGCTAAACTCTTGGTTTTCCAAAGGGGAAACAGTTCTATTAATGTCCATGCAGTAAGTAGTACAGGGCTCCAGGATTTATTGGACTTCTGAGGTCTTTTAAGAAAATTTCCCCATTAAACTGTCATCCTTATCCATGTCGTCAAACGCTGTGTTACTGGTCAGGTCTTGCCCTTTGGACCAACTGCCCTGGGTCGCTAGGGGAGAAGGCGGATGTGATCACAGTAGAGCCCTGTCTGTCTTGCTCCTTGTTGTATCTCTAGTGCCTATTCGTGTGCCTGGCACCTAGCAGGTACTCAGTAAATATTTACTGAATAGATGAGTGGAGGAGGGCAGGAAAGAGAAAAGGGAATGAGTGACTGCTGTCTGTGTGGCTAGCACCGGGTATGGTATGTTTCAAGTGCTTTGGCCATCGTCACCAACAACCTCCATAGTGCCAAATCCCATGTTTCCTTCTCTGTCTCCACCTTTCTCAGCCTCACAGTAGCATACTCTCCTCTTCTGTCAACTTCCTTGACATCACTCTTTCCTGGTTTCCCTCTTACCTCACTCACTGCTTTTGTTCCTCTGCTCTGCTTGTAAATGCTGGCATGCCCGGCACTTGGTCTTAGGTCTACGCCTCTGTTTCCACATTTTCTTCCTGGATGATCTCATCTAGTAATGGCTTCAGAGACCAGCTTTCTTCATTGATTTTCCAGTTTTTATCTCCAGCCTCAGGCTCCCGTGCTACAGATTTAGACATCTAATTGTGTACCGGATAGTTCCTTTTTCATATATAGTATGCATCTCAACCATAAACTGGACAGAAAAGGACTCTTGATTCCTTCCCCCAAACCCGTTCCTCCCACAGCCTTCCCTGGACTCCTGAGATAGTTTCCTAGTTTCTTCGGTCTCCTGATGATTTATATTTCACACAGCAGTCAGAGTGAGCCTTTAAAAACGATAAAACAGTTCCATCTTAAAACTCTTAACTATAGTTAATAATACTGTATTGCATATTTGAAAGTTGCCCAATGAGTAGCTCTTAAAAGTTCTCATCCCAAGAAATAAAATTTTGTAACTCTGTATGCTAACTAGACGTATCATGGTGTGATCATTTCACAATACTGTAGTCTCCCCTTATCCAGGTTTCTACTTTCCATGGTTTCAGTTACCCATGGGGTTTGAAAATATTAAATGAAAAATTCCAGAAATAAACGATCGATAAGTTTTAAATTGGGTGCTGTTCTGAGTAGTGTGATGAGATCTCGTGCTGTCTTGCTCTGTCCCACTCTGGACGTGAGTCTCCCTCTGTCCAGCCTGTCCACGCTCTCCATGCATGAGTCACTTAGTAGCCATCTCAGTCATCAGATAGCACGGTATCGCAGTGCTTGTGTTCAGGTTACCCTTATTTCACTTAATAATGGCCCCCAAGCACAAGGGTGGTGATGCTGGCAATTTGGATAGGCCAAAGAAAAGTCCTTCCTTTAAGTGAAAAAGTAAAAGTTCTTGGCTTAATGAGGAAAGGAAAAAATGTAGTAAGCTGAGCTCAGCCAGAGTGGCTCAGTGGTTGAGTTTCACTCTATGAAGCAGGAGGTGATGGTTCGATTCCTGGTTAGGGCACATGCTCCCGGTGGGGGTTGGAGGGTGGGGTGCAGGAGGCAGCTGATGGATGATTTTCTCTCATCGTTGATGTTTCTATCTCTCTCTCCCTCTCCCTTCCTCTCTGAAATCAATAAAAATATATTTTAAAAAATGTAGTATGCTGAGGTTGCTAAGGTCTACAGTAAGAATGAATCGTCTGTCTGTGAAATGCCCTAATTTATAAATTAAACTTTATCATAGGTATGTATGTCTAGGAAAAAACATATATATAGGATTCAGTAGCATCGGTTTCAGACATTCATCGGGGGTTTTGGAACACGTCCCTCTCAGATAAGGAGTGGCTACCGTATATGCAAATATCAAATCACCTTGTACATCTAAAACTAATATTACGTTATATGTCAATTATACCTCAGTAGATCAGAATAAAAAACACACAACTCTTCAGTGGCTCCCAGAACACCTCTGATGCTGACTGACCACCATGGCCTGCATGGCCCTGATTCCTCCTGTCTCTCTCCCCAGCTTCCCGGGCCTCATTTCCATTCCTGGAACACGCTAAACTGTTCCCACCTTAGGGCCTTGCACTTGCTGTTCCCTTTGCTTGGAATGCTTTGCCCCCAGATCTTCAAATGCCTGGTTCCTTCGTATCATTTTCTTCTCTGCTCAAATGTCACGTCCTCAGAAGCCTCATCTGAACCACCTTATACCAGGCAGCCCACTGTCTCCTTGTATTTCTTACAAAGCACTTAATGCTGTCTAAGGTGACCTTGTTTATCTATTTATTACTCTGTTTCTCAGGAATTGTCTGTCTTATTCGCAGATGCATTCCCCTCCCTCTGGAGGAGTGCCAGGACGTAGCAATTGCTGGAGAGTAAATCAGTGCATCATCCATTCTTCATGGGAAAGGCTCAGAGAGGGCTGGCAAAAGACTTGGCTTCTCAAGTCTTCAAGGCATTGTTTTTCTACCATAATTCTGGCGGCTGATCCATATCCCATTTGTATTTAATTTTATATTTTTAGTTTTCATACAGAGAAGGAACTAGATATTTATCAGGATGAATTTTTGCATGCATGTCCCGTATCCCTGAAAGAAAATACTCTGCAAGTGTCTGAAGGTAATGAGTTTCTTAATGGCATTGTCCGCCAACAAATGTTAGGGTAAAAAGGAATCAGGAAGGAAGAAAGGAATTAAACATGTAGTAGGTGCTAGGCACAAAACTGAGTACTTTCACATTTGTTACCTAATTTGAATCTCAAAGCAGTCCTGCAAGGTCGATATTAGTATCCCAGTTTTATAGATGGAAACATGGAGGCTCACAAAGTTAATACTTTGCTCCAGGTGATGCAAATATTAAGCGTTAGACTGAGATTTTTAAAACCCAGGTCCACCTGACACCAAACTTCTGACACTTTTTGCTAAGACGGTTGTTTGCAAGATGGATATGCTCCTAAAATAAAGAGGAGGAAAAATGCGAATTCAGTGCATATCCACATATATTATAACAAGTATCTGAAGCACAAGAATAAGTTTTACAGGCAATATGGAAAACAGACCTACAGTATTCCATGCCCGGACATTGAATAGATGGATGAATAGAATGCAGCGTAAACATTTGGTCCTCTGGCGGCGCTCATGTATGGTGTGACATAGAGCAGCTGTCCCCAGAGAAAGTTCTTTGTTTCTAGACCAGGCCGACACAGCAGCATTTGAGCAATTGGGGATTTCTTTCTGCTTTCACTATAAATAGAGTGTGTGGAATTCTGTATGTCAAAGTTAATGCAGTGAAAATGAGCCCCGGAATAAGGAAGCAAACCGTAACTCATTCCTTAAACGAGAGACATGTTTGGCACCGAGAGGCCGTACAAACACTGTCATTACTTGGATGGGTCCTGAGGTCTTATTTAGCATGTGAAATTGCAGAGAGGATCCTATTATGTAAGGTGACAGGAGGACAGCATAATGTGGCTACAAAATGAAGAACTTTGTGCCCTTCATGGAAGAGTTAACAGGACAGATACACAGAGAGAGGCGTGTGATAAGAATGTGGAGCATAAATGAATGGGTGGCATATATGTGTGACTGTCGCCGAAGCCGCGTTGCTGGATAATCCTCAGATGTCAGATTTCCGTAAGGCCAACATGTGACTCAAAGCTTGCCACTCCACAGAGCATACTGGGCTGTGCTGGTATTAAGAGGCTGGCTGGAAGCTAGGCTCTCACTGTGCACTAGCCTACCTCCCTGTCGCTATCTGTGTGTGGGTGGGTGTGCATGTGTGTGCGTGAGGGCATACATTTTTATGCAGTGGGTGTTTAAAGAGCTCAGCACTGAAGCTGGATTTCCACAAACGATCATCAACGAGCACTCCAGATATACCAAACTTCCTCTCTTGGTATTTTTTTCTTTCCTTTTTTTTTTCCAAATGCAAATCCCGAAGGGGAGCACCCCCACCACCCAGCCTGCGGGATTGAGATGATTTTCTCTCACCTGTCCATGTGGGTGCCCTCTCAAGGTTAGAGCGGAAGCCATGTGGGACCGGAGTATTCTCTACCACCAGAGGAGAGGAGCTGCGTGAAGAAGTGGCAGTCACCAGACGAAGAGTGACGGTGCCCCGTTAACATGAACAACAGCTTGCAGGTCAACCTGCCCAGAAGCTGGGCTGCTTCGAGTGGCTCCCTCCAGGAGAAGTCTGAGCATTCTTTTTTTCTTTTTTATTACTATAGGATGGAGGATGAAGCTGTCCTGGACAGAGGGGCTTCTTTCCTTAAGCATGTGTGTGATGAAGAAGAAGTAGAAGGTGAGCTTTATGGGTCCAGGGAAGTATATATGCATATACGTATGTCTTTGTAGATAGTAGCATTTGTCCATTCCGTGTATCTTATATTTTTGAAGTTAAAAACCTAAGCTTTTCTAGGAGTTTCATTAATCTCCCCATTTTGCTTCGACACAGAAAGTAATTTTAAGAACTTCATTGGACCACCAGAATCTGAGTCAGTGTAGTCCTGCATGGTTTAAAAAAAGGGATGGGGGTGGGGGTCTTACTTTGAAGCTGGTGCCTCTTTGTAAAAAAGAATTTTTTTTGCCAGGACATATGAACCACCTTCCAGTGACTAATTTAAGGAAGCTGCTAGATTTATATAAATGTGTTTGGTTGAATCTTCTCCTGTCCTTTCATATAGCTTGCAGGGTAGAGAAACAGATGTTAGAGAAGGAGACTGATACCATTGTGGCCAGGAAGAGGGGTATAAGCTGAGGATGTAAAGAGTGGTAATCATGGATGAGTCTCAGTTAGGAAAAGATGGACAAGCATGTTTTACTTAAAAAAAACCCCAGGACCTCTTTTGCTAATGTTCCCCAGTCCTGTTAAAAACCAAATAAAAGTTAAATTTTAGCTCATATTATGATGCTTTTAATGTGTCTCTCGCTTGACTTTTCAATAATGTGGAATAATGCTATTGATTTGATAGCGAGAAAGCAGGACTTAATATTTGTTAAAGTAATTATGTGAAGGCATCACAGATATGCAAGGTGTTATGAATATTTATAATGAGATTTAAAAAATAATCGGTACTCATAAAATTAAATGAAACTTGCAGGTGAACCATGTCATAAAATATGCCTGTTAAAATCACCCGAGAGACAACTTATATGTGTTTGGAAACTCTAGTTTGATTAGTGCCATTTGGTAAACATTTAATGTATACCAAAAACTTGGACTGGAGGGGTGGTGGGGATAGGAAAGAGAGGGTGGTGTTATGTGTTCTGGAGTGATTCTCCAATCAGACTCATCCCAGGCAAGTGATGCTTCTGTGCCACCTGGAGTCGTTTGAAAAAAGTGACCATGGTGTTTTTTCTCACATTTCCTTAGTAAGTTTCTTCTGACCATGCAGTGTTGGAGGGTAGGTTCCCCCCTCCACCTTGCTACTTCCTGCAGTTATACTCTCGAGACTAATAAGAATTTGACACCTAAGTTTCTTAGGAAAAAGGAAACTACAGTATTTTCTTTCATATTGTTTTATGGGTTCCTTGCACTTTTACAACATGACTGTGGGAAAATGTCAAGTTCGTGAAAGCAAAATAGTAAAACTTTTGTCTTAAGATTCTTACAAACTGTGCTGTTAAGTCTCCATTGTCACTGTCCCAGGGTCAACGAGGATATAAGAATATTAAACTTATAGCATTGCATGTAAGAAATATTGTAGGATTGAAAGAATATTCTATAGTCTCAGGACAATTAAAGTAGAAAAATCAGTGAGGAAGCTTGGGAATGAGATGTGTGAGTGTCTGAGTGTGTGCGTGTCTGAGTGTGTGTGTGTTTTCCTAGAGAATAATGTTCTAGCTAAGTTCACACCAGATGTAAATCACTTTCTTGAGTGTGTTAGTTCTGTGGGATTGACAGCACCCTATTGCAATTGGGTATTGTACATGGGTTTCGTAAGGCTTTGACCAAGAAGTTAATTTCCTGAAGTATTTCCTTTGATTTTCAGGCACAAAATTAAGACAACAATTTAATGGATAGCATACAAATCAGTAGCCAGGTTTCTCTAAGGAGAAACAAAAAAGACAACGAAAGTTGATAAAACATCTATAAAATTGTTTGGCTTTGTGGTGATTAAACTTGCCACATGGGTTTGTGTATTTTCCTGTTCTGAGACATCTATTTGAATGATTATCATTCATGTTGGTTGGAGCCTGAGTTGATTATATTTCTTTCAAGGCATGTTTAGCCAGTTGCCTGTGGTTGAGTCCTCAGGGCCTACAGGATGGTTGTCTGTGGTATCATTATTTGGTGGCGAACACCCAACAGTACAGGCTCTTGTACAGTACACCTCTTAGAACTTCAATAGAAACGATTAGTTTCTAATTCCGTGCCCACCCAATGGACCCTCCCATTTTCTCACCTGGCTCCATCTGATGGGGGTGGGAGCACTTACATTTTATAGTGACTCTAGGTGAAAGTATAAAGAAGTTGCAGTGGACATGGGTGTGATGGCTTATCTATGCGGTTGAGCATGAAGTGGTTGAGCATGAAGAAACAGATGACTTGACTGCCAAGACCTATAATGAGAATGCTTTTGTATCTTGAGTGGGAATGTACTCCTCAAGGACATAAATCCGCCTCATATTTTTAAAAAAATATATTTTATTGGTTTTTTACAGAGAGGAAGGGAGAGGAATAGAGAGTTAGAAACATCAATGAGAGAGAAACATCAATCAGCTGCCTCCTGCACGCCCCCTACTGGGGATGTGCCCACAATCAAGGTACATGCCCTTGACTGGAATCGAACCTGGGACCCTTGAGTCCGCAGGCCGATGCTCTATCCACTGAGCCAAACCGGTTAGGGCCGCCTCATATTTTTAATTGCACCAAGAAGGGTGTATTTGAAGGAAAGCAAGCTATTATCTCAGAACATAAGTAGCTGAGTTCTGGTACATTTATGGCAGAAGGAATCGCTCCAGTTTTAAGGATGAGAAATTCAAAGGTTAAAGGAATTGGGACACCTTACATTTCTATTATCAAACAAAAAAATTTTTTTTAATGCAAGCAGTTATTTCTCTTGCTTCTAGGGTACACATGACTGTTGCATGTTGCAGCACACTTGGCAAAAGTAAACAACATAAAACTTTGTCTTTTAAAGTAATTTGCACAAATAAGATGTACTTCCATTAAGTAATTATTAGGGTGACAAAGGTCCAGTAGCTCTAGTTACTTTGAAATGTTCATGCTTTTAAAATTCTTCTTAGACCCTCAAATTTGGGGGCATTGGATTGAGCTCAGTCTGATGCAAAAGAGCCCAGTGTGCTCTCATACTTTCATCTACTGCTGTAGTTCTGAGTAGGGGAGGGAGACGGGGACCTCAACCCCGCCCTCAGTTCACCTGGTTCAACTTTACTCTCCGTGGGTGGCATGACACTTAATCCACCATCTGAAAACTAAAAGAATACCATCAACTGCAGAACTCACTCAGAACAGTGAGTCAGAAGAGGAGTCATCTTCTGTTTAAATAATGAATTCATCTGTGTGGGATATATTTAAAGACCTAAACCTCATTTTCACATAATTTGCCTTGTGCTTTTGTGTTAGTAGTGTAAAGATATACTCTTTAAAAAGGTAACCAAGTGTCAATTTTTAATCTTTAAAATAAAGAGAAGCTTTGTTTTCACTCATTGATAAGTGAAATAAGTCACAGAAAAAGTTCAGAATCATATGATTTCACTCATATGTGGGATATAAAACTGAAAGCAACAAATGAACAGACAAGAAAAACCAACAAAAACTCACCAACACAGACGTCAGTATGGTGCCTACCAGAAGGAAGGGGGTATAGGGATGTAGTAAAGGGTAAAAGGAGTCAAGTATATGGTGATGGAAGATTAGTTGACTTTGGGTGTTGGACACACAATGCAATATGAAGATTATATCATAGAAGTGTACACAGAAAACCTATGCAGTCTTATTAACCAATGTCACCCCAATAAATTTAATAAAAAGAAAAAATACAAAAAAATAAAGAGAAGCTTTAATATCTGTTCTTTCATTGGTTATGTTATACTGTGTATGGTTTTGTGGAGTTAACATTTTTGGCTCAGAGTGGCTGCTGTGGATAAACTCTTTTAAAAAGTTTAACATTTAAGATAATCATATTTTTTTCTGTACCAAAAGGCTCCATCTCCAGTCCAGGTACTTTCATCAGAATTGGCCTGTAGATGACAAATTGATGTTACCAGATGCCCCAGAAATGCCGACTGTGAGAACTGCTCTTTGTTTTCATTTCAAACGCACACAGAGAGGGGGAATTGGCAGGTTTTGTGGAGTGAACCAAAGTTGAGATAGGAAGAAAGAGCCCCAGGTATCTGTTTCCAGAGGGATATCTTATACATATTTTATCCCTAAGAAAGTCAGCCAGCATTTTGGATCTGTATGATGTAAACAGATTACTTAATAATCTCATATTTCGAAATAGGGGAAAAGAGCAAACTCCACCTTATCCTTTGAGATAAGGCCTTGGCCCTGCAGTGCTAGGTACCTTCCCAAGCAAGCTGTGGCACTCTGACGTTATGAGGAGGGGCCTTTTCTTAACCTCAAGTCTAACCAGCAACTCAGGAAGTGTAAAGTACAGCAAGACAATATTGGCTGAAATGTGTCTCCACTTCTGCAGTCCGATCGGTGCTCTCAAAGCTATTCTGATACATTGTGGTGGCTTTCCTCTCCCATTCAGAACTAAGGCCAGGAGGAAGTGAGCTCTCATCTCTCCAGAAGGAAGAAGAATTAATGCAGAGTCCCATGTCTGTGGATGGACATTAAGAGAATGTTGTTGGAAATGCATGGAATTTTACCGGAGAATTATTTTTAGGGAAGTAAAAGTAAAAAAAAATAGGACACTGGAGCAGAATAAACATTTACCAAATATTTGTTAAAAGAAAGAGTGAATAAATGAATGCATAATATAAACTAAAGAAAGCATATGTAGAATTGCTTTACATAGTACTCTATAATCTTTGTTTAGATTTTTAGTGAGAAATTTGGTTATCAGTAGTCTTAGTCAAATAAGATGATACAGTTTCTAGTGAGACTATCCTTGCTGTTACTCTCGTTTAATTTTTCAAAGATGATTGACATTTATGTCATTTATATACTTATTTTGATAAGGCGAAGAAGCCTCTAAAATACCTCTCTGCCTAATTTTTCTTTTCCTGCTTCAGTTCTGTCTTTTGAGGAGAGAGACAAAATGATGAAATGGTAGCTTTTGTCTTTTTGGAAGTCGGGATCTCAACATTTTACAGACATGAAATCATAATGACTTAAACCTATTTTTCACTAGAGGATATGAGGATGATGTATTTATGTGTATTGGAGGAGGTAGTATTCTAAAGAAAAAGTGGGGCCTGGCAGACATTTGTTAATAATTACAGTGGTAAAACATGGAATTGCTGAGCAGGAGTGAATGAAAACCTATCAGATGGGAAGGGAGGGGCCGAGTTGGGGCTGGGCTATTCTGAGCACTGGATATAAGTGTCCGGTTGCATTGTGCTGACCTCTTCTCTGCTGGTCACTCTAATTTCTCAGAAACAGTGTGTGCAAAGGAAACACTTGGGCAAATATTGCCGAAGGAAAAGCCTGCTTAAAAGAAACAATGTGCCCACACATTGGAGAACTTTAAAGAAATGTGGCGAGGCGTTTAAGGGTTGATACTTGAATCTAGGTTTCGCAGAGCAAGTTGAGTCCATACAGTGCCCTGTTTCTTTCTCCTGGTGGCCCCAGCTGAAAGCCCGTCCGCGGTCCTAAGGCAGGCAGCACTGAGCTTGGGAGCTGTCTGACACCTCCTGCTGCGTCAGGGAGATTGAACACTTGTCCACAGGTTTCTTAAGGTTCAAGGAAATCTGATGATAATGCCACGGTTTTTTGAAGCTGGAATCAGACACCCGTTCCCAGGGTTTTCCAACTGCAGAGAATTCCCTGGGAGGACAGTATGGGCTAAGGACCTCTTGAAGCCACTTTCTGCCCTACATGTCCATGGCAATAGCCATAAAAAAACTGAATTTGGTACTTGCATTGTGTTTAGTAAGGATTTAGAAATTCTGAAATGATACACTTGCAGCAATTTTGTCTACAGAATTCTTTGTCTAAAATTTCATTTTAGAAGATTTGTATCTGGTCATATTTCTGAAACATATTGTTTGATTTTTTTTGGGGGGGATGGTATCATTTGTTTTATTCATGTGTGTTAAAGCAGAGTGGCTAAGCAGCAGTTTGGGAATATAAGTTTAAAACTTTATTGCTGAATTGTTGCATAAGTGAGGACAAGACTTAGAGTTTGGAGTTGGGGTTTCTTGCTCTGTAAAATGGGAACAGTGGGGCATGCCATTCACCGGAGAACTGTTTGGGTTATTACCAGGAACAGCGTTACTGCCGTACCTGGCATTAGGAAAAGGAGGTTTTATACTCTACCATCTCTGTTCTTTTTTCTTTCTGATTAAAACAACTTCACCAATAGTTTTCATTTTCACCAATAATTAATATCACTCCAAAATTTTTAACTGGCCTAAGTGATTTTTATTTGCTTAATTCTTTTTTATCAGCATCTAACCTTTGCCTTCCTACCCATGCTTATCTAATGCTTCCTGTATTGGAAAAAGCAAGCTAGAATAATCCAGGGAAGGTTCCCAGGGCCTGCTGTCTATTTCTCTTTGAGCTTGTTCTGATTTCCTTTAACCTCTGGGTGTGAGATCTGATTTTCATGGTTAGACTCCTCTGATACACATTGCCTCTAATTTGCCTCCTTTTCCAAGATGAGGCATATTAACTCAAATCTACACTAATAAAAGAGAAACATGGTAATTAGAGTACGACCGCTACCCTTCCGATTGGCTAATCAGGGAGATATGCAAATTAACTGTCAGCCAAGATGGCGGCCGGCAGCCAGGCAGCTGATCCGAACAGGGAGGCTTGCTTCTTTCAGTGACAGAGGACTCCAACGTTCCCCGCCTGCCTTGCCGGCCTCTGAGCTTCAGTTGGAAACATTGTAACATTTATAGAAGATAAACAAAACCCCAGAAACCT
>NW_005370660.1:923039-941693 GCF_000412655.1 Myotis brandtii
TAATGTAAATATCTGATATGCAGGATGGTCTTAGGCGACCCCTGTGAAAGGGTCGTTCTACCGCCAAAGGGGTCGCGATCCACAGGTTGAGAACCGCTGGGTTAGGGGCAATCAGGCAGGCAGGCAGGTGAGCGGTTGGGAGCCAGCAGTCCTGGATTGTGAGAGGGATGTCCGACTGCTACAGGGATCAGGCCTAACATTGTGTCCCTAAACCAGCAGTCGGACATCCCCTGAGGAGTCCCAGATTGGAGAGGGTGCAGGCTAGGCTGAAGGACACCCCCTCTCCCCTGCCCAGTACACAAATTTCATGCACCAGGTCTCTAGTATAGGATAAAAAACAAATGCATGCCCATTGCCTAATAAAGCATGCAAATTTTCTTCCGGAGAACAGATTTAAGTGTATAGTATTCTTCTACCAATAAAGAGGATTCAAAGATCTATTATATGAAATTAATATCAACCTATTTTATATGATACACAATCTATTATGTAATTTAGGTGCAATTAAATGAGAGTATGCAATAGTACAGTAATAATACTATCTATTTGAACCTGAGCAAAATTCTTCCCCATTTTTATTATTACAAGGTTCAGAATCATTGGGGGAGTTGAGAATTGGGACTTCTGAGGGAGAGTAGAGGAAGAATAGAATAAGGCTGCACCGAGTGCAGTTGAGTGCCTCTTGTTGCTGCGGTGAGCTTGCTGGTGGGACTTTGTTTTGTTATGTTTTACTTTATTTTTTTGGCTGATTGCATTTAGGGCACTGAGGTGAGAGCCTGTCATGACAGGAGTTCACAGAAGTTTCCAAACATTGTGTCCCTGAAGCTGCTGACTGCCAGGGGCGATGAAGGTGAAGGCAGGGAGGGTGGTGAGTGACACCCATTGAACCAGCAGTGCATATAGGTGGCTTAAATGGCTCCCTTCTCTGAACAGCTGCAAAGCCTTTCCATCTAGTTAATTGTTTTTACTTTTCCAGCAAGTTAGAATTAGAAGGCAACTATGGTAAGTGCTTTATCCAATGTGTTCACCTTTCTTTATACTCTGTTGACTTTGAAAGGAGAACAGACTCTACTTAAACATCTTGAGACATTATTTTGCTTTGCTGACCCTTCACGGTGGAATGCTCAATAACTTTTACCAGGCTATAACTTTCAGAAGTAAAAATAGGTTTTGAATTTTAGTATTATTGGCCAACATATCAGCTTTAGAGTCAGAATTGCAAGTTTATAGATGGGAGAAATCACCACCCCAGCCTCAGTTGATTATTAAATTTTCAACAAGTAATTCTATCCCTATTGAAAAGTAAAATATCTTGGATGCAGAGCAGCGATTATCAACCGGTGTGCGCAGGAATTTTTAAAACATGCAATAGCTGACAACTTAGTCAGGGGCACTGACCTCTTTTCCCTTAAATTGCCAAATAAAAAAATGACAGCAGCCAACACAATAGCCATCCAATGTGAATGAATCAAAATTATGCCTATTGTTTTGGTCAAAATCTTAGTAATTAGTTTATGTGTGCCATGAGATGAGCAAGGTTGACAATTATTGATGTGGAGTGAAAGCTCATATTTGAATCCAGTGGATACACATATTTGGCAAATTACATCAGTATCTGATAGTTCTGGTACTTTTATTCAGTGTTGTGGGTTGGAAAATGTCGTGAGAACCAGAAGCCACAGGACCTGTTTCTGTTCCTGGCTCTGTCCTCCCTTTCCGGGTGACACAAGGCCAATCATGCTGTGTGGTTACATTTCCTTCAAGCAAAGTGCAGTTGACCTACTTCCTTACCCACCTACCAGCGATGCTCTAAGGCAGTGGTTCTCAACCTTCCTAATGCCGCGACCCTCTAATACAGTTCCTCATGTTGTGGTGACCCCCAATTTCATTGTTACAAATTGAACATAATTAAAGCATAGTGATTAATCACAAAACAATATGTAATTATATATGTGTTTTCCGATGGTCTTAGGCGACCCCTGTGAAAGGGTCATTCAACCCCCAAAGGGGTCGAGACCCACAGGTTGAGAACCGCTGCTCTAAGGATAATACCTGAAAAACATGTTGATATTTGCAGGAAGCAATTGACATATTGCTTAATTTCTGAATCTTAGTTTTTAGTACAAATCAATAGCATTTGCACCTCCCTGTGTCCTAGTTTTTTGCTGGAAGTAAACTAATTTGAAATCTCCAGGATGAAGCCTAAACATTACGATATTATCTCCCTTGGATATAGTTCCTGTCGGTCATTTATGTTTAACACTTTCTCGCCAGTGGTTGCTGGTTTATAGTACAAAGAAATAGCATTTGCACCTCCCTATTTCCTAGTTTTGCTGGAAGTAAACTAATTTGAAATCCCCAGGATGAAGCCTAAACATTTAAGATATTATCTCCCTTGGATATAGTTCCTGTTGGTCATTTATGTTTAACACTTTCTCGCCAGTGGTTGCTGTGACTGCAGAATGCATTTAGACGAACACTAGTGCTGATATCTGCTAATCAACGAATTAGTTGACTCGTATCTGTGTTCATTGCTCTTATTAACTTTAACTGATGGACAATGCTTTTTTTTTCCCCCCTGAAGCTTGGGAAAGTGGTCAGAACAATTACAGATATAAGCTCTAATATGTTGCTTTTCTAAGCTCCCATAGATCATTGAATGTGATAACATATTCTAGTTAGGGCCACAATTAACGTTCCGTCAAATCAACCAGTCATTACTTAAGGACACAAGATTGGTTATATGATAACTTAGAGAGTGTATCATGTATGGGAGACCAGGGTATATCTCTTCCATAGAGTGACATAAGTTGAGACTGAAAGAATGAAGAGGAATTAAAAAGATCAGGAATGAGGGAAGCACCGCAGGCAGGCAGTGTAGAGGCTCAGAGGTGAGAAAGAAGTAGGCCTGTTTGAGAAATGGGACGAGGCCTATGTGGCCGGACCCTGTGAATAGGGAGAGAGTGGCCTGAGGTATGTGGAGGCTAAAAAAATTTTCCTCCCACCTTCTAAGTTCTTCCAGCTGGACTACTACTCAAATTAACAGAGTCAGATTAACAGGATAAAATGCCCAAAATTTATTATACAAATGCATATTCAAGGTGCCATAAGAATGAGACCAGAAATGCATTGGGCAGTTGAGGCTTATATGTCATTACGGACAAAGGAGAAAGGGAGCAGGAGTCTGCAGTTTCAAAGGGGAGATAGCCAACTTACTGGTAGCCAATACAGAACTGACTCTGTGATGAAAAAATTCCTGCTTGGCCCTGGCTGGCGTGGCTCATCCCACCCATGGAAGGGCTGCTGATTCAATTCGCGATCAAGGCACATGCCAGGGTTGCAGGCTCGATCCCCAGTAGGGAGCATGCAAGAGACAGGCATTTGGTCGTTTCTCCCTCTCCCTTCCTCTCTCTAAAAATCAATGAAAAAATCTTAAAAATAAAAATTCCTGCTGGTTAACCCAGAAACAGTGAGACACATGGGGGTGGGGTTGGGGGAGGATCTAGCTACCAGGACCCTTGGATCTTCCCTGTCTATGCTAAGGTGAATATGCTAAGATTCCTTTCCAGGGGCAGGCTTTCTGTCTGAATCTCCTAGGCAAGAAAGAGTGTGTGTGTGTGTGTGGGGGGGGGGGGGGGGGGGTTTTTTTGAGTCTCTTGTTTCTTAATAAGCAGCTTAAAACCAATATCCCAAAAGGCACATTTTGAGGAGGCAAACCTTTGGTTCCATTCAGGTGGATAGGACCCAGATAATTCATGGCCTTTTTGCTATGATAGGATTTAAGATTTTGAATGTGCACTGGGGAGCCATGGCAGAGGGTTTTAAGCAAGGAAGTGACAAGACAAAATTGGCAGGTAGAAAAGATCTCTGTGGCTGATGGAATAGAGTGAGAAGAGGACTGGACTGGGCTCTGTGAGTGCCAATATTTGGAGATTGAGAAGGAACAGTCCTAGAACTTGGAGGAAAATCAGGAAGAAGGTGACTCTGAGGCCAAAATAAGATCACTTTCAGTAAGAGGCAAGTGTGGACAGTGTCTAATTGCCTGGAGTCAGGTAGATGAGGATCGAAAAGTAGCCAGTGGATTTGGCAGAAAGAAGGCGATTGGTGGCTTTTGTTAGCAATTTGGGTGGCATTGTTCAGAAAGAGTCAAATTGGAATAGGTTGGAGAGTGTCCAAAGAGAAAGCTATCATTCTAAGAAGTTGGGAAGAGACTTTGAGAAATGGATGAAAACTTTTAGCCTTTTCCTCTATGTGCTCTATTACACGTAAACAATGAAAACACTTATCTTTGTTATAGAATTTTTAGGGCTAGAAAGGATCTTAGAGAGAATTTTAGCTCAACTTTCTCACCGTACTGATGGATTGATGAGCCCTGGAGGGGTTCAAGTAATTTTCTTGTAGTGATACTAATAGTAATGAAGTTGAAAGAAAATAAAGAAAAAGAAAGGGTGTTGGAAGAGCTTATGAAATAGTGAGAGAGAAGGAAGTCACAAGCC
This sequence comes from Myotis brandtii, assembly GCF_000412655.1. Taxonomy (NCBI): domain Eukaryota; kingdom Metazoa; phylum Chordata; class Mammalia; order Chiroptera; family Vespertilionidae; genus Myotis; species Myotis brandtii. The sequence continues at coordinate 927,536 of NW_005370660.1, forward strand.
AGGCCGGCCTCGTCATTGACTGACTGCAGGTGATGAGTGGGAGGACAGTGTCACAGCCAGAACGTCTTCATATTGTGGGGCAGTTGATGCAGCTGAAGGTTGTGGATTCAGAGAATTATTTTTTTTATTGATTTGAAACAGAGAAGCATCGATTTATTATTCCATTTATCCATGCATTCTTTGGTTGATTCTTCCAGGGTTGTGGTTTTATACTTGCCATTCTGTGTAGAAAGAAATATTTTCAGAGAATTTCTGAGCCCCTTTTTTTTTCTTCTAAATAACTAGGTAATTACTAACTTGAAAGGACTTTTTTATTTATTTATTTTTTTGGCTTTGCTTTGGAGACCCTGGAAGATGGGAGGAGTGGTGATGGGCTGTTACCATGGTAGTAGGACAGTGGGAAAAGGTAACTGTATATATCTAAGACCTCAAAGAGTCCCAGTCTCTACATCATTAACTCCGTATTTGGCTTTCGTTGGTTCACTGGTAAATGAAGAGGTTGAATTCGGTGATGTTGAAAGTCATTTCAACTCTGAAAGTGTGACTAGGTGCTGTTGTGTCAGTGAATGCCATTCTTTTTTTATATGGAAACCCATAGAAATGAAGATTCTGGGATTGGGTTTAAGGAGGCTAATTTAAATCTCTCGTAGCACTCTTCCTAATTCTGGTCATTGTTTTAGCCTTTGGACATTATCCATGTCTTGCCTATATTACAGGTATGTGAGAGGAGGAAATGATGTGAGTAATATTAAGTGTCTGATACCTGATTAGCCGTGAGTGCATTAACTGTGTGGTGGATTATCTGTTTATAGTCACTAAAGACTGTTCTTCCTGTTGCCCAGCCACAGCTTAGGCCAGTGCTAAGGGGAAGCCATACAGAGTCGGAGATGGACATTGTGGTTAGGATGAGAGTGTGAATTTGTGCTTGTGCATTTAGGTGTCTCTCTAAGCTGCTTCTCTGGCGGCAATAGCAAATCCAGTTATCAATGACCATTGGATTAGCCCTACTTCCCATGCAGTTGTGCAAATCGTGACCACGAGAGAAAGAATGGAAACTGTCAGTTCTCTGTGTTTGGCTCACAGGTGGATTTTGTCTGACTGAATGTGTACTGTGCATTAAACTCTGCCAGTTCTTTTGGGGTTCTGGGGTGTCAGGGTGAGTGTCACTCTCCTGCTGTTGGGTGGGCCCTCTTTGCTCTTAGCACCACCCTGCCTGGCATTGGCTTTCCTAGACCTTTTGGCTCCACTCTGCTGTGTTCAGTCAAGTACAAGGACCAGCAGACCTGGTGCTTGGGAGTTGGCACTCTCTGTGTGGAAGCTCCAGGGGAGACCATACCCAGGGGCAGGTGGAGGCTGCCAGGCCCTTGCTTCTGGGCCAGGTGAGGGAAGGCTGAGTTCATGGAAGGTGTCGCTCTGTTGAACAGTTAGATTCTGTATAATGAGTGCAATTGCTGAGGGAGGGATGGGTTTGACTTGGCCTAACTGTCTGTTCTGTCCTGCTCAGGGTGAATGCCACGGATTGCCTTTGCTAGAGAACAGAGGGAGTTTACAGTTAGTATTAGGGCTGGAGGAGGGTGGCAGTCAGGAGAAATGGTGCTTTGTTTTACCCCTTTAGAATGGGAAGGGAGAAATAGGATCAACACTTACAGGGCACCTTTGTGTATCAGACACAGTGGAAGACACTTTGTTGACATCATTTGATTTGGATTGTCTATAAAAATCTCTCTCTCTCCCTGTATATATATCCCTGTAAAGGACATTATATAGATTGATCACTGAGCAGAATAGTTATATTTCTTTAAAATATTCACCGATTCCTACTTTTTATAGTGCTGGTCAGTTTTGCCTCTATTATAAGCTATTAGTAATGGAAACTGTATTGAAACCTTAACTTTAGTGTGTAGTTTTAGTGTCCTCACTTTTACCTAAAGACTTTAGAACCATTTTACTTAAAAATGATCACTTAAAAGTCAGGTGCAACCCTGACCAGTTTGGCTCCGTGGATAGAGCGTCGGCCTGCGGACTGAAGGGTCCCAGGTTCGATTCCGGTCAAGGGCATGTACCTCGGTTGCGGGCATATCCCCAGTGAGGGGTGTGCAGGAGGCAGCTGATCAATGTTTCTCTCTCATCGATGTCTCTAACTCTCTATCCCTCTCTCTTCCTCTCTGTAAAAAAATCAATAAAATATATTTTAAAAAAAGTCAGGTGCAACTCTGGCCAGAGTTGCTGAGTGGTTAGAATGTCGGCCCATCACCAAAGGGTTGTGGGTTTGATTCCTGGTCAAGGGCATATATCTGGGTTGCGGGTTTGTTTCTTGCCTCTGGATGGGGGCATGTGCTGGAGGCAACCAGTCGATCTCTCTCCCTCCCTCTCTCACCCCCTCTTCCTCCCCCCCGCTTTCTTCCACTCTCTCTGAAAAGCAGTGGAAAAAAATCCTCTGGTGAGGAAAAAAAAAAGTCAGGTGTAGCTGTTTGTTTTTCTAGAGATTGTTATCATCATTATAATCATCATTACATATTAAATATTAAAAGTACTCTGCTCAGTAAACACCAGTAGCAAGTTGAGATTCCTTATCAGTCTTGCCTGGGGAACCTCAGGTCACCTTAAGGATTTCTGAGAGGCTTTCAGTGAATAAAATCCCTATGCAAGTCAGTGGGAAGAAAAGTATTTCCCTGTTTTTCATAGCTTTTACCATTTATTTCCTTGCATGCCTGAGCCTAAGGGGAATTGGTAGCATTAATATTAAAGTATTCAGCATTCAGAATTATCTGTAAATAAATTACATATGTAATTATCTGTTAATAAACATAAGCATTTTTTTTCTATGTGAAAGGTTGCCTTTATCCAAAATATAAAAATAGAAATCATCTTTTGTCCTGAGGAGTGATGTATGTTTGGAGTGTGGACCCTCCTGCAAGCATTTCATCAGCTGACTTGCCCCTGTTAACTGCAGAATTACTGCACGCCTTTTGAAGGTTTTTTTTTTTCATGAGCTGGACTTAATGCCCAAGTAAATTAGCAGTGTTACTTTGACTATAGCCTCTTAGAGCTGTTTATGGACACTCATATGGATTTGTGAATAATAAGCTAACAGATTATTTATATTTCATTTATTAAAATGTTTAGGATTATACATACTGATCTATTTCTTATTATATAAAGTGCCAAACACATAATCTCTGTGGCATCTGGACTTATACTGTAATTCTGTTTAAGGATTTTTAGGCATGTACTTCTACAAAATCTTTGAGATTTATTTGGCCCAAGAAGTAAAGTATTTATAACATCTTTTTAAAAATTTTTTATTGATATTTTACAGAGAGGAAGGGAGAGGGATAGAGAGTTAGAAACATCGATGAGAGAGAAACATCGACCAGCTGCCTCCTGCACACCTCCTACTGGGGATGTGCCTGCAACCAAGGTACATGCCCTTGACCGGAATCGAACCTGGGACCTTTCAGTCCACAGGCCGACGCTCTATCCACTGAGCCAAACCGGTTTGGCTATAACATCTTTTTTTTATAACCTATCACTCATTCAGGGTCTTTGCCTCTTCTACATTTTTCTTTTCATAATTAAAAAGAAATAATAAATGCTCTTAATATTGCTTCCCTTCCCTATATCCTTTCTTTTTAATTTTTATTTAATTTGTTATTTTTTCCTTATTGATTAAGGTATTACATATGTGTCCTTATCCCCTCATTGTCCCCCCATCTACCAACCCCCTGCTCATGCCCTCACCTCCCTGGAGTCTGTGTCCATTGGTTATGCTTATATGCATGCATACAAGTCCTTTGGTTGATCTTTCCCATACATTCCCTCTGAGGTGTGAGCATCTGATCAATGCTTCTCTATCTCTGGATCTGTTTTTGTTCATCAGTTTATGTTGTTCATTATATTCCACAAATGAGTGAAATCACGTGATATTTATCTTTCTCTGACTGACTTATTTCGCTTAGCATAATATAATGCTCTCCAGGTCCATCCATGCTGTTGCAAATGGTAGGAGTTCCCTCCTTTTTACAGCAGCATAGTATTCCCTTGTGTAGATGTACCACGATTTTTAGATTTTTTAGAGAGAGTGGTAAGGCACCATTCCTTTCATTATTTTGTTAATCAAATTGTTCCCATTTGGGCAGTATGAACCCTTTCAAGTTGACATCTTGTTCCTTGACATCCCCCTGCTGTTTTTGAGCACTTCTTATTTTTTGGCAAAATGGAGTTTCTAGTTTCATCTTGTATTTGTTCTGCACCAGCTTGATCATTTCTTCAAGGAACCCCAATTCCTTATTTTAATTGAGTTCAGTTTATGAAATTTTCTTTTGTGCTGTGTCTAAGAAATCTTTATCCAATATAGATATTTTCCCCTTATAGTTTCCCAGTTTTAATTTTTATATTTAGGTCTATGACCCATTTTGAGTTAACTTTTTTTGTGGTATGAGGTATGGATTCAAGTTTATTTTACATACAGATATTTAATTTTCCCATCATATTGTTAGAAAGCCTACAGCATTGCCTTTGTGAAATGATCAGTTATCCATGTACATCGGGAGGTTTGTTTCTGGGCTCTCTGTTTTGTTCTATTGATCTATTTGTCTGTCTTTATGCCAATACCACTCTGAGTCTGTATATCAATGTCAAAAGGTCTTATGACAGGAAAACAACAGGAAAGATGTTCTGCAGGGAATTCTTATGTTTAACTGTAGAATTGAATTTAATGATGGGGATAAGGTATGACAAAGTAGTATGTACTTGTTACATGCTCTGACAATGTAGGTATAATACAAATATTCAGGAACTTAAGGCACGCCGAGCTCAAAAGGTTTGCCATCACTGCCCTAGGAGCTGTATCAGTAAAGATATTGCTTCAGCACATGTCTGAAATTTTGCTGCCTTTGGATTCCTCTAATATTTTTATGGTTTCCCATTGTATGTTTAAGTCCTTTCTCGATTTTGAATTTATTTCTGTGTATGGTGTAAATTGGTGGTCTACTTTCATTTTTTTTTTCAAAATTTGTCCAATTTTCCCAGCACCATTTATTGAAGAGACTGTCTTGACTCCATTGTATGTTCTTGCCTATATCCTTCTTGGCAATAGCCATACCAGACATTAGGAATCTTGGAGTAAGACTAAGTTACTTTTTTTTTTTTAAAATATATTTTATTGATTTTTTTTTTTTTACAGAGAGGAAGGGAGAGAGATAGAGAGTTAGAAACATCGATGAGAGAGAAACATCGATCAGCTGCCTCCTGCACATCTCCTACTGGGGATGTGCCGGCAACCAAGGTACATGCCCTTGACCGGAATCGAACCTGGGGCCTTTCAGTCCACAGGCCGACGCTCTATCCACTGAGCCAAACCGGCTTCGGCAAGACTAAGTTACTTTAGTTAAGCCAGGGAAGGCAGTACTTGTTATATTTTGGGAATATTGCTGATTAGGTCTAAAAAGAATGATATAAAGTGCCAGGTGTTGTGGAATCTTTGCTTTAAACTAGAGAGAAAAGAAATTCAGTTGATAACAGAAAGAGCAATACTGTGGATAAAAATGAAATTTGGAATATCTCTCTGTTTAGGGATGTATGTAGGAAGCTGAGGGTATGGGTTTGCTGGGGTGATTGTGGGGGTCTAATCCATAGGCCAGAAACCCACTTCCCTCACAGTCACCCAGCCATCTCCATCCTCCTCCCCAGGACTGTCATCTCAGGTTGTAAAAAGTATTTATATGCTGCTTTATTCCAAACAGGTGAGTGTGGAGGGAAAATAATGATTGCAAGTTTAGAAGAGTGAGGTTAGGGTATAAAATGCCTGTCATGAAACTCTGCCTGCCCACTACAGGTTGGCCCGAGATTTGTCTCTATTTCTAGCAGTCAGCGTGACGAAGGACACATAATCAGTGGGAAGACTGATAGTGTAAATGTAGTATGTATTACAACAAAACAAAACACCGCCACAGCAGTGACGAAGTGCTCCCTGGTCTTGATTGACACCTGAGAGAGAGTTCTGTGGGGCTTTATGCCTTCACCGGTGACAATATCCTTGACTTCCCTGAACCTTGGATTCCTCGCTTGTACAGTGTGGATAATAGCAGTATTTAATTCAGGCAGTTTTGAGGACTGCATGAAGTAATCGGTATGAGACTTAGCCAGAAGCTGGCATGTTTGTAAGTACCCAAAAAATGGTTTCTATCATCTTATGTACTGTAAACACGGCACCATGTTTCCTAAAGGCGCCAATAGATCTGTCTTGCAGGTAGAGGCATATGTTGTTAAGCACCCAGTCCTCCAGACTGGGGTTTGCCCCTGGTAAACCCCATTTCTGGTTTGATGGGTTTAATTTTACAAAGTCTTAAATCCTCCTTGGTAGCAAAGCGGGTGTCTGTGAAAGCCCACTGGGATGACTCCCGGGTGGTGAGGGGCAAGGGTGCTCTGGTGGCTGCACGCACGACAGCAACTATCAGTGACGTCAGTTTAGAAATATCTGAGGCGTTCGGAGAACTGCACACGATAGCTTCACAGCACTTCATCTTGCAGCTGAGGTGGAGCAGGTGAGGATGGGGCGGGCCAAGGATCACCTGGCTAATTTCTGACATTCAGAGATAACCCTGAAAGCCATGTTTACTTCCCAGTAGCGCTGGCTGTGGGGTGGATTCTGAGATATTCCCGAGACATGTAGAGTTTCTGGGGAATTTGTACCATCTGTCCGAGAAAGGCATGCGGGGTATGTATTTGAACACATGAAACCAAGGCCACTGCCAAGTCAAGGACTGGGTGCTCTTTAACTCACACCTAAATTCTAGTAATTTTACTTTACAAAATTTTGAGGAGCAAGAACGGAGCCTTTATTTTAATAACATTTTAAATAATCACCTTTTCCCTGTGAGTTATTGTTATTTTAAAATGTTTCCTTCTTTTTACACTATCTTTGGAAACATTTTTAGAGAGAAGTGTTTGTGTGTGTGTGTGTGTGTTTAACCTAAAATTTCCTGGTAAGTTTAGCAGATAACTGTCCTTGATTCTTTGAGTGTCTTACTGTTTTGTAGACTCTTGCTGGGTAGGAAAGCTTGTCTGTCACGTTTCTCATTTTCATTTTACATGTAAATAATTCTACACCTTCAACCTTTATGGCTTTTCTGAGAATTTGCTGTCTTCTTTTTGTTTTGTTGTTGTTAATCCTTACCTGATGATGTTTTCCCATTGGTTGTTAGAGAAAGTAGAAGGGAGAGAGACAGAGAAACATCGGTGTGAGAGAGATACATGGATTGGTTGCCTCCTGCATGCACTCTGACCAGGGCCAGGGAATCTGCAACCAAGTACGTGCCCTTGACAGGAACGGAACCTGGGACCCTTCAGTCTGCAGGCTGACACTCTATCCACGGAGCCACACTGGCTAGGGCTTTGAGAGTTGTCATTTTGAAAATAGCCACCCATCTTCAGGATCTATCTCTGAGACAAGTACAGACATTCCAATGAAAATAAATACTGAGATCCACCTACAGTAATCTTATCAACAATAGCCTGTTTCCATCAGTGATGCTGCTCCTGTGGACCCTGAAGACAGGTATTCTGTGGGGGTGGTAAGACTGTTTATGTTCCAGCTCATTCTCCTTCTGGCATTTTTGTTACTTAGCACATCCAGCTTATGAAGTATGTGGTCCTCCCCTTGAGAAAGCATACCTAGCCCTCTCTTCCCTCCCGCGCCCCCCCCCCCCATCAAAGCGAGGCTGTCCTTACCCTCTTCTCAAAGAAGCTGAGGTGGAGAGAGGTCAGGAAGTAGTTGATGAAACACAGGCGCTGTCCCTGAGTTCCTAAAGGTTTGCCTCACCTCGGGACCATGCTCCTTTGCCTCTATCTGAACACAAGTCAGAGCAGGAAGTTTCAGGTACCAGGAATGTGCAAGAGGAAAGGAAGATGCTTTGAGGTTTGGATTGCTCAGCTCAGGGCCATGACTTCCTCTGGCCACTCTTGGAAAGGCGTACCTTCCTCACTCCGGGGATGTGGGTTTTTACTGTGCTGTGAGGATCCCCACAAACAATTCATAGCCTCGCGGGTGCCAGAGCGCTGTAGCTTCCCAGAGGCCACCACTGAGACTACCAAACGCGCCTGAGTGGCTGTACAGGATGGAGTGACAGCCGAGAGTAACTGCAAATGGTCAGGAGGGGTCTTTTTTTAGAATTGGTGGAAATGTTCTCAATTGGATAATGGTGTGGCTGCACAACTCTGTAAACATACGAAAAACCACTGGATTGTACTCTTCCACCTTGTGAGTTTTATGACATGTGCATTATACCTCAGTAAAGCAGATAATAAAAATGCCTGAAATTTGGGCTGTCTTGAAAGGAACCATGTTTCAGAGCCAGTACACCTGTCTGAAAGTGTGTGACAGAGTGGGTGGGGGAGGCGTCTGAGGCAGGCGCTGGAGGAAATGGGACCAGCAGAATCTTACTCATGAGCCAGGGAGGAGGCCTGGGATCAAAATGGGAATAAAACGGCACCGTTTTTGCCCTGACCGGTTTGGCTCAGTGGATGGAACGTCGGCCTGTGGACTGGAGGGTCCCAGGTTCGATTCCAGTCAAGGGCATGCATGTACCTTGGTTGTTGCGGGCACGCCGGTGGGGGGTGTGCAGGAGGTGGCTGATCGATGTTTCTAACTCTCTATCCCTCTCTCTTCCTCTCTGTAAAAAATCAATAAAAATATATTTTAAAAAAATGGCACCGTTTTTGTGGTGACGACAACTCAAATTAGGTTCCAGAAGGTAAGTACATTGCTTTCTATGAAAACTCACTTTCTGAATAGCTCCAAATCTTTCATTTGGTGAACAACAGCAACACTTTATAGTCAGAAATCTTACCTTGAAGTCGTTATCAGCCCAAATAAGAGTGTCTTGTCAATGATTCATCAGGTGTACTATACAGATTTGTATAAATAGATTACTAAATGTTTCCGAACAGCATCGATATAACTAATGTAGCTTAATTGCCATTTTTTGCTTGTTGTTATTTAGTAGGATGTAGATAATAGTTAATGTGACAGGTTTTAAAAAATTTTCCAACTTACTTTTTTTACGGTGTTTTCCGAATTCCGGAATGAAGGCGACTAAGCTTTCAGTGTTTGCTTGACTCAAGAAATCGGTTGGCTTTGCTTACATATATTGTGTGAAACTTCAGATAAAGCTGCAGGACTCCCTCTGTAACTGGAGCGCAGGAAACAATTGACACTGTTACTTAATTCACATTGTTTCTGAGACATTTCCTACTTTCCCATGAGAACAATTTGCTTGCAGATGGTTAGACATGATACATTTCTCCTTGGTACCGGTTCTGTGAGGAGAATTTCATGGTGCTTTGTAGTAGTTGAGTTAGTATGTGTGTCTGTGTGTTTGTGTGTGTGTGTTGCTGGGGGCAGGTTCATGCTTTATCCATATAGATGCCTCCAACTTCATTCCACGTAGCAAATGTTTTCTTTTGAATGCTAGCCCATTCACTCCAGGTTCTACATTCCTTAGTCGGAACCTCTTTCTTGAAGGAGCATAGAATTGTTTTAATCCTTCCAGTTTAAGGAAACACCCCTGTGAATTATGGTGTTTTAAGATATGCTGAATGAGTTCCTGGGGAAGGTGGTTCACAGCAGTTTAACTCAGCCCTACTGCATGTTCAAGTATTACATACATGTAGGTGTGTGTGATGTTGTCTGGGGCACTGTAAAGTGGTCATCAAGGAATGATTCCAGAATGGGAGAGCAAATCCATACATGAGATACTCTAATTAGAAGTTTAAAAAAACCAAAGTTTTTGCATTACTTCCAAAAATAGTGGTTCCCACATCCAGGAGTTATGTGGGATATAAAGTGAAAGTAAAAGTTTCCCAATTAAAAAAAAAAAGACGTGGAACGTTGAGTTCCCTTTCTTCTGTCTTATCAGATTTTGTTAAAATAATACCGCTTGTCAGTTTTGCAGCTCCATCCATCCAGGGAGCTGAAAGCACTTCACAATCTTTTCTCCTCATGCCCTTCTCTTCAAGGCAATTTTGGCTGGGCTGGGTTTATTTTTATCATTGCAACAACCAGTTTTTAGAAACTTTTGGAAACGAAAAAAGAAAAATGAGAATGGCACTGTAGCTGACATTCATTTTAGCTGCTGCCTCGTGTGAACATTTGAGTATTTCTAAAATCTTCTCTCCAAGCATGTTGTATGTCTTATTTTTTCTCAGTTTGTCCCAGTTCTAAGTCTCTATTCTGCTGATTGGGTAAAAAAAAAATAATAAAAAAAGTTTTAGTGTAAAACCTTATCCCAGCAGAATGACTTCTTGAACTCTGAGTTAGATCTTTATTTTTTTGTAGCCTCAAGAGCTCCCTTTTCAGCATCCTGTTGAGTATAATCACAGGCTCAGGGGAGGTTAACACTGGAAGGGCCTCTGGGGTTGCCCAAGGTAAGTCTGTCATTATACGAATGATGAGCTTGAGGCCCAGAATGGTTAAAGGACATACTCAAGGTCGTAGAGGTCATTGATGGCAGAGGTCTGCCTAGAATCAAGGATTTCTGATTTCCAGTGTGGTATTCCTTTGGCTCTCCTAAATAAAAACTCGCCTATCTGGATAGAAACTAGAGAACACCCTCACAGAATCTTAGGGCCCACCAGCAGGTTGAACGACGCTCTGCTAACTGAAAATTGGAAGGAGATTTCATTTTTCTAGCTTGAACTTATTTGTCAAATATAGAATGGTAATGTTGAATTCATAGACTTTTTTTTTTCGGGGGGGATCTGTGGATTTTGTGCAGTTGATATGCAGCACAGAATGTGGTTTCCAATGGTGATTTGTGTACCTTCCTTTAGGCCACCACACCATCTACATTGGGGTCCATGTGCCGAAGAGCTATAGGAGAAGGAGACGACACAAGAGAAAGACGGGACACAAAGAAAAGAAGGAAAAGGAAAGAGTCTCTGAGAACTACTCAGACAAGTCTGACGTGGAAAACGCCGACGAGTCCGGCAGTAGCATCCTCAAGCCGCTCAGTGAGTACTCTGTGGGCGTGGCCGCCTCTCTGCCTCGCTCCTGCGGCCCGGGGAAAGGCACTTTTTAGGATCTTGTGGCTAATGCGAGGGGTGCAATCATAAGGAGATGGCCTCCTCTAAAGGGTCATGTCTGTGGAGATGCTTTTCTTGTCCTAGCAGGTTGTTCTAGGAGGCGATCTGAGTTGGTTGGAGAATATTTGACAAAGGTTAGGCATGGTTGTGTATCTTACATTTTGACTAGTGAAATAGGGCAGAGTATTAAAGATGCCATTTGACTACAGTAATCAACAGGAACTGAAAGGTCCTTAAAGAAATTTTTGGATCGTTTCTGCTTAGAAATAGGTTCCATTGAGACAGTAGGTCAAGATGGAAATTATATACTTATAACATATATATAATATATATATATATTATGTGTTACTTATATGATTCTAAGTGACATTTAACCAGGTCATGGGTTTGGCTGGTAATTTAAAAAGGAACAGTGGAAAAGCATCCTGTAAGTCATAGAAGAATGTAGAGTGGAGTGGCATAGCTCTTGAAATGTCGAACATATTAGATATCGTACTTTGGATAGAAGTGTTACTAAGAACAGAATAACAGGAGGTCAAAGAACACCCTTGGATTCAAGTCATAGGAGGACTGTGTGTTTAGGCGCATGTGTATGTTGCTTTTGTTTCTTTAGATGTGGGGAATATTTGGCTATCTGGGTAGCTGTGTCTGAAGCGAGAATGAGTATGTGCAGTAGAAGCGAGAAGCAGTAGAAACACATGCCAATTTGGGGAGATTCCCCAACAGGAGTTCCGTAGTGACAGCTTTTCACATTGGCAGAGCTCAGTTCATTCTTCATCTCTTTGCTACAGTGGCAGAAATATGGAACCTGCAATAAAATGCATTAGGGTGGCATGGATGCAGATCCAGTTCTGTCACTGCAGGTGACGAGAAGCCAAATTGGAGTGAACAGCTGAGGAGTGTTGAAAAGTGAGTTTATGGAGTTAAATTGAAGAGGGTGTGAAGTGCAGTGATGTGAATCTGTGAATTTGTGAGAGTCTCGCTATTGGAACTGAGCAGGTGGCTTGAAGCTATAGAGGCACCTGCTGAGAGGAGCAGTGCAGGTGGACCTCCTAAGTAAAGACAGACGTCCTGAGGAGAGTTTGGAGATGGACCACCACGCTACAACTTAAGGTGTTAGAATAAATGTGAGACTTAGGCGGGACCAGAGGGCAGGAGACAAGAGTTATGCACTTTTCATTGGAATGTTGGGAATCTGAAGGGAATCCTTCATATGTTGACTAAAAACAACTAAAAACGAAAAAACATGGGTACTGTTTCAAGTAAAGTCCTTGAAATGCTGATAAAAAAGGTCACAGTTAATAGTGTGGAGGAACAAAAGATAACATCCCTTTCCAAATAAATTACTGCTGTCTATCTTGATTTGCTATCTGTTTCGGCAAGGCCTGAGCCCGAATCACAGATACTCTTCCCAGTTTGTGTGTGTGTGTGTGTGTGTGTGTGTGTGTGTGTGTGTGATCTCTCTTTCTCTTTCCAAGTCATTTCCCATTCTGCAATTTAAGAACAAGAGTACATCATCACTATACATAATAAAAAGGGAGAGATGCTCTCTTAGACAAATGGGCCAATGAATTTTGAGATGATAATTATGTACCAGCTTTGTAAAGGAAAGGCAATGGAACAATGCCAGTAATACTGAAGTCAGTAATAGGGGATGAACTGATCAGAAAGGTAGTGAGTATCCGTATGTGTCTACCATGGGCGTACTGTTGCTTTCTGTGGCATTTGGGGACTAGTTTTGAGTACAGCATGTACGATAAGCAAGGTGTTCATTCTCGTTAGCTTCAGGTCTCCTTTCTGGGGAGTATTACATTATGTTGTATGCCTGGTTTCTGAAGGGATCATATGGAGAGGCCATTGTTAAGGACTTAATTGTTCAGAGATCATCATAAAATTATTTATAAATTTTCATTTTACAGTTAGTTATTTTCCTGCAAGTTTATAAGTTATGCACCATTCAATTCGGCATGAAGGTTCTCTTAGAAAGCATCGTATATTCCAGTGGTTCTCAACCTTCTGGCCCTTTAAATACAGTTCCTCATGTTGTGACCCAACCACAAAATTATTTTCGTTGCTACTTCATAACTGTAATGTTGCTACTGTTATGAATTGTAATGTAAATATCTGCTATGCAGGATGGTCTTAGGCGACCCCTGTGAAAGGGTCCTTTGACCGCCAAAGGGGTCGCGACCCACAGGTTGAGAACCGCTGGTATATTCTCTCCACTGCTTATTGTGGAGACTAGATGGACTGGTAGCTGGTTAATCTGGTGCAGTTCTATTTAAGATGTTACACTCATGTATTGAACAACATTTAACCCTATGATATGGGGAAGCTATAGGGCACTGGCACCAATATGACAATAACATTCTTTTATGGGAAAACTCATTTACTGAAATATCTGCCTAACGGTATGCCATTATTGGTTCTCAAGAACAGCCACACACAGTTTCTGTTATTGTTAGGTCTAGGCTTTTGGAGATACTTATGTCTATAATGTACCACAGCCCATAGACAAGATTCTTTTTGCGACCCCTGTGAAAGGGTCGTTTGACTGCCAAAGGGGTCGCGACCCACAGGTTGAGAACCGCTGGTATATTCTCTCCACTGCTTATTGTGGAGACTAGATGGACTGGTAGCTGGTTTATCTGGTGCAGTTCTATTTAAGATGTTACACTCATCTATTGAACGACATTTAACCCTATGATTTGGGGAAGCTATAGGGCACTGGCACCAATATGACAATAACATTCTTTTATGGGAAAACTCATTTACTGAAATATCTGCCTAGCGGTATGCCATTATTGGTTCTCAAGAACAGCCACACATAGTTTCTGTTATTGTTAGGTCTAGGCTTTTGGAGATACTTATGTCTATAATGTACCACAGCCCATAGACAAGATTCTTTTTTCCACCCCATTTAATATTTTTTTATTATTTATTTATTGTCTAAAGTTTTACATATGTCTCCTTTTTCCCTGATTGACACCCCCCCCCCCACCAGCCATTCCTACCCCGGGCAAGCCCTCACCACCCCAGTGTCTGTGTCCATTGGTTATGCTAATATGCATGCATA
>NW_005370660.1:941979-948649 GCF_000412655.1 Myotis brandtii
TCTTAGCTATGGTGAATTGTGCTGCTATGAACATAGACAAGATTCTTGCATGGGCCTGACATTGTGTCACGCGAGGCTTCTATTATTGAAAGTACGCCACATATAAGTAAAGGAACTCGATGAGAATCATCTCTGATTCTTTCCTTGATGTCACCCACATATACAATCCAGCAATGACTTTTGTTGGTTCTACTTCTAAAATATGCCTGGATCTGTCTACCCCTGAGCAGTGTGGCTGCCACATTTGGGGCCAGGGAATTGTCATCTCTCACGTAAACAGCTACAACAGGCTCCACTTTTCAAGTCGTCTTCCACCCAGAGGCAAAAGGGGTCATCGTAAAGTGTGGATCGAGCCATGCCATTCCTGCGCTGAAAACCTCCTGTTGTCCTTAGAAGAAAATCTCGATTGGGCAGCACGGCCCATGGTGTCTCACCACCTGTGCTCCAGGTCATTCTCTCTGTGCTCTCTGTTCTTCAGCCACACTCAATTTTCAGCTTCCTGGTGTCCAAACCTTTTCTGCTTCAGGGCCTGTGCACATGTAATCCTGTCTGTTTGGAATAGTCATCCCATTTCTGTTCTGGTTAGCTTTTCTCCTGCTTTATATTCCAGCTTGAAAATTTTGTGTCATCTGGCTGGCCTTTCCTTCCTACTCCACAGGGTGGGGTGAAAGTCGGCTTACAGCTGTGAGTCCTGAATATTATTTATTACTTATTGCATTATTTTCCATACGAAAAACTGTCAACCTACTTTTGCCCCACCCTGTATAATGTGTGTTCTCCAGTGTTGTTCTTTCTCAGCTTTTTGTTTCCTTAATAATATATGTTTTAACTTTCAGTTTTTCGAGCCTATAATTTTTTCTGGTGCTGATGCTAGGTTATGAGCTCTGGGAGCACTAGGATCAGATTTGTCTTGTCATTGTTTTCTCTGGCACCTAGCACAGTGTCTGACATGTGGTATATGCTTCATAAATGCTGACTGAAGAGTAACTGAGTGGATGGATTACTACAGGTGAATACATAAGCATTGCTTTAATTTATCTAAATACTTCCTACATTAGAGTGAATGGGTCAGCTGATTTTCTTATTTTTAATCCTTGCAAATTATTTTTGTATTTCCTTGCACTGCCTTTCTCCTTTGCCATGGAAATCTGCTCCAAACTTTTGATGCTGCTGCTTTGGGAAGTGCCTCATTATTTTATTTTATTTTTTAAAATATATTTTATTGATTTTTTACAGAGAGTAAGGGAGAGGGATAGAGAGTTAGAAACATTGATGAGAGAGAAACATTGATCAGCTGCCTCCTGCACACTCCCTACTGGGGATGTGCCCGCAACCAAGGTACATGCCCTTAACCGGAATCGAACCTGGGACCCTTGAGTCTGCAGGCTGACGCTCTCTCCACTGAGCCAAACCGGTTAGGGCTCATTATTTTAACTATTGCTAACGAGGTATTGTGGCCTGGGTAGGGGGCTCCCGAGTGTGCTGAGCTGCTTGTCACACACAGGTGATGGGAGAAACCGATCCACAGGGCACATGGATTCATCACACACACTTGAAGATGCTCACTACTCCACACCAAACTTGGGCTGCTTAGCTTCAGAGGCCATCGTCCAGAGGCATGGACTCGGATAGTGACGGGCATCTAAAAGAAGAAATAAGCCAAATATTTAGGCACATTAGGAAGATGACATTAGCGGGTTCATTTAGCTGATGTCACAGGTGCTTTTTCTCTGTGGCTTCGGTGTCCACACAGGGCTTCTGAGAAGTGAATGCATATTCTGACTCACACATTTGGAGCTGTGACGAAGGAAGCTCGCTGGCTTTATTTCCCCCTCGGCGCTCAGCGGCAGCTCCGAGTCCCTGCACAGCGGCTGTTCCTCCAGTGTGGTGTCTGAGCGGCTGGTGTCTGAGCCGGTGTCCCCGCTTGGGACACAGAGAGGGCGACACGTGTGAGAAGCGTGGTACATGAGCAGGGGGAGCGAGGCTGGGGAGGAAATGTGAAATGGAGGAGAAGCAGGAGGGAAGACAAGGGAATGAGGAGGTGGTGTGGAGTGGGTGCTGGAGAGAAAAGTTAGATTGTGCTCTTTCTTAAAAATAACCCTTTTGCCTCCTCCTCGGTACACTTTTTTTTTTGTCAGTTAGCAGCTGCCATCCTCCGAGGTTGCCCAGAAAGTGATGGGAAGGTGGTCCTCGGTGACATAGGCTCTGGAAACGCAGCACGACTTCCCACCATCGGTGGTTTTGAACTCTGAACGTCTCATTCTGTTAGTGTCCTGGGATATTTATGGGGGAATCATAGGCCACTTTGTGACTGCAGAGACTGAAAATGTGTAAGGTGTTGGGAAACAGAGCTGCAAACAGAACATCCTGTTCAGCCTGTCAGTGTGATGTGTAACATGTTTCTTGACAAGTCTGAGCAGGCATCAGTGCCTGGAGGCAGTTGCACACACATGTGTTGCCCTTGTGGAATCATCTTGCTAGGTGTGTGCACACAGACACCCCCAGTCTTGTGGTAGTCTTTTTTTGAGAGAGAGAGAGAAAGAGAAAGAGAGAGAGAGAGAGAGAGAGAGAGAGAGAGAGAGAGAGAGAGAGGGAGGAGAATTTGTTGCTCCACTTGTTTATGCATTCGATGATTGATTCTTGTATGTGCCTTGACCAGGGATCGAACCCACAGCCTTGGTGTATCAGGAAGATGCTCTAACCAACTGAGCTACCTGGTCAGGACCCTGTGTATTCTTTCTAAGCTCTTTGGACGTGTCCCAGAATTGATGGATCGATCAGTGCTAGTGAGTATTGTTCCGTGTGCCTGAAACAATGGGTGCCAGTGGGTGCTCCTGTTATATTCAGGAAACTGAAACAGAGAAATGGGCAGCTGCTTTTGTTTAGTGCTTCCTGGTGAATGGACAGAGTAGCCGTGCATAAGAGCCAAGGTTATTGGGGGTTTTGTCACTTGACTTCCCCTTTTCCCAGTGCACACCCTCTGCCCTCCCCCAACTTGACCTTATTCTTCTTGGTGAATTTCTGTGTTTTCTTGGTTTTTAAATGTTCTCAGCTAAGGCCCTTAATTTTGATATCATAAGGTAAGATTTCTTCTTCTGCGTGCCACTTGCATGTACCCAAAATGAATCCACCTGCAGGAGAGAAGGAGATCTTCGGAATGTGCATGAAATGAGCTAGATTCTTTTCCTGTTAAGAAACAAAACAAAACAAAACACAAAAAACTATACTGTCTCTTTCACCCTCCTTTCTGTTTTTGTTTTTTTTTCATCTTATATAAGTAGGAGGTAATACTTTATCTTTAGGAAATACTTTATCTTTAATATAAAAACAAAGGCTTTTTACATTAAATAACTGAAGAGTAAAACCTGCCTTTGCAGAAGGGGCACTTGGGATATAATTTCCTGGAGAGGCAGTCGGGGGCCCGTATTCCAGGCAGACCCAGTGTGAATCCCAGCTCCTACCAGCAGTGTAACCTTGGCAAGATATGCCACCTCTCTGTGCTTCAGTCTCTTCATCTGTAAAAAGGGATAATGATAGAACTTAAGTCATAGTGTTCCAAGTATTAAATGAGTGGTGCATCTAGTTAGCAATAATGATGAGCAGTTATTATTTTGGGTTTCTCTGAACACATTCTTCAAGCTCATCTTTTCTGTACAGTGTACACAGGTAATGCCAAAACTTTGGAGAGATGAAGTCCTTATGAATGCTAACCACTATTCTGTAAGCGCTGCTGGCCTTTTCGACTACAAGTACCCACTAGCTACCCTTTGCTTTAGCTGTCAGCTTGGCTCCTGGCTCCCAGTGGCATCTTTGGAAAAACTAACCTAAATCCAGTCTCTCAACTTGCCAATGGGTATCAGCCTGGATGCTGGTTGGCAGGAGTAAGGACCAAGGAAGTAAGGGACAGGCGATTCATATTGTGCTTTTTTTGTGGTTGGGGGACTGCCATTAGCAAGTGGCTCTGCTTACCAAGAGTGTCCTTGGACTTAGTCAACAGTTGGAATTCCTAGTTCTGGGCCACTGAGAGCAAATGGGCCATTCAGTTTCTCATGAGAAGGATCTCTTTCTGGATCATTGTGTGTGTGTTTCTTAGCGAAATTAATCTGATTAGAAGCGCTTTTGGGTGGGACAAGTCAGCAACTTGAAGGCCGTGCTGTGCAGAAAGGAAAAGCGTTTGGCATACTTCTGTTTGTGGTGGCACTGGGTTGGCTCCACAATGTTGTGTTTTGTGTGCTGCAAATAATTGCTGTTCATTCCTCTGCGACACTGATGGATGCAGGAGGACTGTGTCATGGTGCTTCAGTCTTCTTTCGCCAGTTAAATCAGGGAGCCTTGGATTTCTGGAATGCTGTTCTCTTGAAGTCACCAAGAAGTGCCCTCCAAGTAGACGTTCTTACACTATGAAAGGTTGCCTCTGACTATTCTGTTACAATAGTGATTCCATTTTATCATGCCGTGCGATGTTATGAATAGTGTGTTTATGTGTGTCATGGGAGAGTTGATGTTGCTGCTATTTATAGTGACTCATGAGTTAAGGAGGCCTCACAGGGTTCTACCATCTCTAGGTGCTGGGGGACTTAGGGGCTCAAAAGAGATTGTGACTTGGGTGGAAAATGGGGGAAAACGAAACAGAGCCGTGTGTAGAATCTGAACTGTGAAATATACTTTACTGAAGTGAATGGTGTGTAAATGACTGTCTGCCACAGGCATTACCACCTAAGTAGAAGGCAGGACACATCCTGTGGTTTGGGTCTAAGTTTATGAGGCAGGAAACTAGAGCAGTGAGTGTATTTGTGAGTATGTGTGTAAGTATGTGTGTGGCTGGAATGCACTGAAAGAATGGGAGATATTGGTAGGGATCTTAGTAAATTTCTCATATTGAAGTAAATGATTCTTAAAGGACTATATGGGTTCTTTTTTTTTTGTTTGTTTTTTTGTTAATCCTCACCCCAGGATATTCCATTGATTTTTAGGGAGAGTGGAAGAGAGAGGGAAAGACAGAGAGAAACATTGATGTGAGAGAAACACATTGATTGGTTGCCTCCTGCACGAGCCCTGACCAGGGCCTGGGCCGGGGAGGAGCCTGCAACCAAGGTACATGCTCTTGGCTGGAATCGAACCCAGGACCCTTTGGTTGGCAGGCCGACACTCTATCTACTGAGTCAAACTGGCTAGGGCTATATAGGTTCTTAATCCTGGGGTTTTAGATTCAGGGCTTTGTGAGTGTGAACTGTTGATACAGAAGTGGTTGAGATGAGGGACCATGTCAGAGTACAAAATGTTAGTTAAGACGGCATTTCTCTAAAGAACCGTATAGCATGTTGAGCTGAAATAAGCCTGCCTCTGCTGATGACTATTTATTTAGGGTTTGTATTCCACTGTGGTGAGGATTGTGTATATAATAGGCTACTTACGATAGTGAGATTTTTCATTGCTGAGTGTGTCACCAAGCTGTTTGTGGAGGGTCTTACATAGAGAATCTAAGAATTGTTTATGTAAGTGTATTATGGATACACAGATTAGTCCACGTTGCTGCAGGGATGAACTTAGATGACCTCTGTACACCCTTCTCAGAATTATGATTTCATGATTTTGAAACAAGCACATCCCTGAATTTTTTTATTCTTTTGCTGTTTGCCAATTAAGCAGAATTCCTTTTTTTTTAAAGCAGGATGCACTCAATACCCTAGAAGCCACTTCTGGTAGCGGTGTTATTGTGGTCCAGCAATTTGTATTAAAATTATCCTTTGTCACCAAAACTTGGCCACGGAAATCACAAGAGAAAGCAATTATATTTAATTGATTCTCCTTCATTTATGAGGCTTTGGGAAGGACTAATGCAGGTGTTATGGAAAATGTGACTTTTGAATGAAAATTTACAATAAACATGTGGACCATATAGCTAACTGTGTTTGTTCAAAACTAAAGTTGAAGCAGAAAATAAGGTGAATTTTGTTACCAAGGCAGAATAGCACTTTCTATAATTGGAAATTCGCTGCCGATTCACCCAATATCCAGAACACATGCAGGAGCAACTATAAAGTCCTACGTCAATTCTTTGTCTAATTTTTCTTTGTTACTTCTTGTGAAAATATTGCATGTCCCACGCAAATAAACACCAAGGAAACAAACAAGCAAAACATATTTCAGAAAGATTTATGGATTATTTTTTATTGATGTCCACACCCAGAAACAGCTAATCTTTCCCTTTCCTCCAGTTCTTAAAGATAGATTTTGAGCTCACTCAAGATACTCTGGTTAAGAAGGACCGAAGGCAGATCACTGGTATTTCACTGGCTACTTCATTTAGACCAAATACTAATAAAAGTTTTTGAAAGTATGTGTGAAAAGTTTGTTGAGGAAACTTTTCTGAGTTATTATTTGCATGTTCAAACCAAACTTGGAACATATATAGGTCTCTCCCCTCTTCCTCGCCCCCCATGAAACTGACTGGAAATCTGTGCATGCTACATTCTCTTTAAGCTCCTTTTATTCTTCCTTACATTTGTACAAACATTTAAGAGATGAATATATTGAGATAAATTTGAGGATCTTTGCATATTTTTGTATGCAGAAATATTTTTCTGGTTTGGCAGGTGGGGAGAATGTACTGTCTTTAAGAGTGGGAGTAGGGAGTCTTATTTATTTATTTATTTATTTATTTATTTAT
>NW_005370660.1:948668-1002756 GCF_000412655.1 Myotis brandtii
TATGTTTTTATTGATTTGAGAGAGAGAGAGAGAGAGAGAGAGAGAGAGAGAGAGAGAGATATGTGAGAGAGAGATGTGAGAGAGAAACATGGATCAGTTGCCTCATGTACACGTCCTGACCAGGAATCCAACCTGCAGCCTTTTGATGTATAGGACAACGCTCCAAATCAGGTCATGCAAATATAAGAATGTAAGGAATGTGTTAGTTATGTCTGCAAGATGATTCTCTGATGAGGAACTTGGACCTTGTCTTAGAGCTGTACTACTCCTTTTCTTAATACTTGGGGATTTATTTTTTGTTGCCAGAACACCATAGGATGAATAACCTTAGCGTTCTAAAAAACCCTTTTCAATGTTCTCTAGTCTTCTAGCAGATCATTGAACCTAACTGCAGTTCACTTTGTAACTCTTATAGCAAAGTACCTCCAGGACGTGTCCAGCCACAGGACAAAGCTGGAGGAAAGTACTTACTGTCTACAGAGCTACCCTGAGCATCCACACCAGATCCAAGATGGGTCCCTTAGAAATCTGCCTGATGACAGTGGAAATTTGGAGTGAGGCAATGGGATTTTTTAGGAAGACAGTTGGGGTAGGGGAATTTTTGTAAGCAATGAGCCATTCTTTAATTGAAACCACTGGATGTGGTTAGTAGTTTATTTTAAAAACACCATATGTTAGTTCATTTCTATGTACTGTGACAATCATAGTTTAATCAAAAGCTGCTTGTGACATTTCTGTTTAGTGTTCATGAAAGAGTGGCTTGCTTCCTTGAAATCCTGAACTCCGTGCCAAATGCCAACACTTTCACAACTACAGCTTGGCTTTTAGGCAATTGCATAGCTTTTTGAGTATGTGGTAGCTTTTTGTTTACTTTCATTAATTTGTCATATTCTTAAATGGAATAATGTTTTCTCAGCCTTTTGTTTGGTAAACAGTGACTTTTACTCCTTTCTCCATGGTTCTCCTGAGAGGAAATAAGTATAAGTTAATGTAACTGTTTTTTAAAAATTTTTTTTATTTTTATTTTTTATTCTCCTTTTTGGCCAGAAAGGCAGGCTAATGTATGATCTCTTTGAGACGTGACCAGTTTTATGAACCATAAACTTGTAAGCTTGTCATCATCCTTCATGGTATGGGCAGGCACCCTGTTCGCCACCTCGACAGGCTGAGAAAGATGCAGATGCAGCCAGATCCTTGAGCTTTCGGTGCAGTGCAAATCCACTCAGTTCATTTCAGTCCAATCCATTTTGATCCAACCCAAGAAATATTTATGGAACACTTCTTTTTTTCAGGCATAGTCCTGGGCACTGGGCCTGCAGAAATGGAAATTTCATTAAAAATGGACAGTTTAGCCCTGGCCTGTGTGGCTCAGTTGGTTGAGTGTCATCCCATGCATTGAAAGGTCTCTGGTTCAATTCCTGGTTGGGGTGCATATGGGAGGTAATCAGTCGATGTTTCTCTCACAGTGCTGTACCTCCCCCCCTTCCTCCCTCCCTCCTTCCCTGTCTGCCTCTCACTCCCTTCCTCTCTCTCTAAAATCAGTAAATGCATATTTAAAAAGAAATGTCCATTTTAGGACATTCTCCTTTGTAATCTGCCTAAATCCATTCCCTCTTCTTTATCCTTAGAAGCCCAGTTCTGTTCAATGTGACAGCTAAAAAATCTTGATTTCCTAGGTTTCCTGGTGGCTAGGGATGGTCACGTGACTTATTCTGACCAATAGAATGCAGGCGTAAGTGTATTGGATGGTACTTGGGAGAAGTGTGTTGTTTCCTGGTGGAAAGGCATAGGTTCTGATATGTATTTCAATGGGTATTGGTGAATAAATATTTTAGTCCCATTATTTACTCCATAAAGAGTAAACTATTGTCATGTATTTTTGCTTCCAGGAAGTAAGACCTGGCATTTCTTAACTTTGTCATTAGTGTTGGTGAGCCTGAGTTTCCCCTCACATATTTTAGATTGGTCTGTTCATGTCTATCCTCTTTCTCCTTACAAAAGAGGAGTATGAGAAGTAGTAAGAATGAATCTATGTATAAGGTGAGTTGAATTTCATTGATAATGAAATGATGATGATGATGATAAAAAAATATTTATTGAACATAAAATGTGGTCAAGGTGCTCTGCAGGTATCTAAGAAATATAACCTTAGTTTTCCTCAGCAACGCCCTTAGAGGTTAGTATCCTCCTTTTTTGGGTTGAGGACACTGAAGCTCACAGAAGTGAGTGACTCACCTGATATTGCATGGTTGGCAAGAGGCACTGCTGGGATACTGGGGTCTCTCTGACTCCAAGCAAAGCCTCCTAACTATTGCATAAGAGTGATTATGGAAAAGGTTGGATCAGGCTTTTTCACAGCTTCACACTAGAGTGAATGATATTTGAAAGATGTATGCGTCCAAATTCAATTTGCATTGTCAAAACTGACTGTTTATATTACACGGAAGATATAGAACATAAGCAAAATGGATAAAGCAGCTCTCCTCTTTTCCCTTGAAATCCTACATGTTTAATCCAGAAATCTTAGCTTAGAATCAGAAGTCATATTGTGTATCTTTTATTGGTGATTTTTAAAGTAATTACATTTACCATTTGAGAAGGCACAAAAACAAATTAGAACTAAAGTAGCTAAAAAGGACTAAAAGAAATGGGCACTGTGGCTAGATTTTGCTATGGACAGAAGTTTTCCTTTCTGGATAAAGTATCAATAACCTGTTTATCTTATATGTTAAAACCTGCCATCTGTTGATTGATTCATTTATTAATCAATTGATCATTTGTTTGCTTGTTCTATCATTTATTTTTAGCTTAAAAATTTTAAAATTTGGTCAATTATCTTGGTTGCATGCTTTGAAAATATTTAGGTTTCAAGTGAGTTTATTATAAAATGTCACTCAACCTCCCTGCTTCAGAAAGTCCTTAGCCCTCTAATCTGTTCCTTCTGAACAAATGTTGTCATTGAAAAGTTATGAGAGCTCTAGGGAGAATCTGTCAGTAAACCCTAGGATTACATCAGTATCAGAAAGGATGAAATGCCTCATGCATCCATTTATCCCTTCATCCGGAATATTTATTGAAGGTCTACCATGTACCAAATAGGTGCTAGATACTGGGGATGTGGTAGTGAGCAAAACAAAAGACTTCTACCCTTAAGGGAGTTTATAGTCTATTGGATGAGCACTTACTAATCAAATATTCATACAAATAAATGTTAAATTGCACCTATGATGCTATAATGGAGTGTGGCCCATGGTGCTATAAAATCTGGTAATAGTGAGATAGTCATAGTTGAGATCTGAAGGATGAGATAGAAAAAATTCGGTGAAGGTGTAGAAGAACACTGCCGGCAAAAAGAAGAGCAAGAAACAAGGAAGGCTCTTTGCTGGGAAGGAGCAAGCTGAGCATAAGCACTCTTGGTTAAGACACTCCATCAGCACTGCTGAGTGTGGGGAGGTCTCACTGAGAACAATTCCATCTCAAAAAGAATTCCATTTTCTTTGACTGATACTTGGGAAAACGAAAGGGACCAATTTCAGGTTAATAATTAGGCATGTAGGATGTTCAATGCATAGAGTAAGTTAAAGCATCAATTTTTTACCCGAGTTTAAATAGGACTTTTTACTTTCTGCCTTCATATTCCCCCCCTCCCCCCAATGCTGTTTTACCTACAGAATCACTTCCAACTTTTGCTTACATGGCATCACCTTCCTTTCTGCAGTATTCTTTTTACTGTACCAGTGTGTCAAACAAAGGATTTGTTTTTGAGCCACTAATGAGTCTCAGCAAAAGCTTCTGGTCTTGGCAGGAGGGATGCATTCCTAACTTCTCTAGTGGCTCCGGGACCGTCTGTTTTGATGTAATACTCTACTGGCAGTCAAGATCGTCTCCTGAGGATAGCAGTTCTACAGTTTGGATATGAGAGGGTGGAGGGGCAAAGCATTCTGGATGAATGCTGTAGGAGCATTGACTTTAAATCATGCACGTGCCTTTTCTATCTGTGACTCACATGATGCAAGGACGAGGAGGAGGATCGAGTGACAGGGTCAAGAGGGCAGACACTAAACCTCAGCCCTGCTTCTGGTTACTCCGAGATTTCCTTCCAGGATGACTTTGCGTGCATCGCCAGAGTGTGGAACGGTATCTTACCATGACGATTCTGTGGTTTGGGTTTGTTATCTTATCCTGTCACAGATAGGGCAAGAAGAGAAATTTTCTGATGCAAAGGGAGATTTTATTTGGCCAGAGGAATTTTGAAACCTTTTCGTACTACGCAGTTCAGGGTATTTTTTTTTTTTTCACTGTACTTTTTGAAGTCTGTGATCAGAAAATGCGTGTTTTCTCTAAAAAGAAATAAAAAAAGGCCCCAGGAGGGCCTCATTGATTGTAGTGAAATATATATATACTTATAGCCCTTTTTATGTTTTCACATGTTGCTTGTTGCTCTTTGCCCCGGTTGCATGTTTTCATCCACATTATTTTGGATGGCATTGAAAGTTTTGCCTCGGCCTTTTGTGCTCAGTTCAAAGGACATTCAGAGGGTTGACTAAGCCCAGCTGAGATGACTATATATTGCAAAATATTTTATTTCTGGTTCGTGCTGTGTAACTGACAGAGGCTTTTATACACAGTATCCAGCCAGTTGTTCCATAACCCTCGATGCAATTAGAGCAAGCATTATTCCTGTTTTAGGGATACATATCACAGGTTCCCACAGGCTAACGACTTCCCGAAGTCACACATCCTGTATTGGCAGAATCAGGCTTAGGACAAGGTGGTTAGACTCCTGGTCTGGCTCTCTTTATACTGTATCATGAAGCTGTATTCCTGGAGAGGTTGGGCTGTAAATGCAGAGCATTTGGTGGGTGCAGTCAAGTCCTGGAGGAGTGCATGACTCATTTCTCCAAAGCTTGGTGTATTCAAAATTAGAAAATTACAGCTATGAATAGTTGTTTTCCACTTGATTGGTCTAAAGTCAAGTGAATCCTATAGAAAACTCCTTTGACAGTGGGTTGCCTTGGCAATGGAGGAGCACAGCAGTACAATAGCTTTTACTGTATTTGAAATTCCAGCAGTTTACCTGACGGCTGTATCTTTCTGAAGGGTGTGGGCAGAGTCTGAACGGACTTTTCTGGTTGCTTATCAGCTTGGCCGTTGTCGTTCTTATTACAGCGGTCGCTCGTTTCCACAGATGTCTTTTAAAAATCTCTCAGTGTTGTTTCCTTTCTGAGTTGAAAATATGTAGAAGTATAAGGCCTTCAAATGACACTGGCAAATAGTAAGGGTCAGTGTATATTAATAAGTGACTTGATCACATTCACACATTAGCAAGGAGGAGGAGTTGGGACTTGAACCAGGGACTTTCTACTCCGCCTCTTACTTTCTCATCTTTCCAGCATACCATCCTACAGCAATGTCCTTCTTTCTCTCTGCCATGAACAGGCAGCTGCTGTACTAAGTTATTAGTGAGGGGGATGGGTTTTTAGAATAAAAGACTTAAGAGATGCTGCAGGAACATTTGAACTCCTGGAATAAAGTCAGCAAATTATTCTAAAAATGGAGAAACACCCTCCCGCCCTATTATTAAGAGCTGTTTGGTTCTAACCTAAATTTAGCTTTTAAAAAATTCCCCCCTCTTTGAATCCCATTAATAGTATATGAGGACTTGCGGATGTACCAGTTGATGTGACATGTCTGCTGTCATTGGCGGGGGCCGGGGGGGAGGGAGAG
This sequence comes from Myotis brandtii, assembly GCF_000412655.1. Lineage (NCBI taxonomy): Eukaryota > Metazoa > Chordata > Mammalia > Chiroptera > Vespertilionidae > Myotis > Myotis brandtii. The sequence continues at coordinate 954,396 of NW_005370660.1, forward strand.
ATGTGGCATTCCCACATTTTAAGCCCCCTGACCCACAGCCTGTCCCTGTGATTGGTCTGGTGAGAGTGAGGGCTGCAGCTGAAAGGCTCCTGGGGCACCAACCATGGTCTCATTTGCACGGTTCTCCAAGCAAATCAGTTTACATTGGTGGCCAAATAAACAGTTGGCTTGAGATTTTACAGAATTGGGATGGTCCCTCGAGGTGTTTACATTCACTTCCATCGTACTGTCAGACTTCTCCCTTTTTTCCTGAGAGTCCTGCTCGACCTTCCTAGGGGCCTAGGTGGTGGCAGCAATGGGTCCCCAGCACTACACATCTTGCATGTTTGCCTGCAGGGGTCCCCAGTGCTGCACTGTAGTCTCGTGTACATGCACACCTTCACTTGTGTGAGCCTCCACTTCTTCTCTGACTCTAAAAACAATAATACCTTACTTTATCTAGCACTTGACAGGTTGCAAGCACACTCTCATGCACAAGTGATTCTGATGGCGGCGTAGAGATTATTATTCCTACATGACACAAGAAACTATAGATCTGAAAGGTTAGATGAATATTCCAAGGAGAGGGGATAAGTGTGAGAAATAGTTAGGACTTGAGCATCCCAAGTCTTTTTTTTTCATATTGATTTTCAAAATTGGTGCCTTCCTCTTGGCTGAATTCATTAGTTGGTTTGCTAATTAGCTTCTTAAAGTTTACAGAAGATTTAGATGTCTTGAAATAATTAAATAGGGGTGAAAATAGATGTCAAAACCAGGGAGAACATATAATATGAAGAACTACCAGAACCAATATTGTTATCAGAGGTGAATTTGATTTGCCTCTGAGCTTCCTGGCAGCCAAGATAAAAAGAAAGACACAATCAGTTACTTGTTTCTGTAAAGGAAAAGCATGGTAAAGGGAAGTGAAGATTTTACCAAGATTATATTCTAAAAGGAATGTTTTGCTTGAAGCTTTAGATAATGGGCAGTAAGGATAAGTGAAGATAATTCTCTCAATCAAATTATATAGCTATGCAATACAGTAGTCCTCCCTTGTTTGTGGGGAGTGTGTTCCAAGACTCTGGGTGGATTCCTGAAACTGTGGAGTGTACCAAATTCTGTACATCCTATGTTTTACCTATGCATACATACCTATGCTAAATTTAATTTATAAATTAGGCACAGTAAGAAATTAACAGTAAGTAAGAGTATAATAGAATAGGTATAACAACATACTGTAATAAAAGTTATGTGAATGTGGTCTCTCTCAAAATATCTTGTACTGCACTCATCCTTCTTGTGATGATGTCAGATGATACTACATAAAGTGATGAAGTGAGGTGAGTAATGCTGACATTGCACTGTAGCGTCAGGCTACTATAAAGGTTACTTGAACACAAGCACTGCCATACCACAATAGTTAATCTGATAACCTAGAAGACTAACAAGTAACTAAAGGGCAGGGAGCATATACAGTATGGACACGCTGGACAAAGGGATGACTCATGTCCTGGGCAGATGGAGCAGGACAGCATGAGATTTCACCCAGAATGGTGCACAATTTAAAACTTACAAATTGTTTATTTCTGGAAATTTTCATTTAATATTTTTGGACTGTGGTTGACTGTAGGTAACTGAAACTGTGGAAAGCAAGTCATTACTATAACATAAAAATGCATTGCAAGGGAGCTAACATTTGTTGGGTGCTATTATGTATCAGGCATTATACTAGGGACTTTGCATGCCTCATTTTGTTCAACTTCCATAAACATGTAATTATTACACCTATCTTTTATTTGTTTTGTTTTTGTTAATCCTCACCTGAGGATATTTTTTCATTGATTTTTAGAGAGAGCAGAAGGGAGGGAAGGAAGGGGAGAGAGAGAAGGAGGGAGGGAGAGAGAGAGAAACATTGATGTAAGAGGCATGGATTGGTTGCCTCCCCATGTACCCTGATAAGGTCTGGTATTGAATCTGCAACCCAGGTATGTGTCCTTGACTGGGAATCGAACCCATCGCTCTCCAGTGCACAGGCCAATGCTCTAAACACCATGTCACACTGGCCAGGGCTACACCTACCTTTTAAAGTTATCATTGTACCCACTTGCTGATAAGGGAACTCAGCCTCAAAGACGTTATATAACTTCTTCAAGATCTGTAGTAAGGAGTAAAACTGTAAATGAGAACCTGACTTTGTCTCATTCTAAAGCCCATGCGCTTCCCACTCTAGCATGTTGTTATCATGCTTTAAGAAGGTCAGTTAACTGAAAGCAAGTATATCAGATTCTAGGTCTTTTGTGCTTTCTAGGGATGATTTTTTAGAGGATCATCTCGTGTAAATGTCACTTCTCTCTCATCTAGGCCTTGGTAGGAGGTGGGAAATAGAAATCTGTTGTTCTGTTGCTGCTTGAGAGTGTTTATTATCCCTAAACTAGGAATAATAGTTGTTTATTGTTGTTGTTGAATACTACCTGCTCTATACATTATCTTCTTTAGTCCTCCCAGCAGCCCAGTGAGGAGGGTACCATTTTTATTCCCATTTTGCAGTTGAGGAAAGAGAGACTCACTGAGGGTAGATGACTCACAAAGGGTCATAGAGTGTCACAGTGGCAACATTCAAACACAGGTCACTCTGTCTGTAATGGGCATGTTGTGCTATTAGGCCTCTGGTTAAGCAAGTGCAAAAGTGACTAATCTCTTGGTAAAACACACCAAGATTCTAATCTAGACTCTTGTCTGGAAAAAATATTACCTCATCTCAGCACTGAGATAGACCGCAGGGATAGCTACAGGCAAGTCTGAATTTTCCCCTGACAGGCATTGGGTCAGTTCAAGCTTTAGTGTACAGAGTTTAACATCATTTATCATCAATGATACAACAGTGACATGCAGAAATTCCAAAGGTGTTCCTGATAATTTTCATAGCCATAGGAAAACCTTAAAAATGTTTCAGTGGATTTTATGTTTTGTGGGGTCTCTGAGGAAGCCCCAGGTGAATTAACCACTCGGTATAGGGGTGTCAAGAATTGACATGGATAAGTAAAATTTTGGAGAATACAGCCAAATGTAATGATTTTAGTTTAGAATAGTTAATATAGAACTGTTTTTTTTTTAACCCTCACCCGAGGATATGTTTTTATTGATTTTTAGAGAGAGGAAGGGGAGAGAGAGAGAGGAAGAGACAGAGAGAGAGGGAGGAAAAAAAAAAGGAGGAGGAGGAGGAGGAGGAGGAGGAAAGAGAAACATCAATATGAGAGAACTATAGATCGGTTACTTCTTCTACATGCCCCGATGGGGGATCCAACCTGCAATCTTTTGGTGTACGGGACAATGCTCCAACCAACCGAGCCACCTGGCCAGGGCCAGAGCTGTTCTTATGACAGTCCTTCAATACTATGGTCAATTATATAAGTCACTCCCGTTTTGTGATTATTCTGATAGAGTGCTAATCACAACCGTTATCATCATTACAGTCAGAATAGGTAATGCTGTGAGGGAGGTATAATTGTTAACTCCATTTTATAGATGAAGAAATGTAGAGAAATGAGTAACTCACCCAAGGCACACAACTGATAAATGGTTTGCTCACTGTACTAGTCTGCTCGTTATATGTGGTGGGTCAAATAGAGATACATATGCCCCTCTTCTTCATTGCAGGTTACAGTGCAGCCAGTTCATATGCAAGTGCTTTTAAATCCCTAAAAACAGAAATTAAAAATAATGGGGGAGGGATGCAGAAAACAGCTTAAGGTGACTAGATTCCTTAGGAAGAGATCATGCCTGTCCAGCTTAATTCTTGCAGTGGGGCAAGTACCAAATGCCTGGAAATCTCTACTGAGCTCATGTAGTTCGGTTCATCATTGGTTTCAGTCCACAGAATCAAAAGCTGATTAGAAATCCAGAAAAACTTGATCTTAAGACATTGTTCTTGACAGGTTCCCTCACAAGGTAATGTTTCAATCGTTGATAGTACATACTTTTGCCTAAGTCCACTTGCTCAACAAGCTGAATATTGCATTGACAATTCTAGATGTATATATTGATAGCAAATTGGTACAAAGTTCTGAAAGAACAGCTGAGTGATTAAGCAGTCTGTAGCTCTAGGTAGCAAATTGGTTACGACTAAAACCTGGGGTAGGATACGTGGCCGTGGGCCATTTTACTAACGTCTGAGTCTCAGTTTGCTTACCTGAAAAAAATGGGGATAAAACTACCAAACTCATAAAGTTGTTGTGATGATTACATGAGATAATCAACACAAAATGCTTAGTCTGGTGCCTGGCATAAGCTTTCAATAAATATGTATCATATCAGGTTGCCCGTTAAAAATGGTTAACGATGCTCTGAGTCCATTCAGACAAAATTATACATGAAGAATTAGAGCAAACAGCTTGACAAAGATTGGGAGTCACCAAATGGAATATTCCTGAATAATTTAGGTGTCAGAATTTAAGTCTGCACATGCAGTTGGTATTGTTAGAAGAGTTCGAAGCTCTAATGATCAAACTCTAGAATTTATTTTCTGACCTGAAAGGAATGATGATGGTGCTGTGGCAGAGCAGAGAGAGCACTGAGCTGGGCTCAAGAGGCGGAGTTCCAGGCCAGCTGTGCACCTTTTACCAGCCACTTGACATTCGGTGCAATACTTGAATGTTTTGGGACTTCAATTTACTGAGCTGTAGAATGAGGGATTGGTGTAGGTAATCTCTAAATTCCTCCTAGCTTTCATATTCTACTGTAAATTAGTTTAGGTTATATGAAGCTAGGTAAACTCACCAGTTAAAAAAAAAAGGTGCCAGTAAGGGCTTTTTAAAGATATTTCCAAATAAAACAGAGAGGACATAACTGAAAATACAACAGAAATTCCAAAGTGGGTTGCTGAAGATTCGTTTTTTGTTTTTTTTTTAATTTAAATTTCAAAACTTTCCTTAGGGCCAAATGACCCTTTACTGTCTTTCATTGATTTCTTTGAGAAATGTCCTCAGCTCATTCACAGGCTTCGGATCTTTTGCTTCCTTCCTTGATTGAAAAAAATTCCTTTCAGTTCTTTTCACTGCAGCAGCAGGAGTGGCCCCAGAGGATGCAGCCACAGGAAACGTCTCTGCTTTAATTGTTGCCCATGGCAGCACAGCCCTTTTCTGAGTCGCCCTGAGCTGCCACCAGAGTGAATATATGAATGAATCAAATGAATAGGGAATATAAGTCCAAATAGCAGAACAGTTTTCTTCTCCCAAATAACAGTTTTGTCTTGAGCAAAGGGTCATTTAGACTGGAGATGTGGCTGGCACGGTGCCCTGGAAAGGCTTGTCACTTTCTTTCTACAAGGCAGGACTTCCTGAAAAGTTCCCCTTTCGTCTGGGACTTGTTCTGAGTGGCTGTCATAATTTTCCTTAAAATAATGGTGACAGGGAGTGATGATTAAGTGTAGAGTACATTATACAACTGGTCTTTGCCTTTCAAAGTTTCAAGGTAATACGATTTTTCTCAGAAATTTAGCTCTTCTGTCTCTGATGGTGCTTTGAGATATATAGCGGGCTGACCACATCATATATTATTTAGTTAAACCTTCACATTTAATATTGAATGTGAGACAGCTGAAGAAAAGTCACTTGGCCAGGGTGGCCCAAAGAGTTAACTTAGGCCTCTAACACTCAAGCAAGTATTTTCTTTACCACGCCACAATTCCTTCCTCTACTGGGCTGTGGCTTCCTCATTCTTACAAAACCTGAATTTGTCACAGCAGTAACGATCTTCCCCCAACATTAGAACTTAAGTGGAGCCCTAGCTAATTTGGGTCAGTGGCCAGAGCATCAGCCTGCGGACTGAAGGGTCCTGGGCATGTACCTTGGTTGCAGGCTCCTCCCTGGCCCGGGGCCCGGGGCCCCGGCCAGGGCGTGTACAGGAGGCAACCAATCAATGTGTTCTCTCACATTGATGTGTGGCTCTGTCTTTGCCTCTCTTTTCCACTCTCTAAAAATCAATGGGAAAATATCCTCAGGTGAGGATTAAAAAAAAAAAAAAAGAAGCGAAAAGATTTTCCTTCTTTGCAAAGCCATGCTTCTCAATGACTTTCTGCAAGTGATCTGAGCAGAACTCCCGTTTCCTCCTGTGAAACAAGGGGCTAGACTAGCCGGGGGCAAACTATGGCCCGGGGGCCGGATCCGCCCGTTTGAAATGAATAAAACTAAAAAAAAAAAAGACCGTACCCTTTTATGTAATGATGTTTACTTTGAATTTATATTAGGTCACACAAACACTCCATCCATGCTTTTGTTCCGGCCCTCCGGTCCAGTTTAAGAACCCATTGTGGCCCTCGAGTCAAAAAGTTTGCCCACCCCTGGGCTAGACCCTAGGTGAGCTCCAGAGTCTCTTCCAGATTTACAGTTCATGGTTCTCTGAAAAAATTTTTTTTTAAATAAAAAGGACTGTGGTATGATCTTAATTTTCTCTTTATTAGAATTTAAAGCCTTCATATGAGAAATAGAAATTGGTATCTAACAACGAACTTGTTAAATAAAATGTTTTGGAAATGTCCCCTTTGATATAAAATATGCACGTTGTATACATGTATGTAATGCTACAGGAAGTTAATTGAATGACAGATTCTCTTTCAAAGCTATTTGAGGGATTATAATGCCACGTTAAATATTGTGTGTCCTCTTGGAATTGACAATCTATGAGCAATAGCTTAGTGATAATTGGTATCTAACAATGAACTTGTTAAATAAAATGTTTTGGAAATGTCCCCTTTGATATAAAATATGCACGTTGTATACATGTATGTAGTGCTACAGGGAGTTAATTGAATGACAGATTCTCTTTCAAAGCTGTTTGAGGGATTATAATGCCACGTTAAATATTGTGTTTCCTCTTGGAATTGACAATCTATGAGCAATAGCTTAGTAATGCCAATGAAATATAAACTGTTAGTCTTGAACAATACACAACATCAGTGAGTGGCCAGGGACATTTAACTTATTTTCTCTCTTTTGTTTCTCTTTAATTTTCTGAGCGAGATAGCTGCATGATGCATGTTATTTCATTCTTATATTTCTTAGTTGCATGACCTCAGGTCTTGCTCACTGACTGGTACAAGTTCTGAAAAAGAGCGACTTTTTAATGAACGCTATTAAAAAACCTTGTAAAGTTAAGTTTGGGATTTGAACAGAAAGGAAATGGAAAAATGATTGTCGTTCTTAGGAAAGAAAAAGCAGCATGGCTTGATAAAGTTCCCAGTGGGCTCTGTGGGAAGCCAGATAATAACCCGTTTGGCCAGTGCATTACAGTGTACAGCAAGCAGACGGGTGGGGTAGTCGCCTCGGGGAGAAGGGCAGCCCTAACACTGATTTTAACTGGACAAGAACCATGTCAATCGGCATTAATGCGTGGAACACCCACGTCTGTGACGGGATTTTTCAAATGTGCAAAGAAACAGGGACCCTTACATGTAAAGCCGAGGTGTGACAATGCTACATAGACTTGGTTTGTAAATCTAAAGAGCAAAATTTTGTCAAGAAAATACCTATCACGTGTCCTCTCATGCATTTTGGAAAAAGCACGCCTGTCTTTGTCTTTTGTGATCACCTAGAACTGTTGATCTGCCTCAGAGCAGCAACCATGACCATAGCTCTGCTGATGTGTTTTATGTTTCTTTCACATCACTATACTCTTCACTCCTTTCTCCCCCATCCCCTAATTTTAACTGGACAAGAACCACGTGAGTTAAAATCATTTCTCTTTCATTGTCTTAGGAAGCCTTTCTGTGAAGACCCCATGTCCATCTTTGGTCTCTGTGCTCGTTCATGGTGCTGTCTCCTGGAACAAGAGGGCAGTTTGGGTGCAGAGTGTCTGCGGTGGCTGCAATGTGTGCGGTCTGGGCATCTGACTCAGAGAGAGAGCCGCTCCTGTCCTCAGTCAGTCACACAGGATCGAACTTTTCTGCCTCAGTTGCATTGAATGTCTTGGCCTCTGTGTGTGGGAAGCCAGCAGAATCTTGGCAGGATCAGGCCTGAGGGCTACTCTTGTCTCATATGTGCAAGCTCACAGCCTCATCACCTTAATTTCCAAGGAAGTAAATGGGAGGCTGTTGGGGGAGTGCCTTTTGAATCAGCATTATTGCTATATGGTCTCCCCTTCTTTCTCTTAGAGTCACAGTTGTAGATCACCAAATGGTACCCATTAAAAATGTATTGCTACTTAAAGAAATCGTATTAGTTATGAAACTTCGATTACCTTTTTTTTTTTCCTGCAACATTTCCACTGGTTTTGCAGGCGTTCCAGGTCCTAGGGCACTTCCCTGTGGAGTTCAGTGTAAGCTGATCCCAGCTGGTCCCCGTGTCATCCTCTCAGACCCAAGTGAGCTTTTTATAGTCTGGTGCTGCAGATCCCTTCTCCTTTTGCTTCTTTATGCTAAATGAGGAGAGCAAATGATCATCTTAGAGAATTTTCTCAGTAGTCAGCGTTCAGGAATAGATCTTTTTTTTTTTTTCTGTCTTGACTTGTAAAGTCTGTAAACTTCTGCTGGAAACTTAACCCATGGTGATAAGGGTAATTGGAGTAATGCTAGGAGTAGTATGATGTCATAGGTAAAAATAAGCCTCTATCAGTTATATTTCCCAGAATGGCAATAAAAGGTTTCTCCTTGTCATTTAGACTGGGATCATTTTAGATATGATACTCTCTGCCAGATTCATTACTACTCCTTTAATGGTAGAAAAACTTGGTTTCTGCTCAAAGTATTTTTCAAAGAATTTGAGCACAAAGGGAATTTAAGGGCCAGCTGTTCTCTCTCTCACCAAAGTAAAAATCTTTGCTATAATTTTTCTGACTGATCATAATTCATACTCCTAGGGCCAGGGACTCATTGTTTGCACTGTGGTCCATTCCATTTGTGGATAGTTTTAATAATTAAAATGCTTTTCTTTACATGGGATCAAAATTGGACTTTCCATGATTTTGACCCTTTGGTCTTGGTAATACAATTGATCATCTCCCCCTCCACCCCTCCACAACAGCCGTTGAAAATAAGAAGGAATTGTAACATCTCTCAGCTTTGTGTGACTTGCTGTTTTTATGTTATTTTAAAGCTATATTCTACTTACCTGTCTTCTTCCAAGTCACTGCTAACAATGTCAAATAGAACAGTGTGCTACTTTTCCAAGCTGATCTTGGTTCATCAGTCAGCTCTGTGCTTATGTCTTTCTGCACCTTTGCATGGAAACTAGAAGGATGACTCACTTGTGCTTCTTGGTCTTTGAACACCTTTGCTCCCACTAGTGATTTATTTCCCATTCTCTTGTATATTTCTGTATTCTTACACTTTGTGTTTTATGTCTTGTTTCCAGTTTTATATTGTCCCCTGGTCATGTCTGGTTTTCTGGGGTTTCCTACTTTAATCATTTTGGGTAACTACCTGACAACTTCTTTCATTAATAGCTATAAGACTTGCAGTTCTTATTAAAAATTCAGATTTTTGGCCTTACTCCCAGAGACTTTGACTGAGTAAGTAAGGGTGTTGCTCAGGAATGTTTTATAAAAGCATGCCATGTGGATTCTCTTGCAAGTGGTCAGAGGACGAAACATTGAAAAACATTGAATGTAAAAGATGATGCTTTCCCATTTACCAGTCGGTGGGTGCTTTGTATTGTATTGTCAAAGGATCGTTTGCCTTGGAGACTTGTATCTCTCCCCTGGCACGTGTCTCTTTCTTGTATTGTAGTGAAATACAGAAACACCTAACCAAATGGAATCATCACCAGCAGCTTCTATAACTTTATGCAAAGTCAGGTCAAACACTATATGTTGTCTTTGGTTATGATATGTAGAAAACACTCAACTTATTAAGACGGACAGAATGATATTGCCTTAACATTTGTGTATAGTTGTACTATTAAGCGGTATTTTCACGGACATTGTCTCAATTGATCTTTATAAAAAACTTTTGCAGTTGGTATTGTTAGTTTCATTTTATGACGTGATGTAGAAAGTTTAAAGTTGTGAGTAAGTAGTAGAAGTGATACCCTAACCCCTATTGTTTATACTCCAAAATTAGGTAGGATTTATTATGTGCTAGGAACTATGATGTACATGCAGTTCATTCTCTTTCAATCTTAATAAGGACACTCTGAGGTAAGTATTATTATTATCTTTATTATCATCATGACTTTTTTTTTAAATTTGGCTCTTGATGAGGTTAAGTAATAGGAACTTCTCAAGGTCACGCCTTTAGGAAATGTCAGGGCCAGGATTTGAGCTAGGCTTGTCTGACACCAGAGTTCATGCTCTTACCCTGGGTAGTGTGTTGGCAGATTGCCTGGATTGATTATGGTGTTCTAATTAGACGTCTGTATTCCCAGAAGGATGGGTGGTAGTATTTCCAGGCAGGTTACCAGTACACATTGCAGCAAGTTGCCAATATACATTATACAAAGCCATGCCACAAATCTCTTTAGAAAGTAATAGAAAAGAAAGTAAAAGAAAAGAAAGTAATAGAAAGATTTAACCAGAAGGGAAGTAGACATTCATACTATGAAAGGAAATAAAACCAAATGAAAGGAAACAAAATTGTACATTTTTATTTTTTACATATGTATTTTTATTTTTTAAATTAAATTTATTGGGTTGACACTGGTGACCAAAATTATCCAGATTTCAGGTGCACATAAAACTGTACATTTTTAGAAAACTTGATAAAAATAATATTTGCACTCTTTAATCACCAGGAGTACAATGGGTGGGCAAGGCGTTAAATTGTGGTCTACTTACATTCTGATAATGTTAGCTATTCTTTTTGAAGAAGTAATAAAGTTCTCTTGTGTTTTACAGGCTTTTGAGTGTTGTTCCGTCTTTCATTTATGGGATCATACTTCCAGTCCTAATACCAACTGGCATTTGACCTTTCATGCTTATATCCTTGGCAGTGATTGTCTCTATATCTCCGATGTACAGTATGGCCTTTGTGTTTTAATCAGAAGTTTGCTTTCATCTTGTGTTGTTGTGCTATACTCGCCACCCCCCCCCCCTTGATAGAAAAGTCTCACTGATGCTGTATTTATCCTAGTTTTCTTTATGAAAGTTTGAAATTAAAAATTTTGGTTTCGCAAAGGACTTGTATGCATGCATATGAGCATAACCAGTGGACCTGGGGCGGGGTGTGTGGTGTGAGGGCATGTGCTGGGGGGTGAGGGCGGCTGGGGAGAGGTCAATGGGGGATAAAGGAGACATATGTAATACTTTAAACAATAAAGAATTTAAATAAAAAAAGAAAGTAAAAATAATTTTGGTTTCGGTTGTAATCCAATGATTACTTTTAACACATTGCAGACCAGTAGTTTTATTGCTAGCTTTACCCAGTGGCCAGATAAGTTTCTATTGAAAGAGTACAAAAAACGGTTTACATAACTGCTAAAGGCACGCTTTAAAATTAAATGCCCATTGCATTTTGAAGTTATTACATATTCTTACAAGCTAATATCTTTTTAAAGTATGATACTTTGTAAAACACTGTGTAATATGAAGTGAGAATTCTCGTGATCCGTCCTCAATGTATTTTAATACAGAAGAAATAAAAATGTTGAAATATTTTCCCTCCTGAATCCTACTCTGAATTATGGGTCAAAACAAAGCATGTGTGTGTGTGTTTGTGTGTGTGTGTGTGTGTGTGTATATATATATATATATATATGTGTGTGTGTGTGTGTATATATATGTGTGTGTGTGTGTGTGTATGTATGTGTATATATATAAATTGCTAAATTTCACCCAGATTTAGGATAAGTAAATTATTTGAACCATTTTTTTTGGGTCACAAGTCAAGCTTTACCATAACCTTGTATCATCTATTACTGTTACTGATGAAAATCCCAGGATCTAATATGTTGTCCTAACATCTATTAATCTCTCTCTACCAATGTCCATTTAGCAACTGTTCATATTCATCTGACTTTTAATACTTACCAATTACTTATTAGTATCTTTCGGCTCCGATAGTCTAGGGGGACTGTGCCAGAAAGGAGCAGCATTCAGGATGACGTCTTATTTGAATTGAGTCTGCCTTGCATGGTGGCCTACTTGAAAGCCATGAGAGGAAGATCTGGGATACATCAGTCAGAGCTATCTTTTCTAAATGCTTCTCCTTCAGGGGGAGGCTGAAAATGTCAGAGGCCCTGCTTTCTATGGAGACAGTGAGTCCATGCAGCTCTTGATGGTTTGGCTTGATAAAAAGGAGTCGGAGAGCAAACGCAGGGTAGGGCCTCTACAGGAGCTTTCAAGAGCATCGAAGCCATCAGGCCAGTATCCTCACTCAAGAAATCTTGTGGAGTTCAATGTTTGTTCAATTAAAAACAACCCATGGAAATGCCAGGCAGAGCACCCTGCTTTTCCCCTCACTCCATCCTATGAGTGAGATAAACTCTGTGGTAATTCTCTTTTTTTCTCCTTTGTATGACTGGCATCAAAACACGAATGACCTTTGTAACTTTTAGTGAAATGCTGGAAGCTTCTAGACTTTTAGTGTGGCTGGAGGAATTACATTCTAGGTTCTCAGACTTCAGGGACTTATGCAGAGGAATAGGCTGACCTTGGGCATGTACTTTTTTATGCCTTTGAGAGTAGCACTGAGCAAAGCAGATTGGGGAGGCAGTATTGCAATACAGACAGGAGTGAGTAAGTAGGTTAGTTAAGAAATTATTCCTTATCCTTCCAGGAGGTGATAAGCTAAAGAGGAAAGCATGAGAAAGGGGATTAAGCTCATCTGAAGAGGGAAAGTGTTTATAATGGAATATTTTTAAGACCTTTTATTGAAGAAAATTGTATCTCTTTTGATTAAAATGTGTATTGGATGTATAACATTTCTTATTGGTATAGGATTTGGGTATAGGATTAATACATTGGCCAGCCATGACAACTACTTTATTGATTAATAACTAATTAGTGGATGCCTGCTGGAATTGGAGTCCCAAAATGTTCTAAATTTTTTTTAATAAGAACTAAAATGTTATTATAAATGAGACATTCCCTACTTCCAAGGCATTTTATAATCTAATAGGGATAAAGATAAAGAGCATATATGATACTAGTTGAGAGCACATGCCAAATAACATATCAATAAGTGGGGAAAAACCCCAGTGTAAATTGTATATCTAAATATTGAGTGATTAAGGGATGTTAATGGTAGGAGGCTAGTGAGGAAGGAGGTGGATTTTGAACTGGATAAGGAAACATAAATTTGCAGCAGAAGTAAGGTTGGCATTTTGAGTGAGAAGAAAGGCATGTGAGAAGACACAGATTTGGGAATGACAACAAGTAAGTCCTGGGTGATGGTTCCTAAGCCCACTGGCTTGGTCCAGATCAGTGATGGCAAACCTTTTGAGCTCGGCGTGTCAGCATTTTGAAAAACCCTAACTTAACTCTGGTGCCGTGTCACATATAGAAATTTTTTGATATTTGCAACCATAGTAAAACAAAGACTTATATTTTTGATATTTATTTTATATACTTAAATGCCATTTCACAAAGAAAAATCAACCAAAAAAAATGAGTTCACGTGTCACCTCTGACACGCGTGTCATAGGTTCGCCATCACTGGTCCAGATGGAACTTCCATGGCCATGGATAATTTGTGATGAATTTGATTATTGATTTGATGCGATAGACAGTAGGAATGTGCCATAGGTTCTTGAAAACAGCAGGTCCTCGAATAACATCATTTTATTAAAAGTCGTTTTGTTATAACATTGATGAGATGCCAAAAAGAACTCTTATTTATATCAATATGTTAGTGGTAAAGTTGGTTTGGTTATACTTCACTTAAAGTTACAAAACCTATGGATGATGTTAAGTGAAGACTTACTATATATGCAATGTGCTAAAAATGATAGATATGATAATTATTTAGGCAGCAATATCTATGATGGATTGGAGTGGTAGAGCTAGAGATGGGGTGAGTGTCAGGGGGCTGTTTCATAATCCAGAGGTTAAATAAGGAAGATTTAATGTGGGGTGTTGGGAAAGTGTGCTGGCCTAGAAAAAAGTGAGCTCAGTTTTGATGTTCCATTTCAGGTGTCAGGGGTCATAGCCTGAGATGAGATCCCAGTTTAGAGGTCAAGCCTTCATCATTGATTTTTGAGGCACCTGTGCAAGGCGATAGTCCAGTAATGGATGTGGTATCTGCTTCGTGGTGGTGAATACTGAGGGAGAAATGCAGAAAGCTGAGTTCTCAACCTTAGGAGCTTTTGCCAGCCAAGGGGGTGGAGGCCAAAAAAAGAACAGTCAGCAAATGAGACACAGAGAACATCCAGAGAAACCATGCGAGGAGAGAATTTCAACAGTGCTAAATGAAGCATAGAGGTCAAGGGTATTGAAAACTTGAGCAAGGCCTATGGGACTTGTTAAGGGAAAGGTCTTTAGAGACTTAGAAAAATTCGTTCCCAGTGACGTTTCAGTGCAAAAGTGCATCAGGGATTTTCTAGGTGCTCTGCATGACAAGGGGTTTAATGTTTAATAAATAAATCCCTTCTGTAATTGCTTTAGCACATATGCCTGGGTAGCTGGGTCTTCAGTATTTCAAGGGAAACTGTGTGGTCACCTCAGGAAGGAATTGAGGTTAGGTATCTCATATTATGCAAATCAATGAGGTGATCTGGTGTGTTATGTGAGAGAGAAATTCTCAAAGCTAAACTATTGGGCTGAAACTATTAGATTCACAAGATCATTTTGGCTCCAGGGAAAATCTCTGGGAAAATGTAAAACCCAAGCAATTGCTTGAAAGCTCCGCATGGGTCCTGTTATTTGGTATATGCTAATGGACGAGCCTGACGTATTTGTCATAAATGTTGAGTTGTAGAAAATGATAAGAATCAGGTTTGTTTATGAAGATAATTAACATAAAAATGGAGGCACCAAAGAAATGTTGGTCAAGATTGAATCAAAGCTCTCAATTTAATGGCCTATTACTAACATGATGCCAAGAGAACGTAGCATCAGTCTAATTGAATAAATGGAGTTGATAGGTTAGGTATGGTGAAGAACTCAAAATTTAAAGGTCAGCAGATATTTTTTCATCACTCAAGGGGAGAAATTTATAGAAAAACCCCCACAAACTTTTCAATTTATTTCTCATTCAACTAATTAGTGGTAGTTTCATTAATTATAAAATCTGAAACTATAACTATAACATGATCTAACTTAGATGTAAATAGGTGAAAATATGCTTTTCTGGTGAGTTCAATATGTGATTTTGGATTTATAATCACATCACAGCAAGTTAGTTGAGAAGGGATGAAGGTAAAAATGGGATTAACTTTTTCCTTTTGCCTTTAGCTTATTTTTCTTTAATGTTCAGGTGGTAGTTGTCTAGGACTCACTAAGGGCTAAATATAGTTTTGTTATAATTGAGAATGTGACCTTAATGTTTCTACAGGTTTCCATGTCTTTTTTAAAAAAAATATTTTTATTGATTACAGAGAGGAAGGAGAGGGAGAGAGAAACATCAATGATGAGAGAGAATCATTGATGGGCTGCCTCCCACACACCCCACACTGGGGATCTAACCTGCAACCCAGGCATGTGCCCTGACCGGGAATCAAACCAGTGACCTCCTGGTTCATAGGTTGACGCTCAACCACTGAGCCACGCTGGCCAGGCCAGATATCCATGTCTTTACAGCAGAACATGAATTTCTTGTGCTGTTTCTCTTATGTAAAATAAGAGTTTTCCATTGCTCTATGAAATGTAATTTACATGGGTGAACTTGAACTATGCTTAAACTTGGATTGCATGGACACTGAAATATTCCTAGTAATCTGTTTAAGTTGATACTTGGCTGTGATAGTGTTTCTTCTTGATTTTCCAGAAGCTGCTGTACAGTATAGGATGTACAGGGTGTGGCTAAAGTAGGTTTACAGTTGTGAGTATGCAAAACACAGAGTTTACTCTTATATTATTATTTATTCTTGTATTATTTTCCATATGAACAACTATAAACCTACTTTTGCCCCACCCTGTATATTGAATTAAGCCAATAATTTTCAAAAGGTCTCGAAACTTTATAAACTTACTTACTCGAAGTCCACCTTATTACTGCAAAGTTCCAAAGTGACATATAGTTATTACAGAAACTAAAAGAACACAAAATAAATTATAGATACTTGAGAAAATGGAAGGGAAAAGAAGAGACTTAAATGGAGACAAGAAACAAGTATAAAACTTAGATAGTCACGGTTATGTGGTTTATGCGGACCTCACTTTTGTTTTTTTAAGTTTTCCACCAGGCAGGGCAAAATATGAAACTTGATTACTTAATTTATAGGGACCACAAATTAAAAACAGGTTACTTGTTTAGGAGATGCACAAGTAATCCCCAACACAGAACCCAGAAAGAAAGAGAATGTGGTATAATGCAACGAATGATGCCCTTAACATCTGGACTGGAGACCAGTCAAGGTCACCAAGTCCCATCCCCGGAGCTGGCTCCGAGAGTCCACACACTACTGGTGTCACCCGCCAAGTCAGTTCAATGGTGAGTCTTCAGGGTCAGTCAGATAATTCTCTTAGTAACTACCATTGGAGTGACAATTTTTCTTTTCACCCCACGCGTTTTGAACTTTCAGGGCAGCCATTACATACCCGTGTCACTCTGAAGGTCAGGCACTGGGATTGCAAATGTTCAATGTGCCGGCTCACCTCTTACGGGGATCAGGGAAGGGTGCACTTTCCTAACAGCAGTGAAGGGTGAGTAATTTTTACACAGTTGGTGTTGGAGCATGTGATAAACTCCAAGGAATAGTTAGGGTCTTCAGTTCCCCAATGGAATACTGGAGAACTGAACCTGGCAAAAGTTTCTAGAAATCGTTTTCCTGTCCCCTTCATAACCAGAAGTATATTAGTAACTACTGCAATTTTTTTTTTCTAGAATGAGGAGGAACATTCAGAAAAATAAACGAAATAAAATAGCAGTAAGAGTTCCATGAGTTTAAGGGAGAAGCACATTCTCCAGTTAGGCAAGGTGCCTCTGTGCTGCCGTGGAGCCATTCCCTGACAGGTGTGAACCGCGCCTTCTCTCTCCTCGGCCTGCTCGTTGTATTTCCCTTGGCACCTGGTTCGGGCTGTTGGAGACCTTGGTAAACTCATCACATTAGATCATGGGTTGATGTAAGTTCATGTTGGATGTTTTTGAAATTGGTTGGGGCCGGGCTCAGGGAAGAATGTATGTCCACAACCGCCCTGAAAGAGATTCAACAGGTTTGAAATGTTTTCCATGGCAGCAGCGTGGGGAGTCATGTTTCTTTCGCAGGGAGCTGCGAGAGTGCCTGTGAGGAGAGCGTTCCCGACCTGCGAGGCTGGTTTGCTATAGGTTAGGTGAGGCCCGTGGAAGCTGTTTGTCAGGGAGATTTTGTCATTACTTATAGGAGATGCACATGCCACCAACTAAAGACGGGGACTAAAACCAAACCGATTTCTATCTTGTGGTATGTTTTCTTTTCATTTAAACTTTAGAGCTTGCTGCCTTCAAAGTAGTTTGTTTTCTCCAGCCAGTGATCTGTAAAGAATGGAGGTAACCAAAATTGTTACAAGTATTTCATTTAGAGATATAGTTAACTTAAAACACGACAAGTCAGTAGTCAAAAAGACAGTTTAGTTTTTTTCTCTGCCAAAAATTCTATCTTGTTCCATAAAACAGCTTCACAAACCTTTGCTTTTCCCAGACTATGTATTTAGCTTTCTGTGATTTTGAGCATTTGGGTGTGCCATCATTATACAGCATGCTTATTCAGACCTTAAAATTTTAGATACAGTTGGCTGGGGGAAATACAAATTCAGCAATAGAAATGGGGGACAGAGCTCATTTGTGTAGGGAGTGATAATTGGAGACAAAAGACTAAAATATAGGAACATCACAGTTGTGATGTTGATTTAGGAGTCACCTATTGTACTTCAAATATATTTGTCTTACTGCAAAAGTAATATGTATGTATATGTATTAAAGAAAATATTATTAGTGTTGATAAGCAACAAGAGGAAAACAGTTATCTAGGGCCTGTAGATAGTCATTAATGTTTTGGATATATCCTCCCGCGTTTCTTTATTAAACAGACATATTTTTGATAAAAATGTTATCATACTATAAATACTGTTTTCATAACCTGCTATTTTCTCCTAATAGCAGGTCATTACATAGGTTCAGAACTCAGTATAATTTTTAGTGGCTATTATATAAGTGTACCGTGGCTTCTTTAGTCATTCCCCTGTTTTGGGGTGTGAGGTTCTTCCTCATTTTGATTACCATAGGTAGCACTTTAATGAACATCCTTCCCTATAGATAAACCCTTGAGCCCATCCATGGTTGTTTCCTCAGAATAAAATCCCAAAATGTGGATTTTTCTGGATGAAGGCGTAAGCAGAACTAAAAGCTTCTGCTGCACAGCATCACAATTATCCTCCACAAAGCCTGCATTAATTTACCATATGGTCAGTGGTAAATGGCAGGATGCATCGAGGTGGCATCCTCTCTGGATATAATAGCTGAAGTTTTGTTATCATCATGTAACTTGGGGTGATTGACAGTTTGGTTTAGCATCTGGGCTGGGACCTCCTTCTTGGGGGTTGGAGCTTTCTTTAGCTCCTACAGTATTGTGTCCGGCAATATTTTAGGCGACTCCTTTCTGAGCCAGGCTCCTCCTTACCATTTAAAACCACTTTGCAGGGTCGGTCATGGCCTGTGGCAAAGGGAAAAACTCCTTTTCTCCTCCTTACACCTGCCTTTCCTTGACTCATAGCCATCCACAGATACTCTTGTCCTGCTTATAGTTTGAGTCATTTGCCTGCTTATAGTTTGAGTCATTTGCCACTGGATTTGCCACTGAAACCTGCTTTGAGAGATGGAGGGGGATTGTAGACCCCAGAGCTGCAAACTCTCGGCATTTATACAGCATCTCTGGGCTGCTTTACCTTTGGTTTGGAATAACACACATCGTTTTTTATACCCATGGAGGAGATTTTCGGGGGCTTTACCTTGGTTTTCTTAAGAGAGGAGGCAATCCTAGAACCGAATTCCTTTTCCTAACTTTTTTAAATCGGAGTGTGCCTATCCTTGGCAGCAGCTGCCCACCCTTCCATTTCTAAGGCTCTGCATCATTCAGCAGCTGTTTCCAGGTTTTTCGTGGCCCTGCCTTGAACCAAATCTTTAAAAGTTGCTTTCCCCCACTTTTTTCTTTATCTCATACAAATAAAAATTTGAATGCATTTTTATTTCCGTAGTTCAAACAATGTGGAGTAAAAAGCAATAAAATACAGAATAAATGATGAAGCAGAAAATGAGCCTCTCGCCATCCCTCTGTGCTTGAGCCTTCTCCAGGGTTTTCTTTCTATTTCCTTCTCTTTGGATTTATATGCATTTAAATGTACAGGAAGAAGGACATTAATCTGTATTTTGCAATAGATAGGATTAGAAATTTACCTATCGCACATGTAATGATTGATGAACTGTCAGCCTGAAAATCCAATTTGTACGTTTTAGTAGCATACAGCATTTCTATGTTATAAGAAATGTCCCGATAAATGGCAAAGCTCTAGGCTCATTGAGTTTATTTTTATTCAGAGTTGCATATATTTTCGGTTTCAGAGCCATTAGTGACTTTTAGATATATTGGACTAACTCATGATATTTTCAACATGAAAAAAGAATTTTGGGGGACTCATATATGATTTGATAATTTTCATTGAGTTATGTCCACTGCCTCCTTAATATTTTCCTAATTAAAAATCTTCCTACTTGAAAACCTATTTTCTTAGGTTAAAGGGAGAAGTATTCTGTCCTTATAAAGGGTGTCCCAAAATTCACGCAAGATTTGAATTTTACACCATTTGTGCCGTAAAGTGTTGCCAACGAAGAAAAAGATAGCGTGACAGCTAACAGTTCAGGGTTATTAAAAATGGAGTGCTACACAAAAGAACAACATGTTTTCATTGTTGAGCAATATTTTAAAAATAATGAAGGTTTGGCAGCTACAGTTCGCAATTTTCGTGCAAAATATGGTCGGAATAGTGATTTTATTCATCAACTGTGAAGAGATTAATTAAAAAATTTAGGGAGACTGGATCAATTAGTGATCTTAAACACTCTGGCCGTCGTCCTTCAACAAGTCGTTCAACACAAAACATCGACGCAGTTCGTGAGTGTTGCTGAGAGTCCAGGGACATCAATTTGGCACCGTGGTCAAGAATTGGACATTTTGAGAAGCTCTCGGAGGCCATTTGCCCGATATGCTATTTCACACATAATCCTATACTGTATACTTTATGAATCAATAAAAATGTACAATTTTAAATTATAAACCTGTGTTTTCTATCAAAATTACTTCTTGCGTGAATTTTGGGACACCCTTTAGCTATGCCATTTCACAGGCATATCAGTTTGCCTTATTGGCTGGGTGATAGAAAATCAAGGGCAGAAAATAAGAAATTATCCTCCATTGGATAGTACCTTGTTCTCTCATATTATCTGGATTTGAAAGTATTATTGGAAAAAAATACACCCTAATCTTTCATTAAAGATAAAGCTCTTACAAAGTATAGATTGTTTGCAGGACTGAGAAATATTGGAAATACGTCTTGGCTCAACTAGCTGGCCACTCTTGAGAGCCAGTAATACCAAGTGGCTCAGCGTAGTTGCACTCAGTGGCAAGAGATGTTCTGAGGTTTCTCATGTATTGGGAGGGGGCCCAAGACAAAGAGGTCCTTGTAAGACTCCGCTGGAGACTTGGCCGTGGGACAGAGTCCTTGACGAATCTGCATTAACTGTGCCCTGCCCAGTGGCATATGCTGCCACTGCCCCTGTACAGTGAACCATCAGCCTCATGGGATGAGCTTGCGTCTCTAGGTAGACACCCGAGCTTCCTCAGCTTCCTGACCTCATTATTGTCCCTGAACACTGGGGCTGCCCTTGGAGCATCACATGCCTTCTCTGCAAAATCATATCACACGTTCATTTTACTTAGGCTTACATCTACCTTTCCGGTTTGCTGTGTGTGCGTATGTATGTGTGTGTACATAAGTGTATATATGTATGTATTTGTGACCATATATATTTACAAATGTAAATATATAAGTATTTATATATATTCTAAGTCAAGTGTTTAAATTCACCAATGCATTGGTTTCTTTTGCCACAATGTAAAGAGCAGAGTATTTGAAATCAGAAGACCTGAGCTCAGGTTCTGCTTCTGCCACCTAATAGCCCTGTGACCTCCTGAGGCTCTGTTTCCATCTCCCTTTCCCATCTTGGTTGGGACTTGTGAGCCTCCCATGAAGTAACCTATTTAAAAGCCTTTGTGAACTCTAAACTACCACATCAATATTAATTGTCATGAAAGCCTCAGGAGTGTCTTAATCCCAGAGAAGACACATAAACTTATATTCTTTTTTTGATGGTCAAAAGGCATATTCATATAAGGCTACTGGTAAGGAGTGAAGACTACAGGTGTGCTAATGTCATGCTGGGTGTTGAAAGGAGGAGGCAGACAACAAAGATCAATGAAAACTTAGCTTATACATAGCATGCTGAGACTGCATTTTGAAGGATTGAGTTTAATTGTTAAGGTTGACAGTGTTTTACACTTTACATGGATGCCTAACAAGTAGCATTTACCAACTTTTAAAACAATGATTTTGTGAGTCACCAAATACACAAATAAGGTCAAAAGTGTGTTACTGTTTTCAGAGAAGTTATCTAGCTGTCTGGGTAGTCAGAGTCCTTTGACTCCATAGGAAACAGCATAGGGAAGACGATTTAGTATTTTCTAAGGTGGATTTCACATCCTGGAAAAGGTGTTTTCTCAGTTAGATGCTGGGGCCATCTTCAGGTTAGAAAGTGTCAACAGGAAAAAGTTCAGGCTCAGGTATGGGCAGGTTCCCAGTTGCCCAGTTTCAAAAAGGGCATCTGGTGATCAGTTGTGACTTGGTTTTCACCCACCCAGCTTCGCAGGTGAGTGGCCAGTTTCATTTCATTCTATGGCTTCATCTTCAATGTAGTTGCTTGTTCGTGCCTGGGAAACTTTTAACTTTCCTGATGAAACCTTTTTTTGTTTGTTTGTTCAACTTCAGTGAATTCTTAGAACATTTTATTAATTAGTCTAGCTATTATGTTGATTCTTATAACATCTCACACATAATGTTCATAATGTGAACATTTATATTGCCCTCCAAACAGTTTTATTCTGGGTTTGAGTGAACCGTTGAATTAGCTGAGTGACGAGATTCATTTTTGCTGCCTGTGAGGCTGAAAAGTGGCGGAAGGATATGTGACTTCAGCCAGCTGGCTGCTGACCAGCCTCCCTGTTGTCTGGGCCATAGGAAATAGGACATTTGGAGGCAGGTGCTGAGGAAATGAATAACACTTACTATGATAAGTCTGACACATTCCAGTTTTGCTCTCTATATTTGGTGTTAGGTGCTTTGTTGTCTTGCAAAGGATGGTATAGCTTAGTAAGATGTAATTTTATTTTAGTGTCCAGGTACGAATGACTGAGTGTTGTAGACCTGCGGAGGAGGCACCTGTTTGAATCTGGAGTTTTATTTAGTCTTGTGGGCTTGCAAGTAGTGTTGACTTTTTTTTCAGTCTTAGCAAAGGATATATTTTAAAATCTCTGAAACAACCAGGTTATTGATAGCCAGGTTATAGGAAGATAAATGTGCTGGGAGTAATGAATACAAAAAAAAATCTTGGCTCTGCTAATAGCTTGCTGAACATGAATGTTTCCCTTAATGTCTCTGAACCTTTGTTTTCTTGTTTATAAAATATTTATATATACTTTCAAATGTCCCTTTTACATCTAAAATTCTGTGGCTCTGATTTTCCTCTATGTCTTGTCTCAATGATTATTATTTTTAAAATGTTTTTATTTATTTTTAGAGAGCGAGGAAGGGAGAGGGAGAGAGATGTAGAAACAACAGCATGGATCGGCTGCCTCTGGCACGTTCCCTGCTGAGGACCAAGCCCACAACCCAGGCATATGCCCTGACCAGGAATCGAACCAGTGACCTCTTGGTGCATGGGATGATGCTCAACCACTGAGCCACACCAGCAGGGTGATGATTGGTTAACTGCACAGAGTATGAAGGTAACAGATACTTACTATTAACAAAAATTACCCTTAAAGATAGAAGGCAGCAAGTTTTGTTGCCAAGGACATATGTGGAAATGGTTCTGTGGGTCTTGAACCTAATGGGTTGCCTGCAGCTCACTCGCTTTGAAGTGTACTCCCTGCATTGTTGAGTCATGGCTGTTTGTTTCTCCTCTTCCAGTTGCTGAGATTCTGGAAGGTCGGTGCTCTGTCTTGAGTGAGTAGTTTCAGCAACCTCTTTCTAGACAGGACATGTATATTTTAATGGTGACTTTCTTAGGCAGTGATGCCCAGCCTTCATTGTAGGAACCATAGGTAATACTAACATTGGGACTTTGCAACCATATGGGAAAGGAGGACGGTGCCACGTTAGGATTAAATTGAGTATTTTGGTGCTGGCCGGGGTGGCTTGGTAGTTAGAGTGTCGGCCCACACACTGAGGGGTCAAGGATTTAATTCCTGGTCAAGGTTACATACTGGGGTTGCAGGTTCATTCCCGGCTCTGGTTGGGGCACATGTGGGCGGCAACCAGTTGATGTATCTCTCTCACATAGGTGTTTCTCTCTCTCTCTCTCTCTCTCTCTCTCTCTCTCTCTCTCTCTCTCTCCTCTCCCTCCCACTGCCCCCCTTATACTTTGAAAAGCAATGGAAAAAATATCCTCAGGTGAGGATTAACAACAACACAATTAAATAGAGCTTTTTGGAGATGCAAAATATCATATAGTTTACCCAAGCATAGATTTTGGTAAATGGATTTTCAATCTCCATCATGTTTCCTTAGACATTTTTACTTATTGTAGTAATCATTTTTCTGTGTTTATAATACATTCTGTTATAAATGAGGTTTACCATCTGCCAGAAAGAAAGTATAAAAAATCAGGCTGTGCCCATCTTTTCCTCTGTCTAGAGTAATTTCCATCAGATCTAATTTTCCTCTTCTTTAATCTTTCCTGTAAATGTGGTCACGATCTTGAGTCAGGTACCTCATAAACTTGAGGCACATTACAGATATAAATCTGAGGGTTTAGCAGGAAAAGGGAGGGCAAGATCAATGCTATGATGGGATGGGGGAGTAGATTGAATATTCATGTAACACTTGTTTGGGAGAAAGAACAGCAGATTGGTTGTTTACGATAAAATTTAGCCCAAATGGCATTTGCACCATAGTGAAGGTTCATTTCACAGCAATGCAATATGCCTATTAGCGTTTCATACATCTCTCTGCTGCTCTGTCAGAATGTTTGCTGATGTCTTTGCTGCTCATACTTAAAGCCACTTTTTTGTGTCCTATGGACCATTGCTTGGTAAACACTCTTCTAGTGTACATGCATGAAACATCTATTTAAGACTCATCCCATTTCTTTGATTATGAATCACAATTTCTGTGACTATTAGCAGAAAGAATAAAACATGAAGCGTTAGTTTAACATTGTAATCCAGGATCAAAATCACAAGACTGTGTGTGACTTTGAACCTTGCCTGTTCTTCCTCAGCGGTGTTGCAGCTATAACATCCTAGATATGTGTTTTTATCTTCTTTTCTTTCCTCTCCCTTCTTCTTCCACTTCCCTTTCCTGTCCATCCTCTCTTTCTCCTTCCTCCTCCCTTCCTCTCCCCTTTCCTGCCTTCTTTTCTTCCTCACTATACTGACGTATTAGCAAGAAAAGGGGCACTACCCCTGTGTGGCAGATTCCGATCCATCCTATCTAACAAGGGCCTGTTGTAGTCTTGGTTCTATGCTGGCCCATTCCTGTGCATGTCTCATTTAAACCCCATGGCAGTCCTTTGATAAAGCCGTTTCATTCCACTCTATCAATGAGGAAACTTTGGCCTGATTCACAGAGCTGCTATATGGCAGAGCCTGAAACTGGAATTAGGTCTTCAGAGTCCTTCCTCCACTGGGTAGAAACTCTGTGATTCAGTTTGGAAGTGCTTTTAGAAAGAGAGCCACACCTTAGTATGCGAGCAAGGCGGCTGTGATCAAATGAGAAAAACAGACCAGATTCTGGTTCCTGATTTCCCAATTACTGAGTTGGCCTTGGGCACGGTTTTAGCTTTGTATGTTCAAATCCCTCCTTATTAATTGGGATAGTAAAACAGTGTCCTAGAATAATGTTAATCTGTAAGTGTCTCTATTCATAGTGGAATCTTACTTTCATTTATACTTTACTTTTGTGGAATACTTGGAACTTCTTAGTTGGGAAAGAAATTTCAACACAGTTGTCTATACAGCACCAGCATTTTAAAAAATTTTATCATCTAAATCAGTTGTTAACAAATGTGCTCAGTTGCTGAGAAGAATCTGATTATTCACTGAGCCAACCAATACATAGTTATTGAATACCTACTATGTGACTGACAACTTGCATTTGTCATCTCATTTCATCCTTATATCATTCCTGTGAGTTCTCAAACACTAACCTCACAGATGATAAAAATGAGGCTCATGAACTCAGAAATGGAGACTAGAATCAGAGAAAGTGTTGGTCAAAGGGTACAGACTTCTGGTTATAAGATAAATAAGTTCTAAAGATCTAATGTACAGCATGGTGAGTATACTTAACAATCCTTTCCTATAAAATTAAAAATTGCTATGAGAGTAAAGCTTAAATGTTCTTAACACACACACACACACACACACACGCACATGCACACGCACACGCGCACACACACGGTAATTATGTGACAGTATTAACATTGTTATGGTAATAGTTTAGTAATATATACTTGTGTCAAATCATCATGTTTTACACCTTGATCTTATACAATGTTATATATCAATTATATTTCAATAAAGATGGGGTAAAAATGAGGCTCAGAGAAATTAAATAATTTTCCCAAGGCCACATAACTAGTAGATGCTGGAGCTGGGATGTGAATCTTTGAGAGCATAGAAATAGTACAGAGGTCACTAGTATGGGATTTGGAGTTAGATTTAAGTCCCAGTAGTATCTCAAACTACCTGTGCAAGTGACTTGACCTCTAAATCTTCATTTTTTAGAATGAGCTACTTCAGTGCACTCCTCTGAAAATTAAATCACAAGGATGCATGCCTTTAACACGGTCTGACATAGTGAGATATGAAATGAGTTTACCCAGGTCTACAAAGGCTTTCTTTGTTAAATGAGAAATGAAGTTTAAAGATGAAATGTGAACAAAATTTTATGTTTCATAATGTATGATAAAATGTTAGCTCATGTGGTTTATCAAAAGAGAAGACTAGGGTGGTGCATGTGGTATATTAGGCAGATGTTGAATCAGGGCTGGGATATGCACAGTCTTTCCTCATCTTTGCCACTAGGGTACCATGACTCTTAGAGTAAATCATCTCACTTCTGTGGCCCTCTTACTGTGCTTCATTTGTTCAGTCATTGATCAAATATCTATGGAGAGACAGCAGTGTGTCCAGGCACACGTACTGGAATATAGGTACTAGAAAAGGACTTAAGACATGGTCCCTGTTCTCAAATGGACCTTGGGACTTACAGCCTACTAGAAGGAGAGGCAGGTATGAAGACTTAATTATAATGCAGAGTGAAAAGTGATATAATAGTGCTTGAGACACACACACACACACACACACACACACACACACACACACACAGTACTTTGCTCACTACAGAAAACATTGGTAAAGTCTGTCTGGAGTCAGGGAAGGCTTTATTAAAGACATGACAATTGAATTAAGCCGTGAAGATGAGAAAGGACCATGTCTTATTCATCTTTGTATTAACACAGTGCCTAACACACAGTAGATGCTCAGTAGTGGATTAGATACTGAGTCACAAGCCTGAATTGTTCTGAAGACCCCTTTCTTCCTATGTGTCATGGAACAGCTCCTTCAACTCTGTCAAACACAGTTCAAGCCATAATCTACTCTCAGCGTCAGCACACCAGTTGGTGAAAAGCAGAGGCTCCGAAGTTAGTCTTCTTGGTTTCAGTTCCTCTCTCTATCACTTATTGGCTCTTAGGCCTTGGACAGGTTACTTAACTTCTCCTTGCCTCAGTTTCCACATCTATAAAAGGAGAATAATAATGGTACCTAGCATTAGTAAATGGAAAAAATTAACTGCAAAGCACTTAGGATGGGGACTAAGTTTTAAGGATAGTAATCACTTATTAGTTAGTAGCAATTTTTATTTTCATTTGCCCTAAGTTCATTTGTCTAATGCCGCCTCACAAACCCACATTATTACCTGCAAAAATAGTATTTACTGTATATATTGTGATTGACAGGGGACAAAAAGGGAAGATGGCTTATTTTAGGGAGCAAGTTAGTCATTCATGGCCTGGTCTTGCTGTAAAGTACTGACCATAAGGTCCTGGTTAATGTCACAAGGAACTCACATGTGTTTTGCTAATTACAAATCATGCTTTTTTGGCGGTGCTTTTAACTGTTAAAATGACCTCCAGATTCTGATTTTTCTTCACTCTTTATTAATAGTTAACAAATTGTTTTAATACGTAGCAGGAGAGCCAAGTAAGCCCAAAGCGTTTAGAAAATGGCATGCGAATTAGTTGTAAACTGTTTCAGTAAACATTAAATGGGGGGCAATTACTTAAAGTGATTGCCTAAGTTTCAGTAAGGTATTTAAAAGAAAAATAGGTGCTTAATGCCGCTTTAATTATAGGGAACTCATTGGGGTAGCTTCACTTTATGGTTTACCAAACCAGCTTAATTCATAACCTCACCCAGGGCATCTTTTAAAAATATGGATTCCTAACTTGCCCTACCCCACTCAGACCTACTGATATGGGAGACCTGATACCCTGTTTTTAATAACTCAGGTGAATCTGATGATCAGGTAACTCTTCCTGTGTTGTCTGGCTAAAAGTCTGCTTTAGAGTTTGCTTTTAACAATTGGAAAAAAAAACACTTAAAGATACTAAAGTAGAACTGGTTATCAAGGGTTCATAGTGGTGTATATGGAATGAGAGTAGCTGAGAAAATGGAAGTTTGTGATGTTTGGATTGTCTTCCTAAACCATCAACATAGCAGCAACACCATTTATTGGGCTATGGCGGGAAATGCTATAGCTCGATCTGCCGCAAGTTGTTTTTTTTTTAGATAGGTGAAGAGTGTGGATGTTGTCTGATAAGTGGGAGTGGTACATTTGTGAAGAGAGCTGCAAAAGAAATGCTGAGTACACTTTTGAAGAAAGGTGGCCTAACCACCTATTATTGGAAACAAATAGAAGTAGGCAGCTACATTCTCAAGGTGTGTCCAGCCAAGAATACAGATGCTGAGATGCAAAGAACAGTCAGGTTGCATAGGTGTCCATAGTAGGTGTCGCAACTTTACAGATGCATTCACTTTGGTAAGAACTGCTGAATACTTTCCATCCTCCACCCCACCAACGATGGCACGGACCTAAACGGTTTTTTAAAACACACACCTGGTTTTGCCGATTCCTGCTTGAAGCCCTCAATACTTCCCTATTGGTACTATAGGATTAAAGTCTAAGTGCTTTATCAAAGTATATAGGGCCATTCACCATTTATCTCATATCTGTTTTTATAGTTTTATCTTTCTTCTTTTACCACATTTTCATGCTCTGTGCTCCAGCCACACTGAACTGTAAGGCTTCCAAAATAAGTTAAGGAAAAAAACATTCTGTTATATCCCTTAGAGCATGTTGCCTAGTAGGAGTTCAGAACACAGTAGGTGCTTAATGAGTTTATTGGATAAATGACTACATCAACAATACTTAACACAAGTACTGTAATTATCTGTTTACATGTGGGTTTTTCCCTTTTGGTATGTGAGCCAACTCAGAGCTCTAAAGTGTGTGCACAGTTTAAGGCACATTGTAGACACTCATTACAAATGTCTGACTGAATCAATAGTCTGATTGGATCACAGATTATAGGTTCTTTCCACATTTATGATCAGACCTTAGTTATCCATGCTGTTGAAGGGAGCTTGGATAAGCTAAACTTATTAAATAATAATGTGTTTGATTTTCTTGGAATTTGAGAAATTATCAAGCCAAACATGACTATCTGAATCTTGAAAGACTGGAAATTTGGCTGACTTTCTAGGTACCTCCCTTCCCCATGGAATTTTTTTACTTTGCTCTCTAGTCTATGTCCAACAGCATCAAACCTAAGGCTCACAAATATCATAGATTTAGGCTTCAAAATCACTCTCTCAACAGTTCACACCTCTCCAAGTGGGGAAGACAAGTCAGTGGTGTGAACTGTATAAGACTTTGGCTCGAGTGGGGTTTCCGAGGCAGACAAAAATAGGCAAGGGGTATTGAGTAGTCATTATATTATTTTATCACCGTCTGTTTAGTCATGATGAGGAGCTAAAAGGAATGGATGACAGCTGGCCATAGTCAGCTGGATGCACATGGAGCCATGCAAAGCCGTGGTGCAGACGTTGAGTTAGACTTTCTTCAACGGAGGCCAAGAAGACTTCCTGTTCAGACTAGGCTCCAGATGCTCCCAGGGCCGGGGGCATGAGGCAGAGTATAAACATATTGACCCGAAGCATCACTTTTACTTGGATATTTGGAAAGAAACATTTTTTAAATAATAAAATAAACATACAACTATGGTTTTGAAATATAAAATCCATGAAAATCTTTAAAGTTTAAGAACAAATCTTGGAGATTTATAGAGATTATTTTGAGGCTCGGCGGATGCCTCAACTATCCCCTCAGATTAAAAACGTGAATAATGTGCACATTAGCTAATGGATTGGTTTGTCACTTGGAAGATTTAATGACTATGCCATAGACATTTTCAATTACAGCACATATTTAAAGGACAAAGCCCTGGAAAGTCATAGTTTTTTTTTTTTTTTTTACTTCATTCCTGTGGACTGTGAAATTCTCTCTCACCACTTCTTGGGCATAAAGACGGTGGTACAATCGTCATCTTCAGTTGTTGCATGGTAAACGGTTAGGACCCAAAGCTTCTGAGAGAGAGAGGGATGCCTTCCTGCTTTTGAGAACAACTTAAATCAGGAACTGCTTTATCTAGAGTCAGTTGGAGGTAGCACACTGCTGGCAGCTCCAAACCATTTCAAAAAACAAAAGTTATGGTTATTAATTTTTGAAGCCACAAAAGCATGAATCAACATTATAGCCATTGTCAGTATCTCAGTAGGAACTGGCTTCAACTGAACTGTGGCAGCAAAATAAACATTTGCAGATTGTTTTGACAGAATGTCTTCCACTGGGCTTCAATTTATTCACCAGCAGCCTTACTTTTGAAACATTGTTGTTGCACTCTAAGTAGAGAAGAAAATCCTCCTGCTGAACATTTCTGGACCTCAGCAAATAACTCTATTTTCAAGCATTTGAAATGCAGTTCTGCAAATGTTTTCAGAAAGAACTGAATGCAGTTGCTAAGGGATGCGCCTCTAAACATCTGCTTGACATATTTCACTGTTGTGCAGATTAGGAAAATGGATTCATAAAGCAAAGTGGCTAGCTGGTCACCATGGTGGTACTGGACATTTTAAGATACAGGTCACATCTCTTTTTAAACTCTCTAGACAGGCCTGTAAAATGGAGAGGTACTTTTTCAGCTAATGTACTGAATTATTGTAAGCACTTATTGACCCTTGACTGTTAGATAGGCCTAAATTAAAATTATAATAATGTTCCTTGGCTAATTTTTATGGGAGATATATATATATATATTTTTTTTTTCTCTCTCTCTCTCTAAGATTTTATGTGTTGATGCACTGTTAGTTGATTTTATTCTTATTTTCCAATGTACACCCATCACTGAAGATTGGGTACATGCAAAATCCTAGATTATTCCCTGAAATGATGTCTTTTTTTATGTTTTGGAAATTGTCTGATGAATCTGAAGAGAATAATTTTCTAAAGCATTTACATCCATTTTATACAAAACTCGGCTTGTGTGTTTGTATGCATTTCATCTGCCTCTTAAACAGATCTGCAGTCCCCAAAGTTAAAACTGACAAGTTTATAGACTAAGTTGTTTGAGCTCTGGAATGAATTTAGACAGCTCTTAAAGCCATTTATAATCAGAGGAAAATAAACTTAAGGAATAGAATGGATGGCTTGTTGAAAAGTGAGGGAATAATGGCTGAGTCCCAAGCTTAGTGTAGAAACAGTTTAGCTCTCATTAGAGGGCACTTGGTAATATAGAGCTTTGGTTATTTAAAGAGAAAAATAAACATTATTATCAAGATTTCAACACGCTTCACTTTCAAAGAGTTCAAGTCAATGGCCAGATATGTTTTTGAGATAAGGAGCATGGGCTCTTGAAGGGTTCCCTTATTCAGAAATATGGTAGAAATAGAAACGAGGGGGAAGCACACTAGAATAAAAAGCATGGACCTCATGGTCAGCCAAGTTGGTATGACTGCATTCAAAGTCTGGAGCTCCTCATTACTAGATTTGTGATCTGGGTAATGTATGTGGCCTCCTTGAGCATCTTTCATTTGTGGATCTAGAGCTAATAATCCTTAGGTTATAGGAGTGTTTGCAATCAAGTGTCCTAACTAATGCAAAGATTACAGTTTAAACTGCTTGGCTGGAGAAAATGAAAGCAAGCTGAAGACCATCTTCAATAAGCCCCATATTAGTAGTCATCTCTTGAAAAGGCATGCATGTGGTGAATGAGGAATGAAACCTTGTGATAGTGGAAAAGAGAAGTATAAATTGTGGAAGAAAATAGTTTGCTTGTATGTGATTATATCCCCAAAGAGATTATAAGCCAAGTTATTGTACTCACAGTCTTTGAGCATTTTATTTATTTATTCATTTAAAAAATTTATCTTTATTGTTGAAAGTATTACAGCTGCCCTTTTTTTCTCCCATTGACCCCCTTCATCCTATTCCTGCCTTCCCCAGGCCTTCTTTGAACATTTTAAATAGCAATAAGTTGATAGAAGAGAAACTCACACCTGAAATGAGCTTGATTTCAACATGTGAAAGAAGACATTTTTTGGGGAACTCAGTTTCAAATATACTAATTTCATAGGCAAATTAGCCAATTGCTATTCATGGCAGGACATACCATGCAAGCATTTCAGAAAAATTTTAATTGTAGTTGATGTTTCTGAAGTGAATTCTTGGACATAGCCGTCTATATAATTTTGATGAATCACTCCATAGGAGAAAATTTAGTATCAACTGATTCAATGTGCAAATAATAAAATGTTAATATTTAGGTATATTTTATATTAGTGGCCAAAAAAAACACATTAGAAGTTGACTTTTAGAATTTTGTTTAGGGGATTTATTTAGCTATTAGATGTCATTTTTGGGTGTGTTTTAGATGAATATAATGTTATAAAAGCTGGGCATTGGTCAGTTTCTCTTTGAGTATACAAGGAAGAAGTTCAGAGTTTGTTTAATAACTATAATTTCATGTAAAACAGTGATGAAATTTGTAAAAATATTTGAGCTCTTGTTTAGAAAATTTAAGACTTTCTTTTAGGAACACGGTTAAGAACTGATTTACACATTTTATTTTAACATGAGTTTTGTTCTGTAGTACAGAATCACACTTCCTGAAATCTCTACTCAACAAGAGTAGAAACTAGGTGGGCATATCTTAGGGTATAACAATTTTAACATGTGTCTATTTTGGGCACAGCTCAGAGATAACCAATGTTGTTTAATATTCATTGAGTATCTCTTGGGTTGCTGATTGTATATTTCTTTTTAAGACAGATATTACTTGAAGAGAAAAAGAGGTGATTGTCAGTAGAACCTGTAAATCAAAACTTGTGCTATACACAGTCAATTTTCATATTTATTTCAGTAAGTCACCCTTGTGTGTAACTTAGTTCTTTCACCACATATTCTTTTTATCTGTGAACCATCATGCATATTCTTTTTATCTGTGAACGTTTCTGTCTTCGGAAATTCTCATCCTTATTCACATGCTTTATTCTTCCAGGGAAGTCTCAGCTTTTTAATTACCTTAAATACTTAGTGCTTACTTAGGTCTCTGGAGTTGATTTTGTGCCTTTACCTTGTAAAGTTACTTTGAGGGTTATTTTCGATGTCACAATTGAGAAATTCATTGAAAAAGGAAGAGTAAATATATTCATTCATTGTGCAACTTCTTTATGTAGCTGGTGTCTAAATACTACTAGTTAGTGCTCACTACATATCTTTAACTAAAAAACAGTGTAAATAAAAGATGTGAATATTGCTAAGGATTAGTTTTCCCTCCAGGAATGCCTACTTCAGTTGTTTCAGTCGTGGCATTTGAAAATCTGTTGGTATTGCTTCTCAAAGGAAAGATAAGAACAAAAACTGACAGAACCAATAGTGCATTAGTTATCATCTATAGAATAAAAGCCTAAGTGACCGGTATGGCAGAACGACCAGAATGACCAGTTGCAATGATGTGCCCTAACTACCAGGGGGCAGATACTCAATGCAGGAGCTGCCCCCTGGTGGTCAGTGCACTCCTATAGGGGGAGCGCCACTCAGCCAGAAGCCAGGCTCACAGCTGGCGAGTGCAGCAGTGGTGGCAGGAGCCTCTCCTGCCTCCACAGCAACGCTAAGGAACAGCGAGCTGAGCGGTAAGGAGTGAGGGGTCCTGGATTGTGAGAGGGCGCAGGCCAGGCTGAGGGATGCCCCCCTCCCAGTGCATGAATTTCATTCACCAGGCCTTTAGTTTAATATAATAGCACTGTCTTGTATTTATGAGTATACTAGAGGTCCGATGCATGAAATTTATGCATGGGGAGGGTCTCTAGGCCTGGCTGGCAATCAGGACCAATCTGTGGGGTGACTAGTAGGGCAATTGGGGGCCCCCCACTGGCACCCGCCTTGGCTGGCCTGGCGCCGCCCGCTCACCGGCCTCACCCCCTGCCATTGCCGCCAGTTGCCTCCCTCTGTGGGGTGACTGGCAGAGTGACTTGGGGCCCTGCTGACACCCACCTTGGCTGGCCTGGGGCATGCAGGCTGGGGGCAGCTCCTGCATTGAGTGTCTGCCCCTGATGGTCAGTACATGTCATAGTTACTGGTCATTCCACCGGTCATTCTGCCGTTTGGTCGATTTGCATATTAGGCTTTTATTATATAGGATTTTTGTAAGCCAGAAGATCAGAACTCAATTTCACCATCCATAGATGTGCCTTGTAATCTCTTCACTTTTCTTATTGTTATTATATGCAAACCAGATGCAGAAGCTGAGTCAGGGGTAAAGGAGCATTGACTCAGAGTTGAAGCTGAGCATGGGATCTTGGTCTTATAATTCTGACTGCATCACTCTACCTATAACTACTGTTTACTCAGGGTTTTGTTGTCACTAGATAGGAGAGCATTTGCAGAACCCCAGGTGAACACTACTTCTTAAGCTATAAAGATCCATTTCCCCTGAGGATGTGAGAACCAGCTGCACTGCACAAACACTACATTGGTCCCTTGCAGAAATTTTGCCGATATATCAGCCAGGTTTGGAGGATCTTTGGTATCTTATAGGAGTCCTTCCTAAAACTTTTTGAGAACCCCTTATCCATCACACCCCCAAACAACAGTACTTCCTTAATTCATTTTCACATTATTAGACAGCTTGAGTATTAATCTATATATATAAAAGCCTAAGCGACTGAACAACCAGAATGACCAGAACGACTGGTCGCTATGACGCGCACTGACCACCAGGGGGCAGACGCTCAACTCTGGAGCTTCCCCCTGGTGGTCAGTGTGCTCCCACAGCGGGAGCGCCGCTCAGCTGACTGACCCGTCCCAGCAGCCTACCAGCCCGGTGGCAGCCACTCCCTCCCTCAATAGTCCTGCAGGTTCAATCTCTGGAGACGGGCCAGGCACTGATGGCCCAGCGCCACCAGCACATCCCTTCAGTGCTGCTGGCCTCCTGGAAGTCAGCCTCGGGCACCATGGCTGCTCCCCCTCCCTAGATGCTCTGCAAGGAAGAAACAATATAAAAGTGGTCGCCAGGTGGCTCCCCGACAACCAGTGCAAATGTCAGCAGGGCGGATCTGGATCCAGGCCGGCAAGGGTGTCCCACCACCTGTCCAGAAGGCCGATCTCGTCCTGGCCCTCCTCACCGCCCTCGGGACCCCACCCATGCATAAATTCGTACACCGGGCCTCTAATGTTTTATATTTACCTTGACCGTTATGTCCTATTGAGTAATCTACATGTCAACATTGGGTTGCTTTTATCTCAACTTACCCTAACTTCTCACTTGGTAACTTGATCTCGATTCTCCCTTTGGTCCCTTTAAGTTTGCTGTTAATATTTTTTTGGCTTTGGCATTTGTACCTTGACTTTCTCCTGGATTTTGGCTTATCTAGTCTTTCAGACTCTGAGCATCTTCCATAGCCTTAGTAGGAGTTCCCTGTCTCATTTTTCATATTCCTCTGAATCTGAATCCCACCTATCCCACATAAGGAAGGTGTCAGAGGGATTCGAAGAGTTTTCGAGTGAATGTCTAATGTTTACCTTATAAGATTTCTAAAGCATTTTATGAACACAGTTCTAGGAAAGACAGATCTGAGCTTATGTAGGTTTTAAAAATTGTGATAAATAGATAAATGTGTTTCTAAACTAGTTTTAACTGCTACATGATGGATCTAAAGAAGGAGTTATTTGAGAAGGCAAAGGAACTCTTAAGTTTTATGATTGATATTTAATTAATTGGAAATTCTGAACCCAATTAAGGAACAGCCATGCATTACACATCACCACAAGCCTTAGAAGTGAATGCTACTTTCTCTTTTCGTTCTTTCTGAACAGGAAGCTGTTAATAATGAATCCTGAAGTGGCACTCATTTACCTCCCCCCTGGTGAATGGAGGTTTTCTGTTATACATCAGCTTTTCATACCAGGGATTAGGAAATGTTGGCTAGAAAGAGAATAGTGAAGCATATTGTTTTGAAAAAGGTGATTACTTTTATTGGCATTGCTCTGTGAAATACATGGATTGTTTCAGCACACTTGAATAGGAAATTGAAATCCCTAGCCAGCCCACACATACTCTCTGATCCCTGGTTTCCATCAGCTTTATGTGGTTTTGCTCCATGGATAATTTAGAAGGAAGTTTATTTTTGTCACAAATGATGCTCCTCTGCTCTAAATCATGGTTCTAAAAACTTAGCTGATCCCATTTTATTACTAGCGGCCCAATGCACGAAATTGGTGCATGGGTAGGGTCCCTAGGCTTGGCTGGTGATCAGGGTTGATCTGTGGGGCCCTTCTGGCACCCACCTTGGCTGGCCTGGGGCCTGTGGGCTGGGGGCAGCCCCTGTGTTGAGCGTCTGCCCCCTGGTGGTCAGTGTGCATCATAGCGGCTGGTCATTCCACGAGTTGTTCAGATATTTGGTCGATTTCCATATTAGGCTTTTATTATATAGGATTGGAAATAATTTAGCAAGTTTCTGTTGATAATTTGGGAAGGTACTTAATGAAACAAAATCAAAACTTCACTTGTTTACTTTTTTCTCCCAAAGGCTTATGACCACCAACCAAACCTGGATTAAATGAAGTAGGGAAAATGATTACTCAGACTTGTAATCCAGATGCCATCTCTCAAGTAGTTGAACTGAGCCTTTACAAATGATCTTTCAGATTCTGGCCTGGTTTTTGGGTCTTGGACATGTGTTGCTGGTTGTTTTCCCTAATGCAGAGTTTTTTGGGTAGATAAAACAAGCAAATGGAGCTGTCTGCTGTCTGAGAACAGCCAAACTATAAATATCAAGTAGGTAGTGTTGGAGGAACTGTTATATATTCTTTTCTTTGCTAAGAATGTAATTTAGCATTAGAGAGGTTGGGTGATCACTGCCACAATTTTGGACCTTTAACTCAGGTAGAAAAGAAGAAAAATTTATTGTAGAATCTTAATGATGTTTTTGTATTATGTTGAGAGTTTTATCAAAATCTTTAGAGTGGTGATATATCTATTAGGAATATGGCTTTTTTTTTTTAAACAAAGAACCAGTCCTTGTAATGTTTTCTTGATATATGTGGTTCCTACTCTCCCCTTTTAATGGGATTATAATTTGAATCACATTTTTCAATATTGCTATCTAGAAAAAGATGGGTAGAACTTTTTGGCAATGTGGAGATGAAGTCGTCAGAAGTCCTAAAGGTTCTTTAACACTTGGTGCCTTTATATTCTTATGCATTTTGACAGAGAGTCTATAGGAAGAAGGCTGTCTTTTGTATGTGAAGGCATCTAATGGCAGCATTAGCCTGGTGGTTTGGACACTAATATTGGAGCATTAAATTTAGCTACTTTGTATAGAAGATCATTGCACTTGAGCAAAGGCTGGAGACTTTATTTTTGGAGTCCTGAAGATTTCCTAATGTTGATGAGAATCGGGTCTGACTTTAGAAACCTCAGGGTATAAATTGTGCTGATAATTGTTCTGAATTGAACCTGGAGAAAATGCTGATGTGTTCACTCTTAAGCAGAGTGATTCATCATAGAAACCTTATCACGGACAGCTCTGGCAGAGCAAAGCGAAGTGGAGTTAGAAATGAAAGGAAAATGGAAATGGGAGTTCGGACATACATTAGGAACTTTTAGGTCTTTTAGGAAGAGGCTGTTGGGTGGCCATATTCTTTTCCATCTTAATTAATGGGTGAGTTTCTGTTTGCAGAAAGCATCTTACCTTTCCATGCCACATGCAAGCAGCCCCTCACCCCTGTTCCCATTGTTCTGTGCTCATGGGATTATTTTTAGACCCGTGTGGCTGCCCAGTCTGCTAGCTTTCACAGTCATAGCCAGTCCTGTTACATGGTATTGTACTAGGGTCGTGACATTGCCATGCTGGGCCCTGGTGACAGTGTTTATAATGTGGTACCCTTTCCGGGTGGATTTTCAGACACAGGGCATCAACAATGGTATGGAGCCAAAAGGATGAGTAAGTGTGAAATGTCCATTAAAATACCTGGGAGGAAGATGAATTGGAGGGTAGGAGGGGTGCAGGTTTGTGATATGCAACTGGGGAAAGAATCAGTGAGATTCAGTTATTACTATTTCTGTGGGCCCATTTTTTTTTTCTCCCAAAGGCTTATGACCACCAACCAAACCTGGATTAATTGAAATAGGGAAAATAATTAGTCAGCTCAGGCTGCCATAACAAAACACCATAGACTGGGTGGCTTAAACAACAGGAAATTATTTCTTACTGTTCTGGAGGCTAGGAAGGTATAAGACCAAGGGGCCAGGTGATTTGGTTCCCTAGTGAGGGCTCACTTCTTGACTTGCAGATGGAAGCCTTCTCACTGTGTCCTCACACAGTAGAGAAAAAGAGGAAACAAGCTCTGGTATCTTCACTTATAAAGAGCACCAATCCTGTCATGAGGGCCCCACCCTCATGAGTTCATCTAAACCTAAATACCCATCAAGGGCCCCATCTTTAAATGCTATCTCATTAGGGATTAGAGTTTTTCTATATGAATTTGGGGGAGGGGAGAGAATTCAGTCCATAATTGTTACTCATTAGGCCATCATTGAGGTTGCTAAAACCCAAAATGACTGATTTGAATTTTATATCTCTCTGATAGAGATTCTTGAAATATTGAAATAATATTAACAATATAATTAATATAATTAAATACTTAATAAAAGAATCAACAGGCCAAAAAAGACTTTGAGCCAATGTCTTCTCAATACAGCATGCCCTGGAATTTTATAGACAAAATTTATTTGACTGCTAGTCCATAACTGGGACTGCTTTTTTGTGAACGGCTTAGTAGCATTACAACCCCCCCCCCCCCCCCCCCCCCCCCCCCAAACACACACACTAATGTCACTGACAGCCTAGTTTTAATTTTTCCACCCCTCGGATCGACAGAGATTATGAAGGAGGAAGACAGAATTAATTGGGGGGAATTTAAGGGCTATCACCTTTTTATTCTAAAGAATTCTGAGTATTTTATACAGATTACCTGATAACTTCTTTGTGATGTAAACATAGGTAAGATTCTTTTTCAACATTTTGAAGATGAAGGGCTAAGACACAGATATTTCCCAAAAATGTCTCAGCAGGTTTCAGTTTTTATTACCTCTTGCTAGCTGAAATTGAACTTATTCTGCTCCTAAGTAAGATAGTTGGGTAGTGTTCTGAAATCCAGGATCTTAGTGTTGTTGACTCCTTACAGCTGAATAATAATGGCACGGTACATTAAGTATAATTGTGTTAATTGACAGCTTTTCACGTGTGGGAGTTTATTAATACATGGATGCCTAAGTATTTTTAAAATTACCTTATTTTAATGAATGCTGTTTTGCTTTCTTAGCTAATTTGAAAAGAAAAAGTAACCATCTAATTTACCTGTCTAGAATCTGCCAGCATGTAAATCAGTAATCATTTTCTGGATCTGTTGAGGTAGAGGTAGGTTAAAGCATGGAGAAAGGCTAGATGACTTGTACAGATCACTCCAAGAAAACTTGAGTTCCATATAAACACATTCTTTGATACAAATTACTTTGAAGATGCTAATCTCTAACCTGTTAAAATAGAATCGTATCTGCATATATCAGGACTCTTTTGGTTGAAAGTGACAAAAAAAAATCATCTCAGATTATTTTAAGCTAAAAGGGAATCATCACATATGGTTGAAAAGTAACTGACTTCAGGTCTGGCTGAATCTAGGTGCTTAAATGATGGCATTAGGAACCTGTGTCTACCTGGTTCTGAGTTCTTTCATGTTTACTCTCAGGCAGGCTCTTCCCTTAGGTTGCAAGATGACCATCTGCACTCAAAGCTTTTGTTTTACTGTCTTAACACCTTAGCATAAAGTGAAAATGTATTTACTGGAAGTTGCACCAAAAGGCTGATATTACTTCCTCTGATTGGCCTGGATTAGGTAAAGTATCCACTCAACAATGAATTGCTGTGGCCAAGAGTTACGATATCCTCATTGTTCAGACCTGTATTGCAGGGGCTGAAATCAGCCTCAGTGAACTTACAACTATAAAGATGGTTCTGCAAAAGAAAATTGGAGGCTGTTGTCACAAAAAGAGTTTAGGTTGCCGAGTGGGCAGGAGTAACAGATAGCTACTACAATGCGTTTGTGTTTTAAAGATTTATATGTATGTGAAACTTTACTCAGTTATTTCTCATTTCTTATAGTTATGAATACGACAATGAAGTTTGAGGATTTCATATGTATATTTAAGTGTATTTCTAGAGTACTACAGTGGTCTAATAATTAGATAAATTGTGGAAGTTTTAACAACCATGATGTCAACCTACAAACTATATCTCAGAATGAAGAAGGGAAATGAACACTTAAAATTATAACTATGTAAATAAGTTGGTGATAGCGCATTAATAACGTAAAGAGATAAAGTTATTTCTTTTTATACTTTGGTTTGAGAGCTCAGAGTTTACCAGATGGTGGACTTTGTCAGGAGAAAATACAAGATCCAGAAATCCTCATTTAACCCACAGGAGGAAATTTGCATATAAACTTGCCATGCTCAGTATGAATTGTTCATTATGATCATTATTTCTATTAAAAACAATTTTTCTTGGTAGCCTGCAGGGTGGCCACAGTGGGATGCTTCCAAGACTGAAAATAAAAGGGCACAGTCACAAGGTGCCTTTGTGTGGTTAATGAACCAAATGCTCAGTTATTACTTTAGGACTATTTCATATGCCATTGTGATTTCTGTCTCTTCTGAAATCCAGTACATTTATGTCTGTGCTGTTCATGTGGCAATCTGACCCTTTTTTTTGTTTTTGTTTTTAAATGAGATTATTCATTAGAGTGTGATGGCTAAGAAATGGGCTTGGAAATAATATGGGTAGGTTTGAGGTCAGATCACTTGTGTGATCCCTTAACCTTTTAACACTCAGTTTCCCCATCTGTACTATAAGAATAATATCAGAGGAGTATAATAGTAGATATTTCATAGGCTTAACAATACCTGATACAGTGTAACCATTCAAAAATGTTAGTGATTGCACATTACATGTTTATTCATGCCATTTTTCCTATTGTTATTTGTTATCTTACCTTCTACGAGTTCCTGGAGGACAGAGAACTTAAAAATAGTTTATGTTCTTTCAAAAAATACTGTAGTGTATTGCACCCACTAAAAATTAGTAAATATTAAGTTGCAAAGTAAAAGTATAGAACTATAGATACTTCAATTATTGCTAGGCCTCAGGGTTTCCATTTTGTCACACCATCTCGTTTTCCTACTGCGTTTACAAAGAGGCAGAGGAAAGAAGCAGAGAAATATTTCTTGTGATAAACTGGGGCAGAATGTATATTATTTACTTTTTAACTCATTGTCTTACTCATTCTGTTATCCATTCTTTTTTGTGTAACTTCACTGTGCATTAAGTAGGCACCAAGAATAGTTGGAGTAAGGGATGAACCAGATGGTTGGCTTAGTCAAGGTGCAAAGACAAAGTACAGCACTGGATACCACACAAAGCAGTGGGTACTAAATGTCTTCATAGAAATGCAGATTACATGTTGTGGTCCCTGGGGGAGGTGCTTGCATCAAGAAGAGAAAATAGCTTGCCTGAAGTTGTTTATTCTGTTATTTGTAGCTTCCTCAGCATAGAATGGTGATTGTATTTTGGTCTTGGTAAAGCTAATGCAAAGATGGATTAAGGGGAAGGGTAGAATAAGGGCAGTTTTTAAAAGAGATATTTCTCATTTCAGAGCTCTGTACGCTTCCTTGGGCAAATGGTTATGTTTTTATGTACTTGGAAATGTCTAAGGTTTATTAAGCCATATCTAATTCATTACTATTCAAAGTGGCTATTAGGCGCATGGTACTAGGCCTGTCTTTGAGAGGAAAGTGCATAAAACACAGACCCTGTCTTCCAGGATCTTGGAAAGTCATACCTACAAAAGTTAGGTAATCATGAGCAAACTGCATAAGTATTTGTTGGTGCTAAGTAAGTAATTTAGACACAAAGTATTATTATGGTTTGACTGAAGGAGAGACTCACCTTTCTGTGAATGGTTAATATAATGGCTAATATAAGTTCTTGGAAAAGATAGAATTTTCAACTGGAGCTTAGCAATTGAGTCAGAGTTAGAGAGGAGAGGGAAGGATAGTCTAGACAGGAAAAATGAAAACGATCTGAAAATGAGCAGGTATAGTCTGTCACAAGACACTTCGGGGTGTGGGAGACAAGGTTGGACACACAAATTGGGGCCAGAGTGACATGAAAGGCAATCTGAGAGTAGACTGTCTTCTAGCCGGCATGGTGGAGAGGATTCGGCTCATTACCCTCTCTGACTGAGGGGCAGTGGCTGCTCTGAGGCCAATCAAGTTCAGGCTCAGCAGGAAAGAGCGTGGTGACGTGTGAGTGATGTCTTCCGTAGGTGCTGGTGGTGGGAGTGGAGTGCACAGCATTCCTACCACATATCTGCCTTTCTTCTTGTCAGCAACAGGAATTTTGGAGCCCTAAGTCTTCCCAAACTTTTCAGACCATCACATTGTTATCCTGAAGGTGGACACTGGTCAGGGGTAATCACATTGATGTAGGACCCTCCAGGAAATTCTC
The DNA here is from genome assembly GCF_000412655.1 of Myotis brandtii. Lineage (NCBI taxonomy): Eukaryota > Metazoa > Chordata > Mammalia > Chiroptera > Vespertilionidae > Myotis > Myotis brandtii. Next base: position 996,950 of record NW_005370660.1, read on the forward strand.
AGCTACTAAACAAGCAAATCCCCCCAAAACAAAACATTTTAACAAGAGAACAGAATAAAAAAGAAAAAAGAAAAAAAATCAAGGCAGAGGCTTTATCCACAGGGCGTCTGTTCCGACAAATGAGATAGGATTAATTTGAAGTTTCTTTCTCTTCCCTCATTTCCCCCCTCCCTGTCACTCTCATTTTCCTCCAGGTTTTCTTTTAGGATGAAACTAGGTTAGTTATTACTTAGAATCAGAATCTTTTCATCTGTAATGCAAGTTGATTTTCTGATGTCCCCCTCGCCCCCAGTTACTGAAGTGAAACTGTAAGGATTTCATTATTTTCCCCTGTTCTTTTATTGGCTGCTTCCCAGAATGTAGGTTATCTTTGTGTTCTCATTACTAAAGCTACTTAATTTGCTGAAGTAAGTAACACATGCAGAACTGGTGGCTTTTTTCTTTCCTACCTTACATATTTTCCACATGTAGGGGCTCTGAAGGCCAGTATCTGTGAGAGCTTTCTTTCTTAGAAGCTAGGCAGATTTTACTAATAAGGACCAGCAACTTTTTAAATGAAATAAAGCCTTCTATTTAATGACTATGCAATGATGATCATCATCCCACTTTTCAGGTAGGGAACTTGAGACTCAGAAAGGTTAATTAATTTGTCTTAAGTCACACAACAAATAAGTAACAGAGTTTGGATTCAAACTCTGGCAGTTTGACTCCAGTATACTTTTAATCTCAATGAGATGCTGTGTCTTGTGTTTAGCCCATTTACCCATTTGATCAAAAGTTATGGGGCCCTATCCTGTTTGGCTCAATGGATAGAGCATCAGCCTGCAGACTGAAAGGTCCCAGGTTCAATTCAGGTCAAGGGCACATGCCCGGGTTGCAGGCTCAATCCCCAGTAGGGGGCATGCAGAAGGCAGCCAATCAATGATTCTCATCATTGATGTTTCAGTCTCTCTCTCCCTCTCCCTTCCTCTCTCTGAAATCAATAAAAATATATTTTTAAAAAGTTATGGGAACAAATGAATTCTTGATGCACTTCATTAGGGGGACTCTTGTTCTGCTTATCTTTGTGTTAAGAATAATGCTAGGGCTCTGGCTGGGGTAGCTCACTGATTGGAGTGTGGGCCCTGGCACCAGTGGGTTTCTGGTTCATTCCCGTGCCCCTTTTGAGGCATGTGCAGAAGGCAACCAAATGATGTTTCTCTCTCACACCAATGTTTCTCCCCCCTCTCCCTTCTCTCTAAAAATCAATGGAAAAAATATCCTTGGGTGAGGATTAACAACAACAAAAAAGATGTTAGAAATTGGGAAGGGTATCTTGCTGGCCACAGAGGATGCCCCTCCCATAGGTGGATATTTACAATACAATTGTTGTGGCTTCCTATGTGCTTCTAATTCCTAGGAAGCTTAGGAAAGCAACTGGGGAAAGAAATTTACTGGAATAGCAAGCTACTTTATGACACATGATTTTGGAATTTTATTCCAAAGGGGTTGTTATATTGGTTGCTTAAAGGCTGTATTTAATAAATAAGACAACTTAAGAAAGGTGCTTAGCCACATGCAAATGAATGAAACTGAATTAGTTTGTCCCCATGTGCAAAACCTAATTCAAAATGTATCAAAGACCTAAATATAAGACCCAAAACAGTAAGTTACATAGAATAAACTGTAGGTACCAAACTTATGGACCTTGGTCATAGAGAACATTTTATGAACTTGACTCCAAAGGCAAGGGAAGTAAAGGCAAAAGTAAATGAGTGGGACTATATCAAACAAAAAAGCTTCTGCACAGCAAAAGAAACTGACAACAGAACAAAGAGGCAGCCAACCAGATGGGAGATGATATTTGCAAACAGTAGCTCCAACAAAGGTTTAATTTCCAAAATATATAAAGAACTCATAAAACTCAACACCAAACAAAGAAACCACCCAATCAAAAAGTGGGCAGAGGATCTGAAAATACACCTCTCCCATGAAGATATAGGAACAGCCAATAGATATATGAAAGGATGTTCAACCTCACTGGCAGTTAGAGAAATGCAAATCAAAATTACAGTGAGATACCCACTAACACCTGTTAGAATGGCCATTATCAACAAGACAAGAAACAACATGTGTTGAAGAGGTTGTGGAAAAAAGGGAACCCTCATGCACTGCTGGTGGGAATATAGACTGGTACAACCACTGTGGAAAGCAGTCTGGTGATTCCTCAGAAAATTATGAATGGAGCTACTATACGACCCAGCAATCCCTCTTCTGGGTATATACCGAAAAACTTGAAGTCATTTACTTGCAAAGATACATGAAAACTTGACGTCATTTACTTGAAAAGATATATGCACCCCTATGTTCCTTGCAGCATTATTCGTGGTGGAAACAACCAGGTGTCCTGCGATAGAGGACTGCATAAAGAAAACATGGTACATATGTGCAGTGGAATACTACTCAGCCATAAGAAAGGCTGAAATAGCGCCATTTGTAACAACATGGATGGATCTTGAGAACATTATGCTAGGTCAGTGGTCGGCACACTGCGGCTCGTGAGCCACATGCGGCTCTTTGGCCCCTTGAGTGTGGCTCTTTCACAAAATACCGACTTCTGCGCATGGGCCACGAAGTTTCAATCGCACTGTATGTGTGCGCCCCGCACGTGGTATTTTGTGGAAGAGCCACACTCAAGGGGCCAAAGAGCCGCATGTGGCTCACGAGCCGCAGTTTGCCGACCACGGTGCTAGGTGAAACAAGTCAGACAGGAAAAGCTAAGGATATATGATTTCACTCATATGTGGGATATAAAACTGAAGCTTGTGAACATAAGCAGCTGTGTGGTGGTCACCAGAGGGAAGGGAGTGGGGGGAGAAGGGGAGCCTAATATATGGTGATGAGAAGATTTGACTTTGGGTGGTGGGCACGATGCAATATACAGATCTTCTAACATAGAAACCCACGTCTGAAACCTATATGTTCACGTTGGCCAATGTTACCCCAATACATTTAATAAATAAATTTTTAAAAAAGAAAGGGAAAGGTGCTTAGATACAGTGCCTAGAGAGGACGACCAGAGATATTGTTGCATCCTTCTTCCAGTCCACTTTGCAGAAGTCTCAGGTGAATTGCTGTCTGACAAGCAGTGAGTTGTGTTTTCCTGGCTGGAGAACACCAGACTACAGAGTAATGTCTGTGGATTCGAGGAGAGCAGAGATGCGTGCTGTCTGTGCAGGAGCTTCTGTTCTTTAAGCAGGAGAAACATTGACTCTTCCGTTGGAGGTTGGGACAAAACCACATCACCTCTTTCAGAAATTCAGAAATTGACAAAAGTTGATTCTCTAAACATAGACTTGTCCCTTCTAAAAGCTGGTTCTAACTCAGGGATCTTTGAAGTTGAATGTTGATGAAAATCAAGCAAATTTGTCAGTCAGTTGTAGAACCACTGTGATCAATAACTACATTACCAGCAATGTGAACACTATTCTCCTCAGAAGTATTGCCCAGATTCCAAATGCTGCCTGTCATGTTTAACTGCCCCCCCTTTTTTTTGTGCTGTCCCCGATCCTACATAAAAATAACACACATTCTTTTTCTTGACTGGAAAAGCATTGCAAATGTTTTTGCACAAGTTCTGGAGCTTTAGATATTTTTCTACCAGAGATGTTAAGAAATTTTAAAGCCCTTTTTTTCTAATTACAGAAGTAAAACATCTTGTATCCTGTGCTAATATGTGTTCAATTACCTTATGTTTTAAAATTGATTTTTACAGAGAGAGGAAGGGAGAGAGAGAGAGAAACATCGATCGGTTGTCTCCCAACCTAGGTATGTGCCCTAACCGGGAATTGGTATATAAGACTATGTTCTAACCCAACTGAGTCACCCAGCCATGGCTTAGTTACCTTATTTTAATGTTTTGCAAACACACTTCATAAATATTTTTTGCTTGCTGTTTAATTTAATTAATTGGCTAGTTAATTAATGTTTGCTTCCCCTTCTACCATGTAACCTTGATAACAACAGGGATCGTTTTGTCAAGTTCTTCACTTAATTTAGAGCCTGAAGCAAAGTCTATTAGAACATAGATAACATTCAGTAAATTCTGATGAATGAATACATGAATGAATGTGCACACTTCAGAATTAATAGACAAATAAAAGGAAGAACATAAACATTTGAAAAATGTATATACAAGCATCCTTGCATTTGCAGGACTGTAAAACTGACTATGCATGCTGAAGGTAATACAAAACAATCCTAATAATCAATGAGAAAAGTTACTATTGTTCTTTGACTTTTAAAAAATTTTGCCAAATCATTAAGCTCTGTCTTGCTTTTGGCTATAAAGGCATAGGGAAATAAAAAAAGTAGTAAAACTAATGTTTATTTAGTACATGCTAATTTTTAGAAACATTAAGATGAAAGGGGGTGATTCCTTTGTAAAATCACATCAGAAGTAGTTTGAATAGTGCTTGCTTTCTTGATATTGTACAACTAATGAAATGGAATGAGCATCTTTTCTATGCCCAAATTGTCATAATCCTTCCTAATTTGAATCAGCTTCCAACATTTTATCCTCTGCGCTTTCCATGTCAAGAAATGTCTGTGAGGGTTTCTTTAATGTGAAGTGGTTTTTTGTTTGTTTGTTTTTTGCCAGCACCACTTCCTCTGGGACACTTGTCATTTTGTTACAACCACTTTCCTGTTTATGTTGACCAGTATGCCTTCACTGAGTTCCTCCACTAGAAAACTAGTCTCTCAAATGGTCAGTGGCAGCATTGTCTGTCTGTGTGCCCATGACCAGCGAGATCGTCTATGCCTCCATTTACATTTGACTACAGATTTCACTTCCGGTGTTATCACGTTTTGTTTCTGTGCAGTTCTTTCATCTTTGTTGGCCAACTCTCTCTTTTGAGTATCCATGTTGTATGAATTTATCACAGGGAGATAAGAAGGCAACACAACCACACAGTATGCTTTCGGTACATGAACTGGATAACAAATGTGTAGTAACCAATCACTGACAGACTTTGAAAGATGCACTATGATTGGTCACTGATCAAGATGCACATATGTTATTTACATAGTCATTAATTGTGGACTAAAGAGGTAGCAGTGAAGTTTCTACTTTATGTAATTGCTCACAGTTCATATACCATGCTAACTAAAATTTGTACTGTGTTGTTAGGGGAAATTTAACTAAACTGTGAAATTTCACACACATTGGAACCAAGCAAAGTGAGGACTCCCTTAATTCCAGGCTATTTTATGTACATATGTGTATTTTTTTCTTCACTAAAGTGGAATCACTTTATGTATATCAATTGACAATTTTATTTGTTTATTTAATGTTATGTATATACATAAAAAACCAATAATCTTAACTTCATGTTTTATGACTATACTAGAGGCCTGGTGCACAAAAATTTGTGCACTCGGGGGGGAGGGGCGGTCCCCCAACCCGGCCTGTGCCCTCTCGCAGTCTGGGACCCCTCGGGAGATAACGACCTGCTGGCTTAGGCCTGCTCCCAGGTGGCAGAGGGCACACCCAATCCCTAGGTGCAGCCCCTGGTCAGGCTCAGAGCAGGGCCAATTGGGGAGTTGGGGCGCCGCCCCCTGTCATGCACAGCGCAGGGCGGATTGGGAGGTTGCGATGCCACCCTCAGTCACGCTCAGGGAAGGGCCGATTGGGGGGTTGGGGCACCGCCCCCTGTCACACTCAAGGCAGGGTCGATGGGGAGGTTGCGGCGCCACCCCCTGTCACACACAGAGCAGGGCCAATCAGGGGGTTGGGGCGCTGCCCCCTGTCACTCACAGAGCAGGGC